>NC_044041.1:150401537-150714984 GCF_901765095.1 Microcaecilia unicolor | reverse complement strand
CACCCCCAGACATCGTTGCCAATAGCCTTAGATCATATAGCAGAGTTTGGATACTATTCAGGGTTCCAACTTAATTCACAGAAGTCTGAGGCGCTGCCAATACCCCTTTCCGTGCGGGAACGCTGGGAGGGACGGTTTCCGCTGAAGTGGACCACTGATTACTTGGCTTACTTGGGGATTAGACTACCAACATCGCTAACACAACTTTACAAAATCAACTTAGCCCCCTTGTGGAAAGAGACACAACATACCTTAGAAATGTGGCAGCGCCTTCCCCTGTCCTTGTGGGGACGCGTAGCTCTGTATAATATGGTCTTGGTTCCTAAATGGTTATATGTGGTCCAAGTGCTGTCTCTATTCTTCTTACATAAAGATGAGCGGAAACTACATAGGCTACTAGCTAGATATCTATGGAAAGGGAAAAGACCCAGGGTTGCATTAAAGCCGACATACCTTCCAATACATAAGGGAGGGTTGGGTGTACACAGCATTCAACGTATGTCAGTGGCGGGCTGCATGAGACACCTTACAGATTGGTTCAGGGGCACATCCTTTTTTTCATTTCCTATTTCTGAAACTAAAATGGTGAGCAAGTATCACTTTAGTTATTGGCTACATGCACCCACTGGCAAAGCACCTATTACCAAGGGATACGCCCCTTTTTTTGCGCCACTGAGGCGTACATGGCGATGGCTGTGCAAAACGGGAGGGTTTGAGTGCCACTCTTCCCCTTTCCTACCGATTGGAGGTAATGCAGACTTTTCGGTGGGCACAGATACCGGGACCTTCCAGGCATGGAGAGAGGGGGGGACAATATTCCTGTTCCAGGTATTAACAAAAGAGGGCAAATGTAGGTCCTTTAAAGATTTGTGTGAGAATGTTGGATTCCCAGCACGGGCTACCCTCTCCTACTTACAACTGAGTCATTACATTGCCTCCCTCCCCCGAGCTTCGTTGACCTCGCAGAGACGGAGGCAAATCACAGATTTGCTGGACCTGGAGGCGCAGCTTTCGGTTCCTCTTAAATGTTACCATTTTAAACTTAAAGAGCTTTGCCCGGAGATATCATATGACCAAATCGCTGGGGTTTGGACTGAAGAGTTGGGCTGTCCTATTACTGGCGCGATGGTACAAGCTAATCTGACAATAGGATATAGGACCTTTAAAGATGTGATACTACAGGAATCCCAATATAAATTCACTATGAGAATATATATCTCACCGCATAGAGCGTTTAGGGCTGCCCTGAGACCTTTGGATGACTGTCCTAAGTGTGCGGGATCTGGGGCGCACTTGGGACATATGTTCTGGTTGTGCCCTCCGGTCCATGCCTTCTGGACGCAGCTCTGTACATTCGTCTCAACTATTTGGGGGTTGCAATGGTGCCCCCTGCCTACTCTTTTGTTTGATAAATACAAGGTGAGGGGGAATCGAAGAAGGGGCATGTTGCCATTCCTCCGTAGGGCAACTGCTATGGGAAAGAAAACGATTTTATTGAATTGGATCTCATCGGAACCACCTTCTGTGCCACGATGGCGATCACTTATGATTTCCCTAGGTGCCCTGGAACGAAGGGAAGTAAATGACTTAGCATCCCCAAAGGGAGATAGACTATTACAATGTTGGTTATTGTTTTGGGATACCCTGACCCCCACGGCTCGCAGTAGAATCTTGAACGGGTAAGCTCGCGGGGAGGAGGGTGGGTGGGAGCTGGGATGGTGGGGGGTTAGAAGGGTATAAGATGGAAAAAATAAAATCATAGATGACCAGTTGAAATATGTTGGATGTTTATCAGACTATTGGAACGTACTTGTAATGTAATGTTTTTCTCACCTTATTGTTACTTGTGTATTTTGGTCATCAATAAAAATGATATAAAAAAAAAAAAAAAATCTACCTCAAGCCTCTGGCTGAGCTGCTTCAGTCAATGGACGCAAAACTCTACATTTATGCTGATGATGTGCAAATACTCATACCTGTTGAACCAGATCTACCCCACAGCTCTGAGTAACCTGACTGTCTGCCTAATTGCAACTCAGGAATGGGTGAACATCAACAAACTTTGCCTGAACCCAAATAAAACAAGAGATTTTTTTGGATACCAAACACAAGTGGAGAAATAACCGGCTTCAAAATAGCCCCCATGCTCTGGAATTTACTCCTAGAGTGGCTATGTTTAACTCAAGATTACCTCTACTTCAGGAAGCAGGTGAAAGCCTGACTCTTCTCCCAAGCCTTTAATATATAGGGTGACAGACTATACAAACATGTGGACTGGCTTGCTACACACACTGTAACTTTGATCACTTCCTTATCTCTTGCTTAACTATACAAAGTACTTGCCTTGAATTTAGCCAACCATCAAATTATCCCAACTGACTCCGTACCACACATTTTGTTCCCATCATATATCTTCTCTTGGTCCCTCAGCTATATGGTAAGCCGTATGTTAGTTGAATGTTCTAATGCATGCTTATTAGGTGTATCATTAGTATTATGCTAACATTATATTATTTCTCTGGTGTTTGAATTCCAGTGCTGTTAAATGTGTATATTTTTGATATATTAGATTTCAATTTACTGTTTTCAAGTTTACCTTATTTATTGTATTTAGTTTATTCTTGGTTATTTTACTATTGTTATGCTGTTAACAAAATTGTAAATTTTATGTTAAACTGTACCTGCTGTACACTGCCTTGGGTGAATCTCTTCATAAAGGTGGTTAATAAATCCCAATAAATAAACAAACAAACATATTCTATATACCACGCTTAAATCTATGCACCACTTAAAGAATATGCTTAGGCAGAAATTTATTCCACATGGCTTTTTCAGACATCATATATAGAATCTAGCCCTTAATTTATAGTTTACTGTGAATTACACATGTAAATATCACATTTATATGCTAATGTTTATGCCAGTCATTGACTTGTCATAAACACTGGTGCTTAAATGTAGGTGCATTGATGCCATCTTACCATAAATACCATACAAAATACTAGCATAAGTGCCATTATAGAATGGGACTTGATATACTGGCTTTCTGAGGTTTTTGCAACTACATTCAAAGTGGTTTACATATATTCAGGTATTTATTTTGTACCAGGGACAATGGAGGGTTAAGAGACTTGTCTGGAGTCACAAGGAGCTGCAGTGGGAGTTGAACTCAGTTCCCCAGGATCAAAGTCCACTGCACTAACCACTAGGCTACTCCTCCACTCTGGCTTAATTTTAGCACCTTGTATGGTGGTGCTGTTATAGAATTGCCTCCTTCACTCATTATCATATAATTAAGATATTAAATTACTTTTAATGTGTTAACATTTTAACATAACAGTATAGCATTTACCCTCTTTCTTCCCTCTCTAGCAGTGTAGCCATCATGCACTGGAAATGAAAACAGATATCCCTTGCTGCTGTGACTTGGGAAGGAGTGCTGCTGAGAACAAATGAATGCAGACTCCTGGGCCTTGTGTGCTTGCCATTGTGTTTTCCACTGCTGCCCCCCCCCCTCCCCCCAGAGCTGCATTAAAGAGGTAAGATATCACACTTTTAGGGAGGGAAGGGGAGTGAGGGTAGGGAAGATGTGAGCCACTGCACTATTGGGGGGGGAAAAGGGTGATGCTGCATTGCTAGGGGGAAGGAGAGAGGGAGATGCTGTACTGTTGGGGGGGAGGGGGAGAAAGGGTAAAGGGAGCATTTTAAAATGTGTTTATGCACTGAATGTGAATATGATTAATCTTGCGATTTAAAAATTGTAATCACAACTAAATGAGCAATTAAAATTTTAAATTGATATGCAGCCCTACTAACAACTGTTTGCTTTTTTTTTAAAGAAATAAAAAGAGATTTTATCAATAAATCTAAAAATTCTCTTCTACCCAAGCTTAAATTATTAAATCTCACCCTCACTTATCACCCCTACCACTGCAATTTCCCCACCCCTAGCTGTCTGTTCGTCTGTCCAATTTAGATTGTAAGCTCTGTTGAGCAGGGACTGTCTTTTCATGTTAATTTGTACAGCGCTGCGTAAGTCTAGTAGCGCTATAGAAATGTTTAATAGTAGTGGTAGTAAATCTCTCTGCAAAATAATATTCACTTACCCATAAAAGCTTCCTCTTCTCTCAGAACTTCATCAGAAAAGATGTATCTGTTCTCACTTATTCTAAACTCTTCTGTGGTGCTGGCAGCTGAAGGAGGGCACAGAGGGATCAAAGGAGGAAAGTCACAACTAAAAGGGTGGGCCAGCAAGGAAGGTTTTTGGTTCCCTTTGCCAGTGTCTCACTGGCTCATCCCTTAGGCTGGCCCTGATTCAACCATAGTTCCATATTCTTCGTGTTATATTGTACTTATAACAGGGACCTGTATAATATAATTCTTCCTCACAGTTGGACAGTGGAACACCAGTTTGGTTGGAGAGACCAAATAAACCAATCTTTAACTCCTCTCCCAAACTCTCTAGTGACTGATTTTATATTAGGCAAAACATTGGTAGGGCCATATCCCCTGTGACCCTCACTGTTCTGCTCTCCATACTCAATGTATGATTCTAAACAGCAAGGTTGATCCATTAGCTGACACTATTTTCAAGGACATTGGTATGTCATGAACTTCTTGATTCACAGTATAGTTTGCTTTCAGCTCCTGTGTTGGCTTTCCATCTTACTCTGCTGGAGAACTTCTATCCTGTCAGTGCCCCTCTCGAGCATAGTGAGAGTTAGAAAGGATGTCCCATAGTTCTTTAATTGCAGGAGCTGTTGCTGAGAAAGTGGTCTTGTATGAAAGATCTGATCTTATAAAGCAGTGCTTCTCAACCCTTTCCTAGAGGCACATTTATCCAGTCAAGTTTTCAGGACTACCACAATGAACATGCACGAGGCAGATTTGTATATAGTGGGATCTATACAGATTTGTTTCTTGCATATTCATTATGGGAATTCTGAAACCCCAACTGGCTAGGTATGCCTCCAGGAAAGAGTTGTAAGGAATCAGCGGAAGAGGGATAGTTAACTTCGGTTTTAAAGTGCTGCAAGTTGTATACGTTTATAATATATCCACACTGAATATTTATACAGACATTTGCAGGCACTGCCTTCATTATATGCAAATACATCTCATGCATTTTCATTGTGGATGTCCTAAAAATCTGATTAGAATGTGACACTTGATGACCAGAGGGTTTTCTCACCTACTTATCATAGATTGATTTTTGCAGTAATTAGATTGGGTTTTATATGCCAAATTAAATGATAAAATTGGACTGATGGTTACAATTTTAGAAGCATTATCAGTTTCCTACATTTTGCTTCAATTATGATAGTGTGTTGAAAATTATTTTTATTATTGATTTGGCATGTATTTTGGAGGTGTGATTGATGTATGCTTTTTGGGTTCTCCTTATTAATGTAAGGTGGGTTTATTTATTATACAAAAACAATGAAGGTGCCTACAATAAGTTCACAAATGTTTGTACACAAATTTACACATGCCTGTATACATGTATTTTATAAAGCATGACCTGTACATCACAACTCCATCCCTGCTGAACCCAAACTATCTCCCCATGAACATCTAAGCATGTGTACATGGGGCTGATACTGCATAAAGTTTGTTGTGCATCTACTTTTTATACATGTAGACTCCCACTGCCATTTTCTCCATGTTATTCAGGCTTTACACTTGGAAAATGCATCATTCCTACTCTATAGCTCAACTGATTTTCTTACATCGTGTAGGCTTAATCTTCCATGCAAACAACTGATTTATAGCAAAGCTCCTGAAAACGAAATTTCTCTAGCACAGGCCTTAATAGTGATGCTGTTGATTTCCTTGTAAAGCAGAATACTGAGTACTATGAAGAGTGGGAGTTTGATACTCAGCCAGTCATGTCCAGATAAAATTAACAGAACAATTGTGATTAGTTAACTTTATCTGGACATTCAATCCAAATCCACTTTTTCTGAGCATTTGGTCTAAACCTAACAAAACAAAGTTGGCTGGTTAACTTTGGGTAGCTCAAGCTGCCTGAGGAACAGGCTTAGACAAGTCTTGCTGGCCAATACTAAATTCCAGTAGTGATCAGACAAAATGAAAATGTTCTTCTGGAAACAAACCCCAGCATAATCTATTTTTTAAACTCTATAACTTTGCATTGTTGGGGTTTGTTTAGCAAAGTCTGGATGCTAACTGGTGGCCTGTGCCATCACCTCTGTTATGCCATTAGGCAGCTCAGAAGGAACCTTGCAGTTGGCTTTAACCAGAAATAGGCTCTGTGTCTTCCAACAGCACTAACCCCAGGTCTAGGAGAAGGATGGCAGCTTTGTGGTGCCATTAAATATTTTTAACCCTGTACTAGTGCTCACCTGTTTGATCCAGAAAGATTACGGGATTCCTTAGATCCATTTCAGGAATATCAAATGTGTGCGGTTCCTAGATAGCTGTATATACAAAAGCTTGATAGTCTATAGAGTATCAACAAGGATAGTCAGGAGCATACATTGCCGAAATCTGAAAACCCAGATCCCAGCCTCAGTGCTGCCATACTTTCCTTAAACCATCTTTCCCATATGCTGCACATGTACAGTTCTCTGAAATAATAATAGAAATATATGACAGCAGACAAAGACCATAAGGCCTTTCTATCCCCCCCCCCCCCCCAATTTTTTCCTATTGCAATGCCTGTAGTTTACCTCTGGCTTTCCATATTTCTTCAGAGTTAAGAATCCTCTGTGCATATTGTAAGTTAAAAAAAAAAAATCTGTTACCGTTTTTTCTCCCACTACCTCATCTGCAAGGTTATTTCACATATCCACCACCCTTACTGTGACTTTTGAGTGTACATGTTCTAAGCATCATATCATGACTTCTCATGCAAGAGAGCATGCTTCCAACTGAAATGTACTTGTGCATTATTGATGCACTTCTGAGGTATTTGAATGTTTACATCAAATTTCTCCTTTCATCTTTCCTTTCCTCTACAGTATTCATTTTCCATTCCTTAATTCTTATCTCATATGGCTTTTGGTGCAGACACTGCATCATTTTGGTGGCCCTTCTCTGAACTTCCTCTATTATCTATATCGTTTTTTTGAGATTTGAACTACAGAGCTAGTTATGATACTGAGGTCTCATCATGAACTGTACAGAAAGCGTTATCATCTCCAATTAGGCTACTCATTGTAACTCTTCCTAGCCATCCTGTCATTCCTTTGATTCTGGCCACCACCTTGTTGCACTGTTTTGCAGTCTTGACATTCTTTTATAAGACCAAGCTGAAGTTACTGTCTTTTTTAGGCTTATCAGTTTCTACATCCTTTATGCATGGTTCTGCACTTTTTTTAAATTGGACCTTGGTTGGCAAGCATTTGACTATTTCTCAAGCTTTCTTAAATTGCTCCTTGTTTTGTTTACTGCATCAGGAGTGTCCACTCTACCAGATCTTAACATCCTCTGCATAAGACAAACCTTCCCTACTAATACCACAGCAAATAAGTTACATGGCTGCTGCCTACTCCTGGCAAACCAGAAACTACATATGCGATCTTGCACAATTTGTGAAGACTATCAGGACACATCTGCTATGAAGATAAATGCTGATGCAATGGAGAAGTCTCATGAGTGCTAATCCCAGCTCTGCTACCAACTTTCCATGTGTGTCCTTTGGATGAATTGCTTTGTTTTCCTACAGACTGAGTACTGCTAACTGAGTTGATCATGACACTAAAAAATTACCTTATCTCTGTGTGTCTCCAGTCTAATTTCAGCTCCAGGACTTTGTGTGAATGTGGGACAGGTCACTTTATTGCCATACTTGTGTACCCAATAATAATTTCTGGGGACTGTGAGATGTTTGGGGACAGGGCCTGTGTTACTAACCCATGGACTGCTCTATATATTTCCATGCTTTAATAAAGATTATGATTACAACCAAATTCTATCCTTTTATCACTTGAACCTTTCCAACTTCAACCACCATGTTTCTAGAATGAGACAAAAGCAATAGTAGGATGACTAAGCCAGGATGAACTGCATAGCTAACACTGCATTAATTGTGCTGACAACAGCTGATCATAGAAATGAAATCAAAGACCATGGTTAACCATTCATAACCTTGGTTGGCAATCACAGTCACAATATTGAAACCATGGTCAACCAGGCCCAGCCAGACCAATAAACTATTCATAGTATCATCTAACCAAGGTCAACTGCTCTCAACCACAGACAGCAACCAGAGTCACAGAATGTTAAGGCATGCTCAAGCACTCCCTGTCTGTGGCTAAATGCAGCACCCCACCTCCCTGCCCACTTACGGGTCCTCCCTTTCCACTATGCTCTCCCTTTAATCTGGCTTCCCCAGCCTTGTCCCACCTTCACTCCATTAGTAATGAGTTAAATTGCGTGAAGGATGCAAATTAAAAAAGACAACGGAAGACGGAAGTGATGCTGAGATGAACATTTATCATGATAAAAAGGTGAGTTAATATCTGTATCACTAAAATGCTGACTCCACTGGTCACAGGTTAATACACAAATTCCTTGTACAGACATGGCTACAAAACATTAAGTTTAGCACTACTCAGTCATGTAAATGGAAAAATTTTAACAATAAACATATTCCAGGCATTCTCTTGTCCCAAATGTTAAAATAAATATATTTTTAAAATATTTTTCCCATTTTTGTTTCACGATTTTTAAATGAAGAAATGGATCGTGAGACCATTACATAAACCATGTTGGGCCTGAAAAATTTAAGCTTTTATTTTTCTTGCTGATAACTGATCTGCTACCTTTTCCCCATTAAATTTATATCTGTATGGTGCCAGTTTAACAACCAGGGCACTGAATAACAATAGTTTTCTCCATTTCCTTAAGCAGTTTCTTTTCACTCTGTGACAGGACATGCAGGCTGACAACCAGTTGATTAATGATAGCACAGGTGCGTGCCACCCATCTTGCATGAACCAAATAAAAACACAGCATGTGTGACTGTGTCACATATCTGTGATCCTCTTTACCAAAACACTGATGTATTGGTGGGGGCATGAAGAAAGAGGAATTGCCCAAGGAGGGGAATAGGACCAACAAAACTGATCCTAGTTTTCAGTTAAAGACTTTAGTTCCTACCTCTTATCTCCTCTTCCATGGCCAAGCTACCAGTTAGGAGCTGTTGGAACAAATCTGACAAATCCTTGAGAGACAAGGGAGGAGGTAATATATTTTTTATGTTTTCCCATAGCATTAAAGTGTTTGAGCTATCATTTATGCACCAAATACAAGTGTAAATGATCAAAAAATGGCATGTTAGTATGAATGTATGCACATATGTGCACAAAATTCTGCCGAAGCACTATTCTGTAAGTGTGCATATGTCGTACATATGGGGACCCTTTTACTAAAGGATGTTAAGCCCCAATGCATGAGAAAATGCTTACCACAAAATGCGTTAAAGTATTTTGCAGTAACTTCCCCTTTTCTGTAAGCTAACTGCTAATTATTTATTTAATTTTTCTTTTTTTCTGGGAGGAGGTATGTTATAGGTAAGAAATGGGCATGGAAGCTTTATATAGCTAGTGCATTTGCATTAGCACATGCTAACTGGATAACAAGACATAATGTGGGAGCATATAAGGGGAAATTCAATAAACTGTGCCCAAAGTTAGGCGGTGTAATGATTCTTGCTCAGCTAGTATTCTGTAAAGGGTGCTCTGCATGTAATGACCTTTATAGAATACTAGCTTAGCATGCATTTCATACCTAATTTTGGGCGCAAGCATTTACACCTGCCAAAGGCTGGTGGAAATGCTCATGCCCAACTGATGCCAGTTAGCTAACTAATTTCTGGGAATGTTCCTAACTTGCCCATGCCCCTCACATGGCCATGTCCTTTGGAGTTGCATGTTATGAAATTTAGGTGTGCACGTTATAGAATAGGGTGTAGGGCAGATCCATGTTTAATTCCTGACAATTAAGTGCTTGTTAATGCCAATAATTTAATGCCATCTAATTTATGCACAGATCTGTGATCTGCACCCACACTAGTGAGTCCAACTTTGGGTGACCTGTATAGAATCCGTCAGTTAGTGCCTCTTAAAGAGGCGGCGGTAAATGCATAAATTTTTTTACAAGCCCTATGTGCTAATAGAAAAATAGCTTATATATGGCTAGCGTAAGTGCTCACTCTAAATTATAGGTGCATACTCCTTTATTTGGTAGGTGACCAATTACAGAATTGCTCTCTATTTGTCTATGAGAAATATTTCTTTTTCAAAATCTTCAGTAGTTCCATGGGAATCCAGAATGTCTTCCTTGTACCTTTAAATGCTATAAAAAAGGACAATAAATCAGGCCATTTTTTCTTTGATAGAATGCAAAAATCAGCTGTGAGTAGATATGGTATTTGATTAATCAGTTGGTTTTTGTAATCCTATTCAGTTTGCATTTATTTATCCTGAGTTTCAGCCAGAAAGGTCAGAAGTTGGCATCAAGAGGATCATTTTTGTAAAATGTTCTTTTTTTTTTTTTTTTTTTTAAATGATAATTCTTAGGGAATAGCTTCCTACAAGGCCAAGTCAGCTGTTGTTTTTTTTTTTTTAATGCTTAGAGGAAATAAAGTCCATGGTGTGTTCTCACTAGGTCTGATTTTCATATTAGTTGACATCATTAGATGATAACTTAACTGGCTGCTATGGAGAGGGGCTAAAGAAAACACATACTGAGCTTATCCTTCCAATCCCTGTCTGCAGTATTCAGCAGCCGAAAGTTTAATTTTTCTACACAGGACACCAGAGGGTCCCCAAGCACAGAGTCAACTTTTCAGAATAACTGGGAATGCTAAACTCAACATTAATTGCTCCTCCCTGGCTACCATGAAGGAGCTGGCTCAGTCTCGGAGTGGTTCAAGTGTCCACTGCAACCCAGAGCTCGCACTTATACTTAAGAGAAAACCACATTATAGGATGTCCATTTTTACAAGCATCCCTGAGAACATATTTGGTGGATCTGTTCAAAATGCCAGGAGGAAGAGGAGATCCTTTACTAACAATAAAGAAAATAAAAATTAAATATAAATATTTTAAAAATCAGCTAAATTTCACTTAAATTCATCACCCAACATTTTTATGTAAACAGGTCTTTCAGATGCTGAACACAAAATGGTATTTGTTTCCTCAACAGTTTAACAAGAATGAGTATTTACAATGAAGGCAATGAATAAGGTAAAGATGACAGCAAACAGTTTTTGCAAGTTATGTAAAAGAGTTCCAAGTTATAATTTTTAAATGTTAAGAACTGCACAGTCTCTCATATATATATATATATTTTTTATATATACTTTCTGTTTTGATATGAATGATGAGAGGGAAAAAATCCAAAAAACAGGTTTATGGACACAGAAAAGGGGTTAAAAAGTTCAAATGAGGGTGAAAGTCATAAGGTCAAAGTTCAGGAGACAGTTGACAAGATGGCCGTCCAAGCAGTACTGTCTAGACAACGCTAGATGGATTCCACTGGATGGAGCAAGTTTTGAGAGTGACCAATGGTAGTGTCCAATTATGATGCAACAACCAATCATGGTCTCTTGATGCAGAGGAGGTGAAGGGGGGTGGTTAGGAAAGCACAGTCCAGAGGTAGGTGGCCATTTTTTATTTGTCTAGTTCCCACGATGCTTAGCTAAGATTTAGCTATTTGATTTTTTTTAATGACCTGATTTTATTGGTTCTGTTTTGTATTTTAGTTTTAAATTGAATGCCTCTTGTTAAAGAAAAATATGTTGCTCTGTGGATGCTAAAAAAAAAAAAAAAGTACTGTCAGACCTCATTCTTAAAAAAAAAAAAAAAAGATGGAATCCCAGGGTTGTGAATTCTAATTTAAGATCACAACTTCAGTGCATTCCCACATAATAGATTGGAACCTAAAGAATCTAGAAGGCAAAAACGTAACTAAGGAAAGACCCACTTGTCTTAGTTAAAAGGTGACCAAGATGCATTGCTAATAAAGGATAAACTGAAAGAGAATCCCCTTTTTCCCTCCTCCACTTTCCTTTATCCCAACATGTCAGCCCTCTTCTGCTCCATCTCTTTTAAGAACACCACCTCCATCCCCTCCTTCCTTCTTAACCCAGAAGCACTGGAAGGCTTCTGACAGCACTGAGAGATAATGCAATGAATATTTCAGACACACAAAGAAATGTAAAGACAAGAAAGCAACAAAAAACAAAAATAAAGAGAAAAACATATCAAAGTTATAAAACTTCGAATGACCACCAAACTTAGCATGTTATAAGGGAGGGTAAAAGAAATACAGATGGTCTTTGACCGCTGTAGCTGTACTTTGAAAGAGAATATCACATTTTTTGTACATTCTAAGCCTGCAGAAAGGAGGAAGTTTGTGATTTTTGGCATCCACCTGATTTGTGGATGGTTCTGATGTCAGCAGGAAGCCCTGTGTGTCTCATTGGTCTATCAGTCACTGGAGAATGGCATTCACATTAGCTGGAATTCCCTTGTTCAGAGTGTTCAAAGACAAATGATTAAAGGTAGGCATGTGCCACATTCCTCTCTGCCAAGAAGAAGGTTTCAAAAGTAGCAGTATGGCTGCTCCTAGACAGAACACACTGTAACGGGTTCTCAACCCAATCCTTGGGAAACTTCTAGCCAGTCAGGTTCAGGACATCTATAATGAATATGCTTGAGACAGATTTGCATATAGTGGAAGTAGTGCGTGCAAATTTATCTCATGTATATTCATTGTGGGTATCTGGTCTTTAGTGCAGGGGTTTTCAACCCAGTCCGTAGGGCACAGCCAGCCAGTTGGGGTTTTCAGGATATCTCCAACCTTGACTAGCTGGGTGTGCCCTGAGGACTGGGTTGTAAAGCAACCACTTTGGCAGCAGCCAGTACAGAAATCCATGTAGAATGTGCAGTTTTAAGTTAACTGCCAGATGATCTAGTCACTGCATTTATGGGCTTGTAGATCCACTTTCTCTGATTGTAAGATCATAAATGCTTTGGGAGTTGGTGAGAAGAAAAATCCAGGACTGGTTCACCCTGTCCCCAGTGAACTGGAGCATCCTGGTGACTGCACTTTCAAAGGGCTTCCACAGTGATTCCCCAACCTGGTCAGTTTTCAGGATATCCACAATGAATATTCATGAGAGATTTGCATGCACTGTCTCTACCTTATGCAAATCTCTCTCATGAATATTCATTGTGAATATCCTAAAAATCTGAGACTAGGGTGCCTCCAGGATTAGGTTTGGGAACCACTGGTGTATATTTTGAACGCTTCTGATTCTTCCCTCAGAGCAGCCTGACATGCTACTGGAGGCAATGCAAGTGAAAAAATGTCACTGGGGTAAACCAATAGATCCTGCTCAGACAAAGGAGCAGAATCAGTCAGTTCCAGCTTCACAAACAGAGGCAGGGACTGTAAGTCCATAGAAGCACTAGATGCAAAACCAATGGGTCTCCTTCACCCTGTTGACATGAAGCTCACTGGTCACCATCCTCAGCTAGACATACACAGAATGGCTCAGAACAAATCCAAATCCATATTGAAGATAATAATTTTTTTTCATTTCTTTAGTTTTATAAAAGTACTACCACACAGGTCAGACTCTGAGACATGCATTGATTATCAGTGATGTTAAATACAATTTATATTTCAAATCCAAGTCTGTTATAAAAAGTAGACCGATACACATATATAAAAACAAAGAAATAATTTATTCAAACCAAGATAAAAGCAGTACCCGACGTGGCCACGTTTCGCCCTCAGGCTGCGTCAGGGGTAAAACTACAAATAAAAACATAAAAATAGTGATAACATCATCTCGAGTTATGTACATATATATATATATATATATATATATATATATATATATATATAAAAAGTCATAACAGCAAATGATAAAATAAAGTACAATAAATACATTACACATTCAAAAGTAAAATGGAGGAGGAGATAAGACAAGCCACTTTCCAAACATATAAAAGTGTATAAAACGTTGGATGGATTTAATCAAATCTAATAATGTATCAATACATACCTAAAAATCAGGGGTGATCAACATACCCCTTCAAAAAAAGCCTAAAACAAAATTAAAAAGATATACATTAATCCCATCTTGATCAGCCCATGTATCACAAACTCTACATCTCACCAGTCAGCTCAATTAAAATTCTCATCATATCAACAATTGACTATATTTCATGGTGTAAAGCATTCAATTACTCACTGTTATAAATCTTCTACAAATAGACCACCTTGAATCCTAAAACTTTATCAGCCTTTACTATATAACATCATCAAAAGACATGGCTGCATAAATGAAACTAACTTTCAAAAGCCATAACTCATTCTATAGTAAATATACTTATACATCTGCTTTACTCAATGCTGCCATCTCCCATAACATCACATGGATTAAAGCTGACTACTTGTCAGCAGACACTGCTCTGGATCAAAATGCAACAGCAATACTATCTGTGCTGTGGCTTCCCCCCTTTTTTTTTTTTTTTAAGAGAAAAGTAAAGTAGATGTACAAGTATATCTAGTAAGAATGAGCTTGTTTGGTGATTGAGGGAGAAATAAGAGTGTTTTCTCTTTAAAAAAAAAAAAGGGGGGAAGCCACAGCACAGATAGTATTGCTGTTGCATTTTGATCCAGAGCAGTGTCTGCTGACAAGTAGTCAGCTTTAATCCATGTGATGTTATGGGAGATGGCAGCATTGAGTAAAGCAGATGTATAAGTATATTTACTATAGAATGAGTTATGGCTTTTGAAAGTTAGTTTCATTTATGCAGCCATGTCTTTTGATGATGTTATATAGTAAAGGCTGATAAAGTTTTAGGATTCAAGGTGGTCTATTTGTAGAAGATTTATAACAGTGAGTAATTGAATGCTTTACACCATGAAATATAGTCAATTGTTGATATGATGAGAATTTTAATTGAGCTGACTGGTGAGATGTAGAGTTTGTGATACATGGGCTGATCAAGATGGGATTAATGTATATCTTTTTAATTTTGTGTTAGGCTTTTTTTGAAGGGGTATGTTGATCACCCCTGATTTTTAGGTATGTATTGATACATTATTAGATTTGATTAAATCCATCCAACGTTTTATACACTTTTATATGTTTGGAAAGTGGCTTGTCTTATCTCCTCCTCCATTTTACTTTTGAATGTGTAATGTATTTATTGTACTTTATTTTATCATTTGCTGTTATGACTTTTTATATATATATATATATGTACATAACTCGAGATGTTATCACTATTTTTATGTTTTTATTTGTAGTTTTACCCCTGACGCAGCCTGAGGGCGAAACGTGGCCACGTCGGGTACTGCTTTTATCTTGGTTTGAATAAATTATTTCTTTGTTTTTATATATGTGTATCGGTCTACTTTTTATAACAGACTTTTATGTAGCAAGTAGACTGTTGCCTTTTGTGTTTTTCTTTTTATTTCAAATCCAAGCAATCTGCTTAGAATGAAATCCTAAAATCTCTTTTGTAACTGAAGTTGGGAAGCTGGAGGTCTTGAACCACCAAACAATCTCTGCTTTATTTTGGAGACAAGTGGCTCCAATCCTGGTTTTATATCTCCCCCTTCCACTGCATGAATGGAATCATGCTCCTGCTTAGGTCTGAGTAATCAGAATTATAAGCATGCCATGTTGTGGGGAAGCTGAGTGAGCAAGTCAGTCAAACCCAGAGTAGAACTTCCCAAACCTATCCTGGTGACTCCAGAACCAGTCAGGTTTTCAAAATATTCACAATGAATATGAATGAGATAATTAGCATATATTGGTGACTGTCCTGGGATATGTCTGTTTGTCTCCTCCTTTACTGTGGATAGCTTGAAAACTCAACTGGCTGTGGAAATACTGGTGATATATTGGGAAACCCTGGAGAAAGAAAGTCACATAGTGGTCATGACAGTTTTGTACTCTCAGTGCTTCTTCACTTTCTCCCGGAGGCACACCTAGCCAGTTGGATTTTCAGAGTTAATGCAATATATATGCATGAGATACAATTACATAATATGTATCTTCAATATATGAAAACTTATCTTGTGAATATTCATTGTGGCAAT
This sequence comes from Microcaecilia unicolor, assembly GCF_901765095.1. NCBI lineage: Eukaryota > Metazoa > Chordata > Amphibia > Gymnophiona > Siphonopidae > Microcaecilia > Microcaecilia unicolor. The sequence continues at coordinate 150,698,886 of NC_044041.1, read as the reverse complement.
CCTGAAAACTTGACTGACTAGGTATGCCTCCTGGGGAGGGTTGAGAAGTGCAGCTCAATGGATGAACCTTGGCAAATCGAAGACAGGGTTTAATGTATGTACTATGTGGTAATTTCTACCTTCATCTCTTCCACTTTATAGTTGACTCTACTTTTTCAGGTTAAGTTGAACAGTCCTAGTTTCATTCCATTGCATGGCCATGTAGCAATCTATGCCCTGAGAAACTGGAGCCACCCCTAAATTCCTAATAGATTAATAAAAAGTCTGGAAATTTTGAATGCACCTGATTTCTAATTCTTTTAGGCTTCTCACTTGGATTTTAATGCATTGCCTACTACATATTCCATAATGCCCCATAAGAGTGGGGTTGATATTCAAAGTGATTTAAACAGTCAGGAACCTTGAGGAGATTCAGCGGCACTTAACTGGATAGTGCTGCAATTAGGTAATTTGTGTGCGATCCAGGGGCAGAGAAGAAACTTAGCTGATTAGCAGCAATTTTCAGTCTACTAACTGGCTAAGTAACCACATAAATTTAGAACAGCAAAACAGGTGATCTAATGTTTTGTGGCATGTTAATTGGGCACCAGTCTGCATATCAGCCAGTGCCTGGTTAACTCCCAAGTTGGGGGTCCCAGCCTCTGACAGCAGACTATCGACTATCTGGCGTCACGCAGGATATGCTATTTTGAGCTGCTCAAGCTGGTTTTTTATGAAGAAAATTTCTTATATCCTTGTCCTGATAGATTATCTGATACCGTTCTTATTCAAGAAAGATACAGACTAGCCCCTGACGCAGCCCTATTGTTGGGCGAAACACGGCCTGTGTCGGGCATTTGTCTTATACACGGTATCTTCAATAAAGTTTTCTGGATATTATACTGATCTGCTAGTTTATTTTCCTCCTTCTTCCTAACTCCCAAGTTGGCAACCATATCTGGATATTCAATGCTGGGAGCCATGCATGCCCTGGCACTGAATATCTGGGGTTAGTTTAGACCACGGTGAGAAGCAGCTGGCTAGCTGCTTACTGCCACGGACTGATTATTGATCCCTTTAATTATGACACATTTATTGGCCCTTTAGACTGACTGGCCCTCACAGCAGCATGTACAAATGTCAGGTGCTGCCAAGGCCTGGATTCAGGCAAAGAAAGTAGCAGCAGCCAGCGCTGAACTGAGCTCAGAGCTGCCAAGTTCCCCAGTTCCAGGAGGGAAACTTTTTGACCAATCCTGGTCTTACATTTTTTTTTTTTGTTTTTTTTGTTACATTTGTACCCCGCACTTTTTCCCACTCATGGCAGGCTCAATGCGGCAGGCAATGGAGGGTTAAGTGACTTGCCCAGAGTCACAAGGAGCTGCCTGTGCCTGGAATCAAACTCAGTTCCTCAGTTCCCCAGGACCAAAGTCCACCACCCTAACCACTAGGCCACTCCTCCATCCCAATGCAGGGTGGTATTTGCAGTCCCTAATTCGACCCACTGAAACCATTTCTGCTGGTCCCATAATGCATCAGGACAGACTTGACAAAAAATACAGAACTGGTCTAAATCTCCATCCTGTAACTGGGTAACTAGGAGACTCTGCTGAGCTGGCAACATTGTAATATTAAGTGAAAATCTACAGCTACAGTAATGTATTTTGTTTATCTTTGCTAAAAGTGGGGTGGACAGGGGCACATATACTGAGGAGAAGGACAATTTCTGTGCTGAAAGTGAATTGGGAGGAAAGCTATTACCAAACCGAAATATGGAATCTGAAGACCTCCCAGGACACATTCTCAGATTCTGATCCACAGTTAGTTATCATCAGCTAGTGGAATGGAGGCATGGTCTAGTGTTTACAGATGCTGCTGTGAGCTAGGGTTCCAACCTGGTTTGTACCACTGATGCACTTTGTGACCTTGGGCAAATCACTTAATCCTCCATCACCTTAAGTACAAACATGGAGGCTGATTCACTGAGCTGCATTACTTACTGCACATCCCTTTTTATTCAATGTGGACTATTTACTATTAATGCAGGTTTTCCATGTTAAAACTGTAACGTAGCTTTGAGGGGCATAATCGAACGGCGCTGGCCATCTTCGGAGCTAGCTTCGCAAAGGGGCGGTGCCAACCGTATTATCGAAAAATGTTGAGATCGCTGGGTTTACAGATGGCCAGCTTCAAAAAAAGTGGAAAAAAATTGAAGTGCTCATCAGGGATGGCTTCTTTAGTAGTACCAGTGGGATTTGAACCAGCCACCTCTGAATTACAAGACTGGTGCTCTAACCACTTGGCCACAGGTCCACTTACTTTGATGCCCCTCCCTTTTGATTATACCCCTTCAGGTCTTTCTCAGCCAATGGGTCTCTAGGCAACATCGACCAGGTGAAGCCAGATGTAGTCTTGCCGCAGTCAATCTGTAGACCAGTAGTTCCAAGTTCCATAAGAAAAACAGAACTTAAAGGTCTGAAGATGATCTGAGGGCCAAAAACAAGACTGAATCTGCTGGGGAATGTGAACCTGGACTAGCCTGGCAAATTTCACAACAATTTTCACTTTTCAAAACCTTTAGTTAATCATTATAAGGTAATTTTCGAAGGCATTTCCACAAGAAAAACAGTGTGTTACATGCAGAAATATCCTTTTATAAAATTGTCCAGAGAACGCACGTGTATATATTAATCTGACCTGAGTGGAAGTATTCCCAGGGGAGGGGCTGGGAATGGCTTAGTATTTACATGCATATTGTATAAAATAAATGCATATGCACATAAATGTATGTATGTGTTTTCTGTGAAGTAGTTTTCAAAACTGGGGTAGCCTACATGCATCTCCAGAACATGAGTTAGGCCTATTATAAAACTACCCCCTCCCAACTAGGTATACTCTCAGGTTGTGCACTACTAAAGTGGTTGCATTTCTCTCTTTTACACTGAATACTAACTGCTTGCAAGATATCTGGCATTCATACCTGCTGCCATTAGAGAGGATACAGAGTGGAAAGGAAGATCATCATGTTTCTTCCTGACCTGTCCTTGCTCTACCAAAGACAAAACTCCAATGAGAAAGGAAGAAAAAAATTCTGTGATAAAAAAGCAAAATGAAAAAAAAAAAAACATTAACAAGATAAAAACAGAACAAATAATACAGGAGATGAACTTCAAGACCAGAAATTGCTGACCCGGAGAGGGTGGAGGTGGATTTTCTGTTCTACCCATCACCAACCAAACTTTAAAACCCTTTAACCTTGACCCTTTGACTCCTCCATTCCCATTACTTAACAATCATGCATACGGTTATTTAAGACATCATGCAGGACAAAGTCTAACAGCACAGCGAATACAAAATTTTTCTTTTTGTTATTTTTTGTTGTTGACCTTTATCTATTTTTTTATTATTAAAAAGCTGCTAACACACACAACTAAGTTTGCTTTGTTTAAATGCTAGATGCGCTACAGTGCTAACCGTGTCATTAATCATTTTCAGAAGTTTTATCCTGAAAATTACACTTCAAAAAACATCATATCTCTTATTTAAATAGCTACCAGTTCTCTATAAATAATCAAGTTTGGCACTTTACAATGTCATTTATCAATACAATTGTGTGTCTTTCACTAAAACTAGAAATCAGTAGTAGACATACACACACATATACACACGTATGTGTGTGTGTGTTCTATTTTGGCACAAAAGATTTCTATTTCTCAGATGCTGATCTGTCCACACCTCTTCTTTACCTTTCTTTAGTTTGATATGTAATCACAGATGGACACCAGCTGTGATGTTTTGTTTTCCCCCACGTTTAACATTTTCTTCACCATTCCATTAACATGGAAAGAGCTAATCCCAGCACTGCCCTTCACAGATACTGAACAAACAGTGCAAAATTGCTGTTCACATATTGCTTTGCATTTTATTGGGTTTTGCTTGTCTGTCTGGCAATAGTTTTCACATTTTGGATTCCTCTATTTGCTTAAAATTATAATTTGAAATTATAAAATAATATTTCCCAGCTTAGAATAAGTTTAATTTAAAGAAATAAAACCAGGAAACTTCTTGAATGACCATAAGGTAACTTGTGCTATATGAAACAAGTCCTGCCTTATACTCCACCAATGTCACTTCCCATCTGAGTGAAATTAGCCCTCATAGCTGAGATCTTCCAATAAATGTCTGCTTAGTCTGAAGAATACACCAACATACTGTCCCTTCCAATAGCCAATGGTTGCTGTGAAAACTCATGATGAACCTGAAACTATAAGTCCATGAACATGATGGGGGTGAAACCAGGTCTGACTAAGTCACCTGGTCATTTCATTTTATGACAGATGAAAACATCTCTCTCTGGGTTCCTGTCCCAAATCTCCCCATTTAAGCCTTTTCTTTCTTTCTCAAAGGTGTGTGCAATTCCTTGATAGTTCTGGCCTACTGAAAACAACCCATTGAATCATTTCATCTCTATAATCTCTCATCTTTGCCCCCACTGTGGGGATAGAATTGTGGAAACATTTCTTCAGTAATGTGTGCAGACATACCTTCCTAAGGGGGTCTTTTACAAAGGTGCACTAGCGCTTTTAGTGTGCACTAATTAGCGTGCGCTAAATGCTAGCGATGCCCATAGGAATATATGGGCATCTCTAGTGTTTAGCACATGCTTATTTTTAGCGCACACTAAAATTCTAGTGTGCCTTTGTAAAAGGCCCACCAAATAACTAAACCAACATGAAAAATCAGTGAATAGGTGTGCCATTTTAAACTCCCATTTTACTAAACACTGGGTCTGTTAGCTGCTTTCTTTTTGAATAAGTTCTATCAGGATAGGAGTCAAAACAAACCATGGGTCAGCAGTCAGTGAGTTCTCTGATAGCCTTGTTGATGTCATACATTGAAAGATACATATCACATCCACCAGAAGCCTTTTTAACTGTCTCCAAGATTCTTTCAGACCTAGTCAGTGAGGGGTTAATTCTACAACTGGATGCCTATAAATAGTTGCCCAGAGGTCTATTCTATAAAGGAATGCAGATATTGATTCCTCTTTGTACAATACTAGTGCAACAGTAAAAATACACACCTATAAGTTAGACACAAGCACTTATGCCAGCCATAGAGCTGGTGTAAGTGTGCTCAAATTCTGGTGATATGTGGGTAACTTACAGTATTATGTAAGTTATGCATGTAAGTGTGAGTCCTGCCCATGCTCTGCTCAGACTATTTACAGAATAGCATTTAGGTGAAATTTTGGCATTTACAGGTGTATTTGCACACATAAATGCATATATGCCATTATTCTAGTGATCTATGTGCAGTGTGTACTTTATTGAATTACCCTCTGAGATTCTAGAGCAGTGATGGCTTCCTCCCACCCATAGGGAGTCATTAGAAATCTATACTACACTATATATATCACAAGTAATTACAAAAATTAAAATGGGTTATTTGTAGAATCATACTTTAATTATGCTTTTTTATAACCCAGTATGTCTAAATGTGACCTAGTGAGATCAAGTCCAGTATCTATCTAGGTTGTCTCTACCTCCAGCACAAGTGAAGCTGTATTGCAGATGGGAATAGAAAGCAGCCCACCTTTCATACAATTGCCCATGCCCTTCCTTCTGCTCTCAGCTCTAAAAAGAAAACTCGTAAGTGACAATGTGGAGGGTCTTGACCAGAGCAAAGGCTAAAGAGATAAAGGGAGAGAGGATTGCCATTTATGCACCAAAACAATTTTCCAAAACTGTTTCCTCTGAATTTGATGTCTGTTCCCTATATCCCCTCTAAGGAATTAAGACTCTTTCCTAGAAATGGTCCCCTGTAACCTCCTGGCATATAGTTTTTATGAAAACTGTCTTGTCTTAAATCTTTGACATCTGACTGACCCTTAACTGTTCACAGATAGGCCACTGAAATCCCGTGGTGAGCTTTGCATTCACACAAACAGTGGGAATAGCTGTGATTCTGTAACAGTCAAGAAATATAAACTAGGACATCCAAAATCTATCCTAGGGATCCATTCTTAGGATATCCATAATGAATGCACATGAGATAAAATAGCATATATTGTCTGCAATGCATGCAAATTAAATTTGTGTGTCCTTATTTGGATATCCTTAAAACCTAATTAGCTGTGAGTCATCACCTAGGTTTGGGAAGCCCTGTTCAAAACACTCTAGTAGCTAACAATGTTCTAATGTAATCCTTCTGAGTTTCTTGGGAGGTTAAGACAGGTGTGAACAAGGCTTGGCCTCTGAGGCCTTACCACTCTGACTAGGAGTGCACATAATAATGCCAGGCAAAGCTCATGGGCTATGCATGCTGGTGTATGCTTTACCTTTTTTTTGGCTATTGGTATTTTGGTCATGATCAAGAAAGCATCACAGTAGCCTATAGAGACAGTATAACCACAAATGATTAACCCATGCAACAACAAAGCAACCATCAATTCTGCCTTTGATGGTAAATGGTTCTTTTTTTCCTGAACCTATCTAGGAAAAAGAGCTATCTTCACTTAACAGGAAGCTGGGTTTGTTCATATGGCAGAAGGCTTAAAACTGAACAAAATTCTAAAACTTAACATCGCATAGAGCTATAGAAACACTGTTTAGTTATCTACAAAGAGCTATTGCACTATGGCCTAACATTTTTTTAATGTACATTTTCTTATTACCCGGTTATATTACCCTGTGTTTTTTGGCTTCTTCCACCATCCCACCCCAGTCACAATGCCATGATTGAACTTCAGTTGGCCTTGTATTTGTCAATGGTCTTGCCTGGTAGACAAAAGCTGGGGAGGGTACCCCCAGCATGGATGGTCAACAGTGCACATACAGTAAATATTGTCTACTATTTCTGAAAATCTTGGGATTGTGGCCACTTGTTTTAGTGAATATTAGGTTGAGGATTCTGTGCTACCTGAAGCCATAGTGGAGTCAAACCATGGCTAATCATGGCCATCTATGGTTGAAGCTGGCATTATGATCCTAAGGGCAGGGTGGAGGAGGCAATCACACCATACCAAATGTCTTAAATTCTGCAGCTGGAGAGTTGAAATCTGTGGCAAAACATATCCTAATATAGAGGTACAGGAGGGGATAAAATTTACTTGCAACACTCTATTCTTCAGTTGTCCATGAATGTGTGTGACTAGAAAATACAATCATTTATTTTGTACATCATGGCACCAGTATGGAAAACATTTACACTCAACAAACTAAAGAGAAAACTATCCAATTTAAATCCTGGGGGGCTAAACACATTGGACTTTCCGAGGAATTCCACAAAAAGCCCAGCATAATTGTTATAAAATTAGGCAACTTTGTTTTACATATGAGACTACTGGTTATTTATTCATCACCAAACAAAAGACATGACAATCAAACCAAACCCACTGCTTTGTTTCAAACTGCCACAGGAAGGCATGGTCAGAAGCTGCCTGCAGTATCACAGGAAGTGCATTTAAGCAGCCTACAGAGACCTATAATTCCTAATAAATAGCAGCTGGATTTTCTGTGCTGAACTAAGCAAAGCAGTTTGGCAGGATTTGATTTCAAAGCTTTGATTTTCAGTTTGTTTGGTCTTTATTTCTCATTGTGGGGACAGAAGAGCTCAATCATGATCCATCTTTCCTGGGAAAAGATACTGTTGTTTCAGATTCAATCTCAAGCTCACAAGAACTTGGTTATTTCCAACCGACAGGAGCACTTAACCCCTTTAAAAGTCTCAGAGAATGTTAAATGCATGTCTTAACCAAGACTCTAGCGGGTCAATATTCAGCTGCCGTGGTCAGTGGTTTTTTTAAAGGTCAGCTGCAGTGCCACTATCCAGATAAGACAATAAGAACCAAAACTTACCCAGATAGTGGCAACATTCAGTCTGCTATCTGGATAACTTATCTAGAAAACATAAGACATCCTTTATCTGTCTTAAGTTATCTGGGACAATATCTGAATAGCAGACTAATGCCACTATTTGGATAAATTCTGAGACCACCCTGGCTCTGCTGCATAGTGTCAAGGCAGGCTGTAAGGATATTCAGGGGCACTATCCAGATAGCGCTGCTGAATATCCTAGTCAGCAGCACTTATCTAGATAGCAGATGCTGTTATCTAGAGAAGTGCTTTTGAATATTAACTATATGTTTATACAGTTCACTCCACATGTGATATCTGTATTTGAGACACAGCAAGACAGGAACATACATGATCCCTGAAGCAAGGGACCAATGAAGAAAAAGATCCAACCAATCCTTTTAATTTCAGTGCTACCAGGAAGTGCAGATTCCCAGCTCCACTTTGTCAGTGATTGAAAATGACGATCATCAGTCTACCCGCCCCCCCCCCCCCCCCCACACACACACACATAAACTTGCCCTGTTCCTCAAACTAATATAGGAAGTGGAATTATTTTAAAAAGAATAATAATTTGTGGGCGTAGTTGGCTGGCCACATTTATAAAATGCATCATTGATGCAGTGCATAGGGAACAAACCAAGTTAACCAAGGTAACTAAATGAAAAAAAAAATATTTTTTTGCTTTTTTTTCTATTAAAATTAACCCCCAACTGGAATATATACATATCACACACATCTTTGAAAGGTTCATTGGCAAAATTCATATATTAAGCAAAGATTTTTTCCTAATTATTTCTCAGCTTTTTCTTTTTTCTTTTCTTTTCTCCTTGTAGCAGGTCCCTTTATCATACCATTACCACAAACTCTCCCCTTTTTCCTTACACAAACAGAGCCCGGCATCAAACACGGAACTGCCATTTAACCCACTTTTTGTGGGTTTGTGGCACGCACTCCCTGCTCATATGTCACCCGCTGGCTTATCAGATACTGTGCTGCTTGGGTGGCGGCGGGGGAGCCCGTGATGGTGACTTTGCGGTTCCTGGATCCCGGAATGAACTCTCCCTTTTTTGAGATCTGAATCCGGGCTCCAGTTAGCTCCTGATACTCCACCAGAGTCTTGCCACCTTTTCCCAAAATGGCACCTACCAGGTTCTCTGGCACCGCAATCTCTACCATATCCTTTGCACTCTCAGCCAGCTTTTCTGTGGCTAAGAGGGAACTAGCCACCAGTGGGGAAGCAGCACCAAGGTAGCCATTAGCACCAGTGGCTGCTGCTAATGAGCCCAGTGTGAATGCCCCCATGGCACTGGCTGGTGCCGCAGCACTGGTGGATGCCTCACTGGCGTAAGATGCAAGGAGGTTAGCAGCAGCAGCAGCTGCAGGGTTGGCACCAGCAGCTACTGCTGCAAGCACTCCAGATGCAGCAGCAGAATTGAGTCCCAGCCCCATGGAGTTGGTGTTATATCCATAACTGGCCAAGGTGTTGAGTGCTGTGCTGATGGCCAACAGGTCATTGCCAGAGAAGCCAGGCAGGGCAGCAGGAAAAGCTCCAACTCCAGCCAGGCCGGTGTGTCCCAGGAGTCCTGAGGCAGTGGCAGCAGCTGCCGCGGCAGGCAGAACATCTGTAGAGTTGGCATATGGAGAACCAGTTGGGTTGGAGTTGGCCACAGGACCAGTCACATTGGCATAACTGATGTTCAAGCAGCTGCTGCTCTGTGGATCCTCCTGAATTTTCTGAACGATGATGTCCACAGCTTTGTGAATCTGCTCAGGCTCACCACTGATAGTCACCACACGCTCCTGCAGGTTGATGCCTTCAGGTTTCTGGGAAAGCTGCACCCAGGCACCAGACTGCTCCATGATGGCTTTCACTGTGGCTCCTCCCTTCCCAATGATCAGCCCCGCGGTGCTGTTAGGAACAATGACCTTTGCCTGCATAGGAAATATTAAAGAAAAGAAGTAAAATAGAAAGTAATTGGGCTGGATTTGCAGAAGCTAGAAATTGTAACTCTGGAATCTAAAACACAGTCTGAAATCCTTCATCTTCACAGAGAAGAGATCTAAGGGTTAAAGCAGTGGACCACAGCATAAATGATTATTTCTCTCTGCCACTGGATATGTATGACCTTTGAGCAAATTGGTTTGCCCTCCCATGTCTGAGTTCTAATCTCCAGCTTTGCCACTGGATATGTATGACTTTATGCTGTCCTTTTATTTCCATGCCTGAATTTTAATCCTAGCTCTGTCACTAGCTTTTTTTGTATGACCCTGGAACAAGTCCTTTTTATCATTCTGTGCCTTTGGATTTGACCTTGTCTTACCCTTGGCATTGGACTTGCCCTGCAACTGTTTTGTTGATGAATCTATGTACTCATAAAAAAAATCAACATCACTTGATCAAGTGGGTGGCAAATGTAAGTTCAACTGGACCTCCAAATCTCAATGGAAAATCATCAAATGTCAGAAGGATGTAAGCCCTAAAAAATGCATTTATTTGAACAGAGAAATAATTTCAGTATTATTGTATAACCTGGAGAAAGCTGTGCCCAGTTTAGAAGAGTTTCAGCACCAAGGAGAGTTCTACAAGTCAACAAAGCCCATATCCATTCAATTAAAGGACACTTACCAATAACTTAGTTCATAGGATTACTGTATATGGAAGCCTTGTGATTATGAGCCTGTCCTGTATCTAGGTGTCACGGAGGGGCATAATCGAAAGTGAAGCCCAAGTTTTGTTGAAGACGTCCTCGCAAAACGTCCCGATGGAGGGGCGGGGTAACCCGTATTATCGAAACAAGAGGAACATCCATCTTTCGTTTCGATAATACGGTCAGGGACGCCAAAATCTTGAAATTTTGGTCACCCTTAGAGATGATTGTCCTTAGACTTGGTCGTTTCTGATTTTCGGCAATAATGGAAACCAAGGACGCCCATCTCAAAAACAACCAAATGCAAGCCCTTTGGTCGTGGGAGGAGCCAGCATTTGTAGTGCACTGGTCCCCCTGACATGCCAGGACTCCAACCGGGCACCCTAGGGGGCACTGCAGTGGACTTCATATAATGCTCCCAGGAACATAGCTCCCTTACCTTGTCTGCTGAGCCCCCCAAACTCCCCCTAAAACCCACTACCCACAACTGTACACCACTACTATAGCCCTTATGGGTGAAGGGGGGCACCTAGATGTGGGTACAGTGGGTTTCTGGTGAGTTTTGGAGGGCTCGCTGTTTTCTCCACAAATGTAACAGGTAGGGAGGGGGATGGGCCTAGGTCCACCTGCCTAAAGTGCACTGCACCCACTAAAACTGCTCCAGGTACCTGCAAACTGCTGTGATGGAACTGAGTGTGACATCTGAGGCTGGCACAAAATATTTTGAAAGATGTTTTTTGAGGGTGGGAGGGGGTTAGTGACCACTGGGGGAGTAAGGGGAGGTCATCCCCAATTCTCTCTGGTGGTCATCTGGTCATTTCTGCCACCTTTTTTTGCCTTGGTCGTAAGAAAAACACGACCAGGTAAAGTCGTCCAAGTGCTCGTCAGGGACACCCTTTTTTTCCCATTATGGGTCAAGGACGTCCATGTGCTAGGCACGCCCAAGTCCCGCCTTTGCTATGCCTCCGATACGCCCCCTTGAACTTTGGCCGTCCCTGCGACGGAAAGCAGTTGGGGACGTCCGAAATCGGCTTTCGATTAAACTGATTTGGACAACACTGGGAGAAGGATGCCCATCTTCCAATTTGTGTCGAAAGATGGGCGTCCCTCTCTTTCGAAAATGAGCCTGTTAGTTCTCTTACCCATGTCATCCACTTGAATGGCAGGTCTAAGTATTTGATACTTAGAGAAGCAGATTTAGAGGTCATATGCACCATCTCTGGGAAAAGGTGACTAAAGTAGCAGCTCCAAAATGTTGAGAATGGCTGATTTTTCATGTCATGGATTCATAAGCAATCTGAAAAAGTTACATGTTTGAATTTCTATAACTTTTTTTATTTTTTAAATAAAAAATGGGGTTTGGATTGTTGTATTACAAATTGTTTCCTCTAACAGAATTCATTAAAACTTCATTATTTGTTTCTGGAGACTTTAGTCACCTTTTCCTAGAGATGGTCACATATTATACAGAGCCTTATACGGTTTGTGAGATGGTATGATTGCTTGCACTCTTCCAAAACAGTGGATTCTTTTGCTGAAAGAGTTTGGGGCTCTTTTACAAAGCCACAGTAGGGCTACCATGGCAATGGTATGTGGCAAATCGACCCTACCTCCAGGCTACCACAGGAGCCTGGTGATAGTTCCGGTGTGTGCCATGTGCCATTTCTGGTGCTCAGAATTTTTTTTTAAAGTGCCGGGGCCTTACCTGGTGGTAATCAGGCAGCACATTACTGCCAGGTTAGCACGGGAGCCCTTACTACCTCCTAAATAGGAGGTGCTAAGGGCTCCCCTAGGAAATGACTATACAGCAAGTGCTTAAATTACCGCATGGCCATTCCCTTCTTTCAAAAAAAAAAAAATCTCCTGCTACCTGCTGCGATAAAAGAGGGCCTTGGCGCATGGCAAACCTGAGTGCCGATGCCACAGCAAGGGTCTTTTTACCACAGCTTGGTAAAAGGACTCCTTAATTTCCTGTAACATTGTGTGGGGTTTAAAAGTTACACAGAAAAGCTTGGGCCAAAATCGGAGCAGAGCACATAGTAAGCGCTAAATTTAAGAATCGTACAAATGAGTCCCCGTACTTTTTGTAGATAATTTTACATGAGATAATTCTTCTGTCAATACTTTTAGTTGAAGGTAGACATATAGTAGGCATGATCCATAGGTAAACACATGTACACATAATAGAAGGCAGACAGATATACACACAAATCCACATGGACACAGAAAAACACTGAGGGGTAATTTTATAACAGGCTGTCTAGGTTCAAATGGCTGTTTTGTATTTTGCTTATTGATGACATATTATGATGCTATCTGCTGTTTCTTTCTTTCCCTTTTTTTTTTTTTTTTTTAAAGTTTTACTGGAATTAGTCTTGTGCTTTTTGGAGCTAAACACAATACAAATGTTGAGATTAAATTAAATCTGAAAAAAAGTGCATATTGTATAAAGATAACATAGGCACAAGTGTGTCTTTATAATAAGCTCCCAGAACCAGCCCTACCATGCACAAATGTCAATGCACGTATTTTTACCTGCTCCAAAACTAGTGTGCATGTACCCCTGTAGCTTAAAAAATACACCCTCACCCTGGAAAACCTATATGTGATCTTATAGGTACATATACATGGCTGCACAATTCTATAATAGGCTTTTCCATACATAAAACTGGCTTTAGGTGAACAAAACCATTATAAAGTTACCCCCACAGATACCAACACGTTATATCTTATGAACTCCAGAAAGAAGCTCTCTTTGGCACAATGCAAGTACAGCAGTGGGCATTAGCAGTAAATTTGAGAGACTGAGATCAAACTCCACATGCTCTGGCTTAGGAGTGAGGTTTATTCCTGTCATAGTCCTACCTCGTCCTCCATTTTCCAACCTGCAGGAATGTTAAATATAAGACTCTTCTTGCATCATCCTTCCCTTACGTCAGTCCTAAATATTGGAACGTCCTGCCGAACCAGCTTAAGGAGCTTGCCGACCACCAACTGTTCAAGAAGTCCTTAAAGACGTTCTTATTCAGCAAGGCTTATTCCACAGGCAGCTCCACTATTTAGCATATCCCACTTGCCGTCGCCTCGCCCCTGACATTTCCTCTGTGTTTTCCCCTGTCCCTACCCCCTGTCACTTTCTGTTACTATGCCATCTTTGTCATGTATTGTAACCACCTGATTTATTGTAAGCCACATTGCGCCTGCTCATGTGGGTAAATGTGGGGTAGAAATGCACTAAAATAAATAAATAGTATGCTCAAAACTAATCCACTTGGCTGCAGATACTTTGGAAGCATAAGATGGAGGAAGACCTGGGCATCCTTGACGTCCAGGGGTATTATGAAGCTGCACAGATTCGCCATATGTGGGAGTGGCATTATGAGCTGAACCCTACTACTACTACTATTTAACATTTCTAGAGCGCTACAAAGTGTACGCAGCGCTGTACAAACACAGAAGAAAGACAGTCCCTGCTCAAAGAGCTTACAATCTAATAGACAAAAAGTAAAGCATTTAAATTTAAAATATTTAAGCAGTCAAGCACAAGAGAACAGTCACAGAAGGACAGAAGATGTTGAAGGGTGGTCAGTGTGATTAGGTGTAACTGGTTGGAGTAGTGGGAGAAGGTGATAGAAGAATAGAAATGGGTGAGGTAAAGTAATGAGTGGGTTGATAGGGAGGTTATATAAGACATGTCACTCTAGGGGTGGGTGGGTAGAGGGGTAGGGTGGGTGGAAGCAGGAGAAGGTATTCTCTGCAGCCTATCTGTGAGATGGAAAATGCTCTCTGAAGCTGCTGCTATAAGTTGTTAGTTTTCTCTCCCTGAAAGAGATCCAAGCCACACCCACGAAGTTCAAACTGTCAGTGGGGAGGGTGAGGGGAGGAAATGGCAGTGCTTGATGAAAAAGAGAGCTCAGTTTGATAGGAGATATACTATAGGATGTCATTCTGAGGCCAGGCTAAGTCTAAAGCAGGAGAAGGTATTCTCTGCAGCCTATCTGTGAGATGGAAAATGCTCTCTGAAGCTGCTGCTATAAGTTGTTAGTTTTCTCTCCCTGAAAGAGATCCAAGCCACACCCACGAAGTTCAAAGGGGAGGAAATGGCAGTGCTTGATGAAAAAGAGAGCTCAGTTTGATAGGAGATATACTATAGGATGTCATTCTGAGGCCAGGCTAAGTCTAAAGCAGGAGAAGGTATTCTCTGCAGCCTATCTGTGAGATGGAAAATGCTCTCTGAAGCTGCTGCTATAAGTTGTTAGTTTTCTCTCCCTGAAAGAGATCCAAGCCACACCCACGAAGTTCAAACTGTCAGTGGGGAGGGTGAGGGGAGGAAATGGCAGTGCTTGATGAAAAAGAGAGCTCAGTTTGATAGGAGATATACTATAGGATGTCATTCTGAGGCCAGGCTAAGTCTAAAGCAGGAGAAGGTATTCTCTGCAGCCTATCTGTGAGATGGAAAATGCTCTCTGAAGCTGCTGCTATAAGTTGTTAGTTTTCTCTCCCTGAAAGAGATCCAAGCCACACCCACGAAGTTCAAACTGTCAGTGGGGAGGGTGAGGGGAGGAAATGGCAGTGCTTGATGAAAAAGAGAGCTCAGTTTGATAGGAGATATACTATAGGATGTCATTCTGAGGCCAGGCTAAGTCTAAAGCAGGAGAAGGTATTCTCTGCAGCCTATCTGTGAGATGGAAAATGCTCTCTGAAGCTGCTGCTATAAGTTGTTAGTTTTCTCTCCCTGAAAGAGATCCAAGCCACACCCACGAAGTTCAAAGGGGAGGAAATGGCAGTGCTTGATGAAAAAGAGAGCTCAGTTTGATAGGAGATATACTATAGGATGTCATTCTGAGGCCAGGCTAAGTCTAAAGCAGGAGAAGGTATTCTCTGCAGCCTATCTGTGAGATGGAAAATGCTCTCTGAAGCTGCTGCTATAAGTTGTTAGTTTTCTCTCCCTGAAAGAGATCCAAGCCACACCCACGAAGTTCAAACTGTCAGTGGGGAGGGTGAGGGGAGGAAATGGCAGTGCTTGATGAAAAAGAGAGCTCAGTTTGATAGGAGATATACTATAGGATGTCATTCTGAGGCCAGGCTAAGTCTAAAGCAGGAGAAGGTATTCTCTGCAGCCTATCTGTGAGATGGAAAATGCTCTCTGAAGCTGCTGCTATAAGTTGTTAGTTTTCTCTCCCTGAAAGAGATCCAAGCCACACCCACGAAGTTCAAACTGTCAGTGGGGAGGGTGAGGGGAGGAAATGGCAGTGCTTGATGAAAAAGAGAGCTCAGTTTGATAGGAGATATACTATAGGATGTCATTCTGAGGCCAGGCTAAGTCTAAAGCAGGAGAAGGTATTCTCTGCAGCCTATCTGTGAGATGGAAAATGCTCTCTGAAGCTGCTGCTATAAGTTGTTAGTTTTCTCTCCCTGAAAGAGATCCAAGCCACACCCACGAAGTTCAAACTGTCAGTGGGGAGGGTGAGGGGAGGAAATGGCAGTGCTTGATGAAAAAGAGAGCTCAGTTTGATAGGAGATATACTATAGGATGTCATTATGTCTAAAAGGTATGTGGCCTTGAAGCAAGCTTTGTTGGCCAAAGGCGCTTCATTTTTCTTGCCCTGAGTGCAAAGGGGCTATGGGAGTCCTGTGCATTACCCAACCTGTTCACTAAATATCTATTATCTTTATGGTGGCACATTTGAGAGCATACCCATAGTGCGCCAGATCATGCAAAATCTTTATTAATGCCTTTTAATTGGGAGTTGGAGAAATGGAAGGATTGCAATCTGGAAGTGGTTGTAGGGTGGACTTGGTATGGGCTGTATTGTTACCAGCTTTTAGAAGGGGTTATGTTGAAGAGTTTTCTCAGCTTCAGCAGGAGTTCGGGCTTCCCCATAAAGAATTTTATAATTATTTTCGGATTTGCCATTTTATGAGAGAGTGAGATTGGGTGGATATATGGATATAGGTATGTATATATGGATATAGGTAGTTTTCATGGGTCTGGTCATGGTGGGTTAGTGGTTAAGGGGTGTGCCCTACTACTCCCAGTTCTACGGCATCAGGGGAGGAGGGAAGGGGTAGAAGATGTAGCTGTAGTGACTAGATGTAAGGCAGGTGCTCCAGTGTCCCTGTACTCATCTGTCTCTGCCCCTCCCCCCCAGATCAGCACTGTGCAGTGGTTTGGAGCAGAGAAGTAGCCTAATGGTTGGAGCAGTACGCTGAGAACAAGGGGATCCAGGTTTAAATCCCACTGCAGATCCTTGTGATCTTGGGCAAAATACCCACTGTACCTGAATGTATACTGCTCCAACAGCTTTTGGCCTTGTATTTGGTATATAAATAAAATAAAAATGGTGGTTATGCCGACCCAACTCCTGAGATGGAGCCCAGTCACTTAAGTCACAAGAAGCAGCAGGATTTGAACCCCTGGCTTGGCCTATAGCTCTAAGCACTAGAATGTTCCTCAACTCCTGCTACAAAAATATCACCTGTGGTGTTTCAGTATCTGTTTTGAGTCCCTGTTTACTTCCTGTATTGTATCTAGCCACTATGATGCAGGGCTACACTCTTTCTATATCTGCTGTTAAGTATGGCATTATCTGTGTGCATACCACCTGCATGCTCCAGTACCTCTTTTGACTCTGGAGCCCCGGCGGTGCACCGCTTGCAGTGTCCCTGCTGTCAGTCTCTGGTTCCCTTTCACTACATAGGGTCTTTCTGCACCTACTGTGAATCTGCATATGACACTGAAAATGCTGTAAGTCTCCAGTCCCCATAGAATACCTGTACTATCTATGCTCTTCCTTGATGTGACTTTGGGAATTCTACTCACCACCAGCACTGACAAACATCTTACCTTCCTAGATTTGCTGCATAGTCTGTAAGACATAGACCCAGGTCTCTGCTCTGAGTCTGTGGTTGTCTCAGCACCTGCTATGTGTGAAGTCCCTTTTTAGTGACTCTCTAAATTATACTCTGCATCTGTAGACTAGTATGCCTCTAAAATCTTCACAGACTAGTAAGCCTCTAAAATCTTCACTGGTGTCCAGCGCCTGTCAGTGAGGGCAAGAAAAGCTGGGGTCCAGCAGAGGCAGCTAGAGCTCTGAATTTCTGAGCTCTGCCCCTTTTATATTCATGTGTGAAGCTGGCTGCTCCTCAACCCCAAGCTGTAGCAGGCCTGGGTAGGGGGAGAGGTCCTCTCTGAAGTGCCCACCAGATGATACAGACATATAAGATGCATCAGTTTACTTCCAGAACATGGCACTGGTATCTTGTATGCCCATTCCTCAGTATGGAATAGCCACCTCCAGCCTGCTTAAATCTCTTTGAGCTGCCCAACTTCTGATATTCAGCAGCACTAAACTGGGCAATGCCACTGAATATTGTCTCTGATCACCCATGTTGAAAGTGGGGAGATAAGGGGCGGCACTAGGACGCGCCGGTGGTTATTTGCGTGCCGACAATATTCAGTACTGGTACCTGCATAGCTAACTTGGCCAAGTTAGAACAGCACAAAATCTGTCCTAACCTGACTGGGAAGTGCACTCGCTCCTGCCCCTTGTGGCTGCAAAAAGAAAATGGCTGAATATCGGCTGGATTTTAACATAGTAGAAGACCTGCATAGTCCATCCAGTCTGCCCAACATATGCATGCTTAGTCTTTTGCAGTTCTTGCCATTTTCAGGGCACAGACCATAGAAATCTGCCTGGCACTAGCCATAATTCCCAACTGCAGTATTTGAATTAATTCTCTTTCCATTTAGGAATCCTTTGTGCCAGGGGCGTAGCTACGGGTGGGCCTGGATGGGCCCAGGCCCACCCAGTTTAGCCTCAGGCCCGCCCCACCCAGAAGCAGGGTCCGTCAGCTCCCAGACCCGACAGCAGCCCAGCCCCCCCCCCCAAAACAGCTTGCCACCGCCGATCACGATTCCGTCTATCCCCTCTTCCTCCCTCCCACCGGCGCTGCAGTCTTTAATCTACCTGGGATCCTGGCAGCATTAGCGAAGACAGCGTGGATACATCGCTAATGCTGCTGGGATCCCAGGTAGATTACTGCAGCGCCGGAGGGAGGGAGGAAGAGAGGGGTAGAGTGACGGAATCGTGCGATCGATCCTGGACCTCGCGGGCAGGTGCCTTAAGAGAAGGCTTCCGGGGCAGTGCAAAGGCAGCGTGGATACATCGCCAATGCTGCCGGGATCCCAGGTAGATTACTGCAGCGCCGGAGGGAGGAAGAGAGGGGTAGCCCAGCCTAGCAACCTCAGCAGAAACGAGAAACGGCACGTCGGCAGTCGGCACCGGCTCGCTCGCTCTGGCTCAGCTGAGCTGATCTCTCCAGGCTCCCTCAGGCACGCCCACCCAAGCGCACATACACTAAGCACCACGTCGCACTGCGGTCTCTGCTCAGCCCGCCTACCTTCGGCTCGGCGGCGGTGGTGCTGAAAAATGCAGTTGCAGCAGCAGCAGGTCCCATCGCGGCCGCGCAGCGCGTCGTAGTTCCCTCCATCCATCCTATGCGGTAGCGATACCATATGATGACGTGGCTCTGGGTGTCCACCGTGCCAGCAGTAGCTGGAGGAGTTACTGGGCTATCCCAAGCTCACTTAATCAGCTTTGACTTGAGCCCCCCTCCCCCCAGGCCTCAGCCCTCTCCTGCACAGGTCAAGGCAAGCACAGGAGCTAGCAGCACACAGAGCACAATCTACAGTGCTCTGAGTCATCTGCCACCACGTGCACACAAGTGTATGGTGTGTATAAGAATTTGGAAAACTGAAGCCCAGCTGCCCAGGTAAAAAATATGTATATATTTATTTGTATTATATACAATGTAATGCCTGTGGTGGGCTTCTGGGTGGGGGTGACTCTTCACTGCCTATGGAAAAAAAGTATAATCATTAAATATACTTTTTTTTCCCTCAGTGACGGGCTCACCGTCACCCAGAAACCCACCAACAATAAATTTTAATAAAGGCGAGTTTCTGGGTGGGGGTGGGCTCTACAGTGCCCAGGTTAAAATAAAAAACAAGTTTTGTATTTAATGTAGGCTGATTTCTGGGTGGGGATGGACTCTACAGTGCAAAGGACATTAAAAAAACCAAAATGTTTTATATTTAATGCTGGTGTGCTTCAGGGTGGGGAAGGGTGAGAATGGGAAGGGCAGGGGATGGGTAGAAGTAGGGCAGGGCTGAGGCTATAGGGAGGGGTGGGGGTAGGATAGGGCTGATGCCTAGCTACGGGAAGGATGGTGAGGAAGGGAAAGGCTGATGCTGGGCTATGTGGATGGATGGGGAGAGTAGGGGAGGGCTGATGCTGGGCCACTGGGATGGATGGGAGGGGGGTAGGGAAAGGAAGGACTACAGGACAAATTTAAAATTTTGGTCCTTTATTTTGTAATTGATAAGGTTGGTCTGTGCTCTACCTGTGACCGAGCAGGTGACAGATTCTGCTGGCATGTGGTTTGTGTGAGGATCTATGAGTCTGACTTGTCTGGCTATTCCAATGGGATGTGTATTGCTGTTGTATTCACTGCTGCCTTTTTAAAGGTACTGTTACTGGTATTCCTATTCAGAATTGGTGTTTGCAGCATAGGCTCTAAGAAGCTTCTTTGCAGGATATAGTGTTACTTCACAAAGTACCTGGCAGTGAAGGGATTTTGTGTTGCTATTATTGAGGTGCTATCAGAATTTGAATGCATTTTTCCTATGGAAAGCTGTTAGAGGAAACATTCTAGCTATGTTCTGTATGTATCCCAAGAAAGACTACTCATAACCTATATACATAGTGCCCACCCATGTTAGCTCTGGGCCCACCCAAAATGTCAGGTCTGGCTACGCCACTGCTTTGTGCTTATCTCATGCATTCTTGAATTCTATTACCATTTTTGTCTCAGTCTTCCACCACCCTCTCCGTGAAAAAGTACTTCCTAACATTACTTCTAAGTCAACCCACCTGTTACCTTAATTCATGTCCTCTAGTTCTTTTACTTACCCTTCTCTGGAAAAGGTTTGTTTGCATATTAATGTCTTTATCATAACACCCCTAAGGCAAAAACTAAAAAGAGGAGAAAAAACCTCTACATGTAATGTAATCAAAGAAGGCAAAAGTAGGAGTGGCACAGAAACCATCTAACAACAAAAACATGCACCAGAACGTCAAGAGATAAAAGATTAAAAATCTGTTTGAAAATCACCAATGTGGGGCCAAAGGGCCATTATGAGAATGACAATTTATCACCAGGGAGTCTATGATGCAGCACTATTAAAATAAAGTGGACTCAACACAGAACTGTGTTTCAGCAAACACCACCTACTTCAGGAGTAACAAAGAGGGTCATAATCGAAAAGGAAGCCCAAGTTTTGTTGAAGACGTTAAATATCTCCATGCGATAAACCACTCTAAAATGCAGGGGCATAGGATGAAGGTGAAAGGGGATATTTTCAGAAGAAATGTAAGGAAATATTTCTTTATGGAAAGGGTAGTGTTTGTGTGGGACAGCCTCCCAGTGGAGATGAGAACTGATGGAGATTATAGAACTGAGCTGAGCTGGTGTGAATGGGCAGGTTGTTAAGGCTGTGTGGTATTTTTCTGTCATTATATTCTGTTTACATATTTCTATGAAGAGACAGGATTATGCAAAACTAAGCACTTGAGAAAACAGACATTCTACATGGCACTGCATCTGGATATTTTTAGATTTAAGGTGTAGACCTGAAGTCAGTATCTTATTAAATGGCATTATCCACACTACCACATTTGGGCACAGACTTGAATGCTGAATCTTCAGGTTCTAGATCAGGGGCAGGCAACCACAATCCTTGATGGCAATAATACAGTCGGGTTTTCAAGATTTCCACAACAAATATGCATGAAATAGATTTGCATGTACTACATCCATTGTATGCAAATAGATCTCATGCATATTCACTGTGGCAATCTTGAAAACACAACTGGGTTATGGTCCTCAAGGACCATAGTGTCCACTTCTGGTCTAGATTCCTGTCTCATTAAACTCTAATCCTCACTATGCAGTGCGACGCAGTCAGATGGGAAACATTCTAATCAATCCTTCCAGAAAAATGAGGAACCGATGCAGAAAGGTACCGTGGGCCTAGCCCGTGGCTACCGAGGGTTATACATGGGTTTTACCCACTGAGTGATGCAGAGAGGGATTGAGTGCAGGTGTTAACTCGCACAGAACACATGGCCGCACACTGAATTAAAATGAATGCTAATAACGCCATGGAGTATTCCACAGCATGCAGAGAAGTAAACAAGGGCTTTTGACACATACCAGCTGATATTTACAACTATTTAACTGGCCGGGAATGACTCCTGGCCGGTTAAATAGCCTAAAGAAGGATAAGCGCTAATATTCAGCTTGAGAAAGCTGGCTACCTCAGCTGAATATTACTGCTTAGTGGCTAGCCTGGTAACCGGATATGTCATGCGACATAGCTGGTTAAAACCAATATTCATTGTTTGACCGGTTAAGTTTAGCAGTTAGATAGATCCACGTAAATAGCAGGTCTATTTTTGACTGCTATAACTTAGCCAGTCAGCTGATGAATATTACCTTAACTGGCTAAATTTTAGCGGCCAAAAGCCCCGGAAATTCAATGCTGGTCACTGGATATGGCCCCGGCATTGAATTTCCGGGTTCACTGCCAACTGCAACTGCAGAACTTAGCTGGGCTCCCTCCCAAGGTCTCAATATCAGCCCTATAGTTATTGTCAGGGTTTTTTCTCCAGGTCTGGGTTCCTACATGGATTTCCAAAGAGGATTTCATGCTTTTTTTTTTTTAGATTTAACTGCCGATTTCATCTTGTTTTGCAATTTGAAGGAAGCTCCTGCAATTTTCAAAGGCAGACGAGAAGTAACAGAGATGTGCAAGTGTCCAAACAAAACTGAAAGTGAAAGGGCACATCAGTGCTAGGGTTCCTAACCGGTCGGTTTTGCAAAGGCAGATCCTTAAAACCGGCACCGAAAAGCCTTTTTTTCTTTTTGCTGCTCCAGGTTCCCTGCCCCACAGTCCAGCAGTTCTCTCTCCCTCCCTTCCCTCCCGCAGGTCTGGCAGCTCTCCTTCCATTCTCTCTCTCCTCTGACTCCAGTGGTATCCCTTCCTCCCTCTAGGTGCTGGAAAACCAACGAGTTTCAGGACATGCTAAAGATGCCCTGCTTCCGTCTGCCCCGATGCCTCTCTCTGCTTGGTCCCATCTTCTTTGATTTAACTTCCTGTATGCAGGATCAAGTAGAGAGAAGCAATGGGCAGCCAGAAGCAGTGTGTTTTTAGCGCTGCCCTCGACATGTTGGTTTTCCAGGACCAGAAGGGAGGAAAGTGGGCAGATGCCGGACATGTGGTGAGGGAGAGGGAGAACTGCCAGATCCACTGGATTGGGCATGGGGGAACATAGTAACATAATATAGTAACATAGTAGATGACGGCAGAAAAGACCTGCATGGTCCATCCAGTCTGCCCAACAAGATAAACTCATATGTGTATACCTTACCTTGATTTGTACCTGCCTTTTTCAGGGCACAGACCGTATTTCCCGCCTCCCAACCACCAGTCCCGCCTCCCATCACCGGCTCTGGCACAGACCGTATAAGTCTGCCCTCCACTATCCTCGCCTCCCAACCACCAATCTCTCTTCCCCCACCTGCTCCGCCACCCAATTTCGGCTAAGCTTCTGAGGATCCATTCCTACTGCACAGGATTCCTTTATGCATATCCCACGCATGTTTGAATTCCATTACCGTTTTCATCTCCACCACCTCCCGCGGGAGGGCATTCCAAGCATCCACCACCCTCTCCATGAAAAAATACTTCCTGACATCTTTAGAGATGATATTCCTGTTGGTGGGTGGGAAGGGTAGGCCAAACCCATAGGATGGGGGGACAGTAAGAGATGCCAGACAATTGGGGAGGGTAAATGCCACACCCACAGGATGGAGGGAGAGATACAGGCACTTGGGGGAGCAGAGCTGCCAGACCCGCAGGATGGGGGTGGGGGGAGAGGAAGAGATGCTATTTATGTTGGTGCGTGAAGAAGGCAGACCTGTGGGATGGGGGTAGAGGGAGAGTTGCCAGACAGGGGAGGGGAGATGACAGACCCACAGGATGGAGGGAGAGATGCCAAGCACTTGGGGATGGGGAGATGCCACACCCAACGGATGCCAGACCCCTCCCTTTGGGGTGTAGAGATACCAGATGAGGAGGTGAGGGGAGAAGAAAGAGAGAGAGATGCTGGACTCTGGATGGGGTGGGGGGTGGAGGAAAGAGAGTGAGAGACCAGACTGTAGAGGGGGAGAGATGCTGCACCTGCAGTGGAGGGAAAACAGAGATAGATCGTATGGGGGGAGGGAGAGAGATGTTGGACCAAGAGAAGGAGGGAGAGAAAAAGAGAGAGAAAGATCCTGGATTACAAAGATGGGCAGGGGAGAGAGAGAGGGAGAAATGCTGGCCACAGGGTGGGGTTACCTTAAGAGGGGAAGAGAGAGTGGATGGAACAGGAACACAGAGAAAAGATGCTATGAATGGAGGGAGCCTAGGGACAGGGATACAGAAGTGAAATGCTGGACACGGTTGGGGGGGGGGGGGAATAGGACACTGAGAAGGCAGATGAGGAACATGTGAGGATAGAGAGAGGGATATAGAGGACAGAGCAGATAAGGGATGCAGAGGGAAGATAGGTGAGAACACATGTCAAATGGACAGGAGACCTTGCAAGAGAATTAGGGAAAAATAGAGAAAAACAGAAAAGAGACACTGGGCTAAAGCAAATCTAGAAATTGCTCAGAAAAGAAAGGTAAAAAAAGCAAAGGTTAAAAAAAATATATATATATATATATTAGTTGTTCTGAATTTAGTAATTGGAATGTGTCAGCTTTGGCAATATATTGTAGTTCAGTTTCTATTTCTGTACTTTTGCTGTACATGCAGAGTCTGGCTACTTGAGGTTTCCAGTTCAGTTTTTGCTTTCATATCTCTATTACAGATATGTGATCTCTTGTTTTAGATTTGTTGAGGGTCTGTCCTGTTTTGTGCATATGACCAAGGTGCAGTATTCTGTTAGCATGTACTTTCTGTGAGGTATTCTGCTAGTGTTTAGTTTCTAGGTAGGAAGCTGTAAAAGTCATTTTCCAGTAGGGACTATATTGGTATTCTAGCGTTCTGCCTTTTCATAGGTAGTGTTGTTGCTATTTAAAACCTGGACATTAGCACTGCTTTATTATGTCAGGTTTTCTATATATGTGTGGAATGTGTTTTTTTATTTTTGTCGGTTTTGGTTACTGGAACTCTGTTTCTCTTATGTCAAGTTTGTGAAATAATCATAAAATGTACACGCACATGGCAGTTTTTTCTTCTGAGATGGCAACGCTAATGTGGACAGATGGAAGGTTATAACAGTGGGTGTGGCAAGGGACTAGGGGAGAGGCATGGGGCGGGACAATGGAGGGGCATGGGGCAGGGGTCAGGTTTTTTGGCAACTCTGATCAGCGCCTATTCTCCTGTGCCTAAATATGAGCCTTGCAAAAATTTGTGATAAATACATTTTTGTGGGGCTTATATTTAGGCACAGAAGAACAGGCGTTAATGTGTGCTTTCACTTCTTATTTTTTAGGGCTGCATTTCGATTGCAATTTTAATTGTGATTAATCCCACAATTTAAAGTAAGTTGTTTATTCATTTTTGATCCCACTGCAGCTCCTTGTGACTCTGGGCAAGTCTCCTAACCCTCCATTGCCCAGAGCCACAAGGAGCTGCAATGGGAACAAAAATAAATAAATAACATACCATTAATTGCGCAATTAATCGCATGATCATGATTATAAATTTCAGTCAAAATGCAGCCCTAAAAAAATTAAAGAATAAAAAGTAATGTAAAGATGGGAAACACAAGTTACAAACTGAAAAAAAATCACTAATTAAAAATCTAAAAGAGCAGAATAGCTATAATGAGCTATTACCATTTAATCTCTATACGCCAGCATCAGTCAACTCTTTATTGGTAAATTATCTGCTGTTTCTCCGAGTGGTAACCAGTGACATATTTGTTGTACATGAGAGGAGGCAGTAACTGGCTATGGGGGGAGCTTACAGCTCCTGGAGTTCCAGCCTCTCCCAGCAGGAGGTACTGAAGGAAGGGGTGCTGGAATGTTGGCTTCGGAGAAGCTCAAATTGATGACTAAATCTGTCTCAGTGATACCCCGATGATCAGAAGCAAACGCAGGCGCTAGAGACTGTTAGTGCCATACTAGCGCCTGCGTTTGCTACCGCCCCATGATCAGAGCCCCTGAGCATGTGAAACAACGTGCTCACGGGCTCTGAACACAACTAGCATGCAAATGCATGCAAAACAGGACTCTTAGCGCAAATACCATGCAAATGCATACTAAATCTATTCATCCCCAATGATCAGCGACCAGCGCACCAAAGATTGGCTCGCTGGCTGCAGCAAACTCTACGCCAGCTCGGAGCTGGCGTTAGGGTTTGCAGACCAATGGGAAGGAATGGTGAGCCCTGTCCAGTATGCCTTTGCATGCTAGCTGGCCCCCATTCCCCCCAATGCAACACCCCACCAGGAACCGATGACCTCCCCCACCAGGAACCGACAACCCCTCCCCCTCCCAACGACAGGGGGCTGGAGGTCCAGCGGACCTCTGGTTCCCCCGACACAGGTTCAGGGAGCCTGGAGATCCAGTGGGTCTCCAGCCCTGCCTAGCCCCCCCCCCCCCCCCAGCATTTCTAACAAGTCCCTGGTGGCCCAGCGACCAATGCCCCCCTTCCCAGCGATAGGGGGCTGGAGGTCTGGCAGATCTCCGGTCCCCCCGCCCCCCCCCCGACACACGTTCAGGGAGGTCTGGAGATCCGGTGGGTCTCCAGCCCCCCAACCCCCCCCCCCCCCGCCCCCCAGCATTAGCAAGAAGTCCCTGGTGGTCCAGTGGGCTGCTGTCAATCCCCCCTACCATCCCTACCTTGAGTTGGAGGAGGGAGGTGGCCTGCCTTCTTCTTCATCCTTCAACGCTGCCTGCAAAATGGCTGTGCCCTGCCCAGTGTATCCTGGGATGCGCTGGCGAGGCTTTACACCATAAAAGGGAGAAACTCCAATAATGCCCTGCGCTGTTCCAGCACTAATTTTAGAGCACTGTTTGGAACAGCACGGGGCTTTTGATCATCTGCTTGTGAATGATACAGGAGCACTGCATGTGGTGTGTGTGGCTTCTACTGCGAGTGCAATACCGTGCCATGCAGAAAGCTAATGACATACAAATGTTATGTGCAGAAAACTTGTGGCTAATGAGTGGAGTGTGCTGAACACACGCCCACAAAAATAGTAGGGCAGAATTTCTGAAGTAGGTTGTGAAAACTGTAAGGCTGTTTATTCCTCCATGCCCATACTGAAAAGACCTAGTTCAAGGGAACATCTACTAAACATGACAGCCCACATCACCCTGCAATGCTATGGCTCGCACTGGCTATTTCTCTAAAATAAATCAGGCATTAAGTGGGATGCAACACTTCTAGATCAGACATACTGGGACAGCCAATCAATTATCTTCCACCATAGTTAAATGAAAATTAAAATAAGTTACAGGTTATCAGGAACAGGCTGAGCCAGTCCTGGTTTTACCCCCACTGTATCCATCTATGGACCTGCCCAGTTTCAGTTTCTCTAAGACAGTGCTACTGGTTCGGAACAAGGTATCTTTAAAAAGATATCACCAAAACACAGAAGATAGGGCATCCTAATAACGAGGTTGCAATAGGGACCATTGTAGATCTTTATGTAAAGAACAGATTTTAAAGACTGCAAATTATCACTGTCAACTGCTGAGCAAGTTGTAAATCAGAACAACAAATATTGCTTGAAATGTCTTTATGCAAATGCCAGAAGGCTAAGAAATAAGACGGCATTGTTAGAATATATTGCACTAAGTAAAAGATACATATAATGGGCATCTCTGATACCTGGTGGAAGGAAGATAATCAATGGGACACTGTCATTCCAGGCTTCAAATTATACTGCAGTGATATGGTGGATTGAATTGGTGGAGGGGTAGCATTATACATTAAGGAGGGCCTTGAATCGAATAGACTAAAAATTGTGCAGGACACAAAACACATCTTGGAATCCCTACAGATAGAAATTCCATGTGAAAAGGGGAAAAGGATAGTGATAGGAGTGTACCTCTGTCCACCTGGCCCAGATGCAGAAATGTTATCAGAAATTAGGAAGGCTAAGAAATCAAGGAACACAATAATAATGAGTGATTTCAATTACCCTGATATTGACTGGGTAAATGTAACATCAGGTCATGCTAGCGAGGTAAAGTTCCTTGATGAAATCAAGGACTGCTTTATGGAGCAGCTGGTTCAAGAACCAACAAGAGGGGGAACAATTTTAGACCTAGTCCTTAGTGGAGGGCATAATCTGGTGCTAGGGTCGCTTGATAACAGTGATCATAATATGATCAGATTTGATATAATAATCTCTGGAGTAACTACACACAGGAAATCCAATACATTAGCATTTAACTTTCAAAAAGGAAACTATGATAAAATAAGAAGAATGGTAAAAAAAAAAAATAGAGGAGCAGCTGGAAAAGGTCAAAAATTTACATCAGGCATGGATGCTATTCAAAAATACCATCCTGGAAGCCCAGACCAGATATATTCCATGTATGGAGGAAGGAAGGCCAAACAACAGCCGGCATGGTTAGAAAGTGAGGTGATGGAAGCTATTAGAGCTAAAAGAAAATCCTTCAGAAAATGGAAGAAGTCTTCAACTGAAAATGATAGGAACCAGCATAAGGAATGGCAAGTCAAATGCAAAGCGCTGATAGAACGTGCACACCGAGTAGGAAGACTTGTGGAAGGTGCAACTCGATCTCGCATTGTGGTGGCCCGGATTTTGAATTTTGCGCACAAAGAACAGATTTTACGGAAATATAGAACGATGCAGGACCTACAGTTCCAGAATACTAAAGTGCTCCTGCTTCAGGATTATTCGGCCTCTGTGGCGCAACTTTGCAAAGGTTACTCAGAGATTTGTAGAGTTTTGGTGGAGAAACCAATAAGATTCACTCTACAGTTCCCTGCTTGACTTTGTATAGTTAAGGATGGTAGAATACACATTTTTGAATCCAATGAAGCGTCTAAGTTACAAGTGGTTCCTGAACTGATTTTGCCATGGCATATCATACAGGATTATTTCTCTGTTCCCTGTTATGGGTGGCAGCCACACTGGAAACTGTGTGTTTTTCTTTTCTTTTGTTGCAACATATTGACATTTGCATTGCTGAAATATGTCTCCTTAAAATTTTGATTCTTAGCGTGTGGGTCTGTGTGGTTGTGGGGGTCTCAAGTGTTTGGGATGATGGAAAGGGGAATGTGTGTATGGGGGGGAGGGGACTGGGTGTATTAAACGTTGACCTCTATGGATACGTTGTGTTTCGCTTGGGGGTTGGGGATCTGGGGGGGGGGAAGGGAGCAGGGAGGAACGGGAGGGGGGAAGGGGGGTTTAAGTACTACTGGGAGCAAGCATGGGGGTTTTATAAGAAGAGCATGATTGTCACTGGTTTTGTACTGCTTACTTGGTTGGTTGTCTGCCAGAGAGGAGGCTGGGCTCCCTGGCGAGGAAGTTATGCAAATGTTTTTTATGTAATTGTTTTTCTGAGCGATTATGATGGCACGCAAGGGTTTGAAGTTAGTTTCGTGGAATGTGTTGGGTATTAACTCATCAATATAAAGATCTAAGATTTTGCAATACTTGCTTAGACATAAAGCTGATATTGTGGGTTTGCTATTAAGAGCCTGAAACTTCACAAATCCCCAGGACCAGATGGGTTCAGTGGAGAATTTTTAAAAATCTTAAATAGAGGTGTGGTGGGCCTTTTGGGAGCTTACTTTGATACAGCTATACAGCGAGGGTTCTTTCCCCAGTGGTCTAATCAAGCACTGATCACGGTTTTGCCCAAGCCAGGGAAGGATCCTCTACAGCCGGAGTCTTATAGGCCTATCTCTCTCATAAGCGTAGACCTTAATCTGTTAGCAAAAATTCTAGCTGATAGATTGGCTGTATTCATACCTAAGCTTGTGGGACATGATCAAGTTGGTTTTGTGAAGGGGCGATATGCTGGAGTAAATGTGAGGTGCCTGATCCTGGCTATGGAACGTTGTGCTCAGCTGTCCATCCCTGCTTTGGTTATTAGCTTTGACTCTGAAAAGGCTTTTGATAGGGTGGAGTGGCCATTCCTGTTCTCTCTGTTGGGCTCCTATAGTATAGATGGATTTTTCTTTCAGGCAATACAAACTTTGTACACAAATCCCACTGCGGCCGTGTTAGTGAATGGCATAGCATCTGAGGTATTTTTTGGGGGGGAGAAGCACCAGACAGGGTTGCCTGCTTTTGCCTTTACTATATATTCTTTTCTTAGAACCTGTGCTAGTGCAACTTAGAGGTAATTTGCATATAACAGGGATTGAGGTATCAAAGGCGTGTGCTCCAATAAAGTGTATGGCTTTTGCAGATGATATTATGTTAATTGTGACTGATCTGAGGCGGACGTTACTGCTTGTACTTCAGATGTTCGCAGATTTTGGCCAGCTTTCTGGTCTTAAACTAAATGTATCGAAGTCGGAGGCCCTATCGCTTAATTTGATGGTGGACACCCTGGGGGCCGATTTCCCTCTGAAGGAGACAATTGGCTCTGTTAAATATCTGGGTATGCATATAACAACTGATATGAAAAGGCTTTATGAGTTGAACGTATCTCCACTTTTGCAGAAATCTGTGGATTGTTTGCGCTGTGGTTGGGATTGCCCTTGGCCCTTTTGGGCAGAATTTTTGTATAACATGCTCATAGTGCCAAGATGGTTGTACCAACTACAGACTCTACCCTTGTGGTTAAGAGAAGCGGACTTGCGGAAGCCATATAAGGCATTAAGGTTATTTCTGTGGAAGGGCAGGAGGGCTAGGATTCCTCTATCTACACATGATCCCTAGATCGAAGGGTGGTCTTGGGCTCTTAGATTTGCGACAGTACAACTTGGGCTTGGACTGAGGCATGTAAGGGATTGGCTTAGGCACATCTGGTTTTACGCCTGGACAGATGGAGGCTGCGGTCCTGCATCCCATGTCAGCTTCATATGTGCTACATGCTCAGGAGACAAGGTAGGAGGAAACATTTGGGAGCCATGTGATTTGGAGATATATGATAGATGTTTGGAAGACCTTCTGTACCTTTTTAGAGGGTTACAGGCATCTCTTCCCCTTCTTGACCTTGATAGGAAACCCTGATTTTCCTCCGGGTATGGAGAGTGGAGGAGTTTTTAAGGATGGGAGAGGGAGAGATATACGCTGGATTGGTGATTTACTTGATGCGGAGAGCAAAATGTTTTCCTTCTCTGCTTTGCGGGAGAGATATGAGTTGGTGGACTCTGATATATTTATTTATTTATGACATTTATATCCCACAGTATTCCCACCCATAGGCAGGCTCAATGTGGCGTACAATAATTAATAAGCAACAATAGTACAAAGTATAGCAGACAAGGTCACAGGAGAGAAGAGAAACAATGAAGGAGGAAGAGGAAGAGAGGGGAGGAGATAAATCAGCAAGGAAGGAGTCGTGGGCTAAAAGGGCACGGCACCTGTAGGGCTCTTAGCGTATGCACTGTCAAAGAGGAAGGTCTTCAGTCGCTTCTTGAAGGTCGGGTGATCAGAAGTGAATTTGACCTCTCGAGGCAACCCGTTCCACAATTGAGTGCTGAGGTAAGGAAAAGAGGAGCCATAGGTGGTCTTATATTTGAGGCCATGAGGGGCAGGGTAGTGGAGGTTGAGGTACGAGTGGGCCGACCTATGGGAATTCCTGAGCAGCAGATTAATGAGAGTGTCCATGTAGGAAGGGGCATCACCGTAGATGATTTTGTGCACCAATGCGCAGGTTTTGAAGGCGATGCGGTCCTTTACAGGAAGCCAATGCAGCCGCTCGCCCAACGGCCTCAGACTGTCAAATCTAGACTTGCCGAAGATAAGTCGGGCTGCTGTATTCTGAGCTGTTTGCAATTTTTTCAGGAGCATACTTTTACATCCCCCATAGATGCTATTGCAGTAATCGAGACGGCTAATCACCAGGGACTGGACAAGACCACGGAATACATCTCGAGGGAAGTATGGCTTGATACGCTTAAGCCTCCAGAGAGAGTAGAACATTTGCTTGACTGTAGAGTTCACATGCTGCTCTAATGTCAAAGATCTGTCAAGCAGTACTCCCAAGATTTTTAGGGATGACGAGATAGGCAGGACAAGCTCAGGAGTAATCAATGTAGGGGGCCAGAGTTTGTTATAGGGAGAGGAGAGGATCAAGCAGTGCGTTTTCTCAGCGTTGAGTTTGAATCTGAAGGAGTTGACCCAGTCGAGCATGGTGTTAAAGCCTTGACGTATCCGATTGGTAATTTCAGTGAGGTCTTTCTCAAAAGGGAGGAAGATCGTGATGTCATCTGCATAGATAAACGGGTTCAATCCCAGTTTAGAGAGAGCCGTTGCCAGGGGATCAACATCACATTGAAGAGGGTAGGCGATAGTGGGGAGCCCTGTGGCACACCGCAGCCTGCTTTCCAGCGGGACGAGAAGGTGGAATTGGCTTGTACTTGGTAGGATCTTGTTGTAAGAAAATCTCTAAGCCAAGCAAGTACATTACCACTTGCACCAAAGTAGTCAAGGAGCCGCAGAAGTATACCGTGGTGCACCATGTCAAAGGCGCTGGACATGTCGAACTGCAATAGTAAAATGCTCTTCCCTTCAACTATTTCCTTCTTGAACTTGGATAGGAGAGTGACAAGTACAGTCTCAGTACTGTGGAGCGGTCGAAATCCCGATTGCGAGGCGTGCAGAACATTAAATTTATTCAGGTGCTCACTGAGTTGTTTATTCACCAAGCTCTCCATTAGCTTTACAAATAGGGGGATGGAGGCTATTGGCCGGTAGTTGGACAGATCACTACTGTTTTTCTTAGCATCTTTAGGTACCGGGGTTAGTAAGATGTTACCATGGCTTGTGGGGAACTTGCCAGTACCTAGCATGTAGTTGAGGTGCAGCGTCAAGTCATCTAGGAAACAGGCAGGGGCACTTTGGAGCAAGTAGTTGGGGCATATATCCAGCCTGCAATACTTTCTAACAAACCTGCGGAGCTCTAACTTGACTGAAGCAACAGAGAGAGTGGAAAAACTGGAGAGTAAACGGTCTGCGGGTTGCTCGTCAGGCCCCGGGTCCAAGCCATCAATAAAATCACTAAGACTGGAATGGTTTTGCGGAAGGGTGCGCTGTAGGTTCTTGAGTTTGTCCTGAAAGAACTGTGCTAAATCGGCAGCGGGTGGGATGCCTACTCCCGTGGTGGTAAGTGCTGTGGTATCCATTAGCTTATTTACAAAGAAAAAGAGTTTCTTGGCATCATTGAAATCAGGGCCAATTTTTTTTTCTTGAAGTAATGTTGTTTTGCCTGTCTGATTGCATAATTGTATTTCCTGTGAGACTGCTTCCATGCAGATAGGTGCTGAGCGTCCTGGTGCTTACGCCAGGCCCTTTCAAGCCTTCTGGTATCTACTTTGAGCGTTCTGAGGTGTTCATTGAACCACGGGCAGCTACTTTCCTTTTCGTGGAACACACCTTGAGCGACGCAATAGCATCTAAGGTAGCTCTACAACGGTCGTCCCAATTGGATAGGAAGCTGTCAGAGTCTGCCAGGTTGGACCAGTCGGACTCATATATAGACTGCCAGAATGCCGCAGGGTCAACATACCCTCTCGTTGTGTACAACGTTGGGGAAAGTGTGCACCGTGGTCTATTTAACTGCCACAGAATAGAACAGGTGAGCTTAAAGTGGTCAGACCAAGGGACAGCTGACCACAGAGCTTTAGCTATGCACTGGTTGCTGCGGCTGGCCGACTTAAAAGAGAAGAGGTCCAGAGCATGTCCTTTGGTGTGGGTAGCCTGGGTATTCCAGTAGGTAAAGTCCCAAGAGCTGAGGAAGTCCAGACAGTCACGCGTGTGTGCAGAGGAGTAATCTTCAAGGTGTAAATTGATGTCTCCCAGGACAAGTACATTGGGGCAAGACAAGCATGTGTTAGAGACGAAATCTGCAAAGATAGGCTGCGCTGCGCACCAGTTGCTGGGTGGTCGGTAAAGAAGGATGCATGTCAGATGACCAAATAAGGTTTTATTAGATATTCTCACTGAAGCAATCTCGAGTGATGGCATTAAGGAGTCAGCAAGGGGCTCTACAAGGAAGGCTGAACGATAGATGAGGGCTATACCTCCACCTCTCCTTCCAGGGCGCGGCCAGTGGATGAGCTTGTAACCTGCAGGACATAAATCAAGCAAGATGGGGTCAGTTTGGTGGTGGACCCAGGTTTCCGTGATGAAAACCAGGTCAAGGCAGTCTAGTACAATCCAATCAGTGAGAATGGAGGCTTTTTGGATTACTGATCTGGCATTGACATAACCCACTAAGACAGGGCAAGAGGCAGGCGCCAAGGACTGCGAATGACAAATATGTAGCAGTTGGCGTTCTTTCGGTGATTTATTACGTAAACTGGAAGCACTGCTCGGCAGTCTGCTGGAGGAATGGAGGATGGGAATAGGGCAACTTGCTGAAGGCGAGACAGAAGAAGAGAAAGAGAGCAAGGAGAGGAAAAGACAAGCAAAGAGAGATACAAACATGTCCATTGTGGAAGCAGGGAAGAGGAAGACACTGGAAACTACAAGTCACTGCCAGAAGCGAGCAGTCCAGGAGAAGGCAGCGAGCGGCACAGTGGGTGAATGGTGTCACAGTAAGCGTGCTTCAGCACCACATCTGAAAGGTCTGTAAACATCCCAGGCTCACTCAGGTTCGATCCTCAGTGAAAGATGACTTCGTAGCACTCTCAGAACTAGAAAAAGTGAGGAGAGGGCCAAAGATCTCAGCCAAAACACGCCCACAGCATTGAGAAGCAAAGTCAAGTCAAGGTGGGTGGGCGTTAATACGTTCACGCCCCCAAATTGTAGCAGCTCCCTTGCTCTCAGTCAGCTCCAAGGAATAGAGGCAGTGGGCGCAGGTCAGGAGAAACCAGAGCAAAGCCTCAAGCAAAAAAGCAACGGACAACTGGAAAGTTCGCCGCGGCCTTCAGGACCAACCGTCAGTGCCGTCCGCAGTTGCCCGATCCGCCCTCTTAAGTCAACGAAACCAGCTCCCGGGGCAAGCGACGAAGCTGAGCAGAGGAGCGCAAATTAGTGCGGCCCGAGGAGGAGGGAAAGCAGTGGGAAGCCAACGGCAGTTGCTATAAGTCACTCCCGTTACCGCGATGCCAGCAGGCCAGCAACCTGCTCCAATAAACGGTAATGGGTGGGCACTACTTACTGCTCCCCAAAGACGAAAATAAAATAAAATAACTTGATTGACCACCTTTTTTCTTCGGGATAACAAAGAATCTGGAATAAAACCCCGTGTTGATATGGGTATCTGGAACTGG
This sequence comes from Microcaecilia unicolor, assembly GCF_901765095.1. Classification (NCBI taxonomy): domain Eukaryota; kingdom Metazoa; phylum Chordata; class Amphibia; order Gymnophiona; family Siphonopidae; genus Microcaecilia; species Microcaecilia unicolor. The sequence continues at coordinate 150,663,907 of NC_044041.1, read as the reverse complement.
TTCGATTGCCCTGATCTGGAGGAGACGGGCAATTTCTTCCTGGACCCACTGCTGATGGGCTGGTGGAATGGGCGAGGTGACAATATGGGAATGGGGTGGTGTTGTTACAAAATTTAAGCGATATCTGTGGTTGACAATTGAAAGGACCCACTTGTCGGTAGTGACAAGGGACCATTGTGGGGCAAAGTACTGCAGTCGGCCCCCCACCGGCCAATCCTGTGGCATGTGGTCAAAGGGAAGGTAGGCTCTTCGGAGCCACAGTGTTGACCTGCTTCGGGGGGTCTCCGATCTATATATATGTTTCTATATATATATATGTTGCTATATATGTTTCTGCAATTGAGGCATTATATCTCCTCCTTACCAGTGGCTCGTCACCAGGCCTCTTTTGCTCAGCAGGTAGCTTTGTGTCTGAGGTTGGAGGACCCGATGCATCCTCATCTATGCCACTATGTAGACTCTCTCTTCGCTGTCCTGCCTGATTTGTCTTTGCAGAATGTTGCAGAAGCCTGGTCGGGGGACCTGGACTGTAGTGTTTTGGTGGCTGTGTTTCGGATCTTTCTTAACAATATTGCCAAAACATCTATTCACATGCTTCATAGAGAACAGGAGTATAAATATTTGCTCCGTACTTATAGGCACAGGCAGCTCCTTGTGACTCTGGGCAAGTCACTTAACCCTCCATTGCCCCATGTAAGCTGCATTGAGCCTGCCATGAGTGGGAAAGCGCGGGGTACAAATGTAAAAAAAAAAAAAAAAATTAAAAATATTTCACCTTGGAGGGCCTTTAAAGTACGTTTTGCTCAGTCAGGAAGGTGTCCCAAATGTGGACAGGACAGGGCTACTCTAGGCCATATGTTCTGGATATGTGCAAAGATGCAGGTTCTATGGGAAGGGGTGAGGAGCTTTTTGTCCTGTTGCCTGGGGAGGCAGATTTTACTGCATCCTGCGGGTTTTTTTGTTTCAGGATGAGGCACATTTGCAAGCAGTGTCGGATGCACAGCGCCTCTTTTTGGCAAAGGCATTACTCTTGGCCAAGAAGGTTATTCTTGCCCAGTGGCGGTTGTGCAGAGTTCCTCAGTTATCAATATGGCATACTTATATGTTTGAGCTGGCTCTTTTTGAGCGCAAGTTAGTGGGTAATAGAACTGAATCTCAGTAGAAACTCTTACAGGCTGTTTGGGAACCTTATTGGTCTATGCTTACTCATAAGGAACACAGTCTACTTCTGAATGTTTAGGCTGTACATTGATTTTTGTATATTGTATTAAGTGGTAGCTCAGTATTGTGCTGTTCTTTGGCTCAGTACATTTTTTTGCACAATTATTATATTAGACCTGATGTATTAGCTCTGTACTATGTCAAAATTGACTTCTTTGTTTTTGATCACGGGAGAAAGGGGATGGGGGGGGGGGGTAGGTTTTTATTGAAGGAGTTATATAGCAAAATGTCACGGATGTCTCATGAGTTATTGTTTTATTTATTGGGTTATGCCATATGTTTCATAATAATGTTGCTGTTGTATGAGAGGCACGAAGATTAGCGTTTTCTCATTGGTTTGTGTTCATTGTTCTGGACACTGTTTTTTATTTGTATTTGTGACACATCAGCGTGTAGTTACTCTGGGACTCGTTTACTGACTTCACGGTAAACCTGGAGGACGTAATGGGGCAGTTCAGCAAACTGAAGAGTAGCAAATCTCCTGGACCGGATGGTATTCATCCTAGAGTACTGATAGAACTGAAAAACGAGCTTGCGGAGCTACTGCTAGTGATATGCAACTTATCCTTAAAATCGAGCGTGGTACCGGAAAATTGGAGGGTGGCCAATGTAACGCCGATTTTTAAAAAAGGCTCCAGGGGAGATCCGGGAAATTATAGAACGGTGAGTTTGACGTCGGTGCCGGGGAAAATGGTAGAGGCTATTATTAAAAACAAAATTACAGAGCACATCCGAGGACAAGAATTACTGAGACCAAGTCAGCACGGCTTTTGTGTGGGGAAATCTTGCCTGACCAATTTACTTCAATTCTTTGAAGGAGTAAACAAACATGTGGACAAAGGGGAACCGGTTGATATTGTGTATCTGGATTTTCAAAAGGCGTTTGACAAGGTACCTCATGAAAGGCTACAGAGGAAATTGGAGGGTCATGGGATAGGAGGAAATGTCCTATTGTGGATTAAAAACTGGTTGAAGGATAGGAAACAGAGAGTGGGGTTAAATGGGCAGTATTCACAATGGAGAAGGGTAGTTAGTGGGGTTCCTCAGGGGTCTGTGCTAGGACCGCTGCTTTTTAATATATTTATAAATGATTTAGAGATGGGAGTAACTAGTGAGGTAATTAAATTTGCTGATGACACAAAGTTATTCAAAGTTGTTAAATCGCGACAGGAATGTGAAAAATTACAAGAGGACCTTACGAGACTGGGAGACTGGGCAGCTAAATGGCAGATGACGTTTAATGTGAGCAAGTGCAAGGTGATGCATGTGGGAAAAAAGAACCCGAATTATAGTTACGTCATGCAAGGTTCCACGTTAGGAGTTACGGACCAAGAAAGGGATCTGGGTGTCGTCGTCGATAATACACTGAAACCTTCTGCTCAGTGTGCTGCTGCGGCTAGGAAAGCGAATAGAATGTTGGGTATTATTAGGAAAGGTATGGAAAACAGGTGTGAGGATGTTATTGCAAATAGGTTTTTATTGATGATGGTATCAATCATTAGGTATATAATACAGTACAGTATCCATTGCAGATAAGTCTTGAATCAAACTTCAAACATCATACTATGACATCATCATTTTATGCAATCTTAAAACTATAACTAACCTCCTCCCTCCCTCCCCCCCTCCCCCCCCCCCCCGGGGAAACATTCCTCTTTCTCCTCATTGTCTATGGTGCCTAAACATCTGTGTATTTACTCTACTTACACCACGCAAACTATTATTTATATGATTGTGTACATCAAAAGTTTAGTATAGGACCTTTCACCGCTGGAGGCAATGTCAACCAAAATGGAGTCCATATCTTACAAAAATCTGTTTCTTTAAAGGTTTCTTTCTGATCCACCAGCCGTCTCTCAAACCTCATGAGACAAACCATTTGGCATCTCCATTGATGAACTGTGGGAATTTTATTTGTAATCCACTCGGTTAGTATTACTTTCTTCGCTACAGTTGTTGCCCGAATTGCAAATCCTCTATAACCAGCTGGGGTCGGGGACACCAATCCCGGATTGCCAAACAATAATTGTGGCTCATAACACCATGTTGCCTTCCACATAAGGGATACGTGTTTTAGGAGACTCCTCCAGAACTTTGCTATTTTTGCACAATGCCAAAACATATGTCCTAACTGTACTCCCATCTCGCCACATTTCAGACAGGCCCCATCCGTCGAGGCTCCCATATGGAAGGCCCTTCTTGGTGGAATATGTGCACGCATAGCAAACTTAAATTGTAATTCCCAATGTGACATCATCCTGCAAGAGCCTCGCAAAGACAAAACATATGCTTTAAGAATTTGATAGGAAATTTCTGTTCCTAAGTCTACGGTCCAGGCCTGTGCCAGACCCTTGTAATCAGGTTCTGGTATTGTGTCTCTGATGTGCCTATGGTGCATCCGAAGCGTAACTTTATTTTGTGCCTGTAAGGAGAATGCATCAGACAGTTCCTCCTGTACGTCCTCCGTCAGGTCTTGCCACTCCAGAGTGGAAATGTAATGTTTTAATTGCATGTAGTGGAAGTACTCTGATTGTCGACAAGAATATTTAGACTTCAGCTCTTCAAATGGTTGAATTTGCCCCTCCTCAGTCAACACTTGCGTTATGTAACTTAACCCTTTGCTTTTCCAACGGCGGAACACACCGTATATCTGTCCCGGCGGGAAGTCTGGATTGTCACAAATGGTCAAATATGGTGTGGTCCGTGATGAGAAATGGTGAAGTCGACAGATCCATCTCCAAACTGCTTTCGCTGTTGGCATTATATGAGAGTCCTGTAGTATCGGCGGGATCCGACCTCCTCCTGTATGTAGCAGGTTACTAAAGTGGATCCCAGCAGTGAGCTGTGTCTCCAATTCCGTGGCAGAAAACTCCGCTGTGTTACGAAACCAATCTGAGACGTGTCTCATACCACATGCTACAGTAAGATGTCTCACACTCAAAAGTCCCAGGCCTCCATGTTCCACCGACATCTGGAGTGTTGCAATCGGTATCTGAGCCTTCCACCCTTTCCACAAAAATTTGTTCAGTTGCTTATTCAATTTCTGTTCATCTTCCAAGCGTAAAAACAGTGGCAGGGTTTGGAAGACATATAGCCACTTGGGCACAATAACCATATTATATAAGGCTATCCTCCCTGTTATTGATAATGGATAATCATGCCACAGTCTCAGCTGCGTACAAGTCTGAGTAAGTAATGGTTGCACATTTTAAAAGTATAGAGTAGTCAAATCTTGTGGTATATAAGTGCCCAAGTATTTGATTTTTTCTTTTTCCCATATCAAATTCCTCTCACCCACACTCATGCCTCCTGCCTGTGGGTATATCATCAATCCCTTGGACTTCTGCAAATTTAGCGAGAAGCCTGACAAGTTCCCATATTCCGTAATTATAGTTAACATAGCCTCCAATGCCTCCTGCGGTCTGGATGTGATCACGGCCAAGTCATCAGCAAACGCTAACACTTTAACTTGTCCCTCTCCCACCATCACTCCCGGTATATCCTGCTCGGATTTCAAAGCCCTCAGCAGTGGTTCCAATGCTAGCACAAAAAGTAAAGGTGAGAGGGGGCACCCCTGTCTAGTACCCCTCTCTATCCTAAATGGTGCAGCTTTGACCCCATTAACCAAAATCACAGCTTCTGGGTCTTTATATAGAGCTATTATGGCTTGATAGAACCAGCCCTGGATTCCCATATATTTAAGAGTTGTGAATAGGTATTCCCAGCCCACTAGGTCAAAAGCTTTTTCAGCGTCCAAACTATACAGGCAAGTTGGCACACCCTGCTGCTGACTCGATGCCATTGCCAACAGTAGTCGGCGCACATTTCCAACTGCCTGCCTAGTTCTGACAAAGCCTACCTGCTCCTGTCCTATTACCCTAGGTAATATCGTGGCCAACCTATTGGCAAGAATTTTGGACAGGATTTTAATGTCCACATTTATGAGTGAGATTGGTCTATAGGAGGCAGCCTGATCTTCTGGGCGCCCTGGTTTGGGAAGAAGTGAAATCAATGCCGTATTAGAGTACTGGGGAAATTTACCTTCTGTTATGACCTGAGTATAATAGTCACAGAGAGGTCCCACGAAAGAGGTTGGTAGTAATTTATAAAATTCCCCTGTATATCCGTCAGGCCCTGGCGCGGAACCCAAGGGTAGGGATTTAATCACCTCCTGGATCTCTTTCCCCTGTAATGGACCTTCCAGCGTGTTTAATTCTATTTCTGTTAGTTTGGGTACCCCCACGCGTTCCAAAAAAACTGTTAAGTACTTGGCGATCTGGTTTTTGGGTTGCCTGATATAGAGCCTTAAAGTGCCTTGTGAATATTCGTGCAATGTCTTCACTATTATTGCACTGCACTCCTTTCTCATCTCTCAAAGTCGTTATTGGTTGCCGATTTCCCCAAGCTCTTACTAATCTCATTAACATTGATCCCGACCTATTCCCAAATCTTTGCAGTTTAAATTTTTGATATGCCAGGGATCTGCACATGTGTTCGTGCAACAATGAATTAAGTGTAACCTGCATTGCCTGCAATTGTTCTTTTGTTGTGGCATTGGGGCTACGTATATAACGGGCTTTCGCCTTCTGCAGTTTGGCTTCCAGCCTCAAGATTGCTATGGAATGTTTTTTGTTCCTTGCATGGGCATAGGCTATCACCTCCCCTCGCAATACAGTTTTTGCAGCCGACCAGAACAATGTTGGTTGAGTCATATGCCTTCTATTATTCTGCTTGTAATCTTCCCATTTCTGATGGAGAAAGTCCCGGAATTCCCTGTTATGGTAAAGATATGCCGGGAATCTCCATCCCCCCGATGTCTGATAGAACCTCGTAGTCTCCACATCTATCCACACCATAGAATGGTCAGACAACCCCCCCGGGCCTATTTCTGCTCTAGCTACCCATGAAAATGCTGTTCGATTTATCAGTATGTAGTCTAGTCTAGAAAGCGTGCCATGTGCTTGAGAAACATGAGTATAATCACGCTCTCCAGAGTGTAGTGCCCTCCATGTATCCACCAAGTCTAGAGAGCGCATGAAGGACCTCATGGCCCGTGATTTAGGCCCTCCCCGAGATGTCACATTTGGATCAGAGCAATCTACATGATAGTCTGAGACCAGATTAAAATCGCCCATGACTATAAGTTGTGAAGCTTTATATGGCATGCATATTTCCATTAACTTCGCATTGAATTTTGCATCATAGACATTAGGTCCATATAATCCCAGCACCAGGAATTCTCTATTTTGTATCCATAACTTAACCACTACGTAATCACCCTGTGGACCAACCTGCACTACTTCGGATTTGGCTGCTAACCCCTTGCGTATTAATAGGGCCACTCCGCCTTTCCGCCCTCCTGCTGAAGTGTAGTGGACCTCCCCCACCCATCTAGTTCTCAATTTCCTATGCTCTTCCGGGGAGAGTCTAGTTTCTTGTAAACACCCGACATCTACTTTATGTCTCTTTAGGGCCTCCAGAATTTTTGCTCTTTTAATTGGAGTTGCTATCCCTCCCACATTCCATGTAGCAAACCTTAAAGTTTTAATCTTCCTCTCCGTAAAGCTTTGTCGTCTTTAGCTACTTCCAAACACATCTCCCGGGCGCCCAGCCTCACCCGAGAGATCCAAAATGTCAAGATTCTCCAGTCTGATCCCCAGCTGACATCCCTCCTATCACATCCAGCCCGCTTTTTTCTCTGATCGCTTTTGCATTGTGGATTACACAAACATTTATCACCTTCTTCCCTTCTGCCCAACATTACCATTATTCCCCCTTTCCTCCCACTCCTAACCCCCCTCCCCCCCTAACCCCCCCTGTTACAACCCAAAACAACTTAACTCCCATCCTTATTCACCCAACGGAGATCAGATGAGATTTGAACCCCCCCCCCCCCCCCCCCAAACACACACACGTTATCATATCATATCAATCCCACCACCTACTGTTCCTTTCACCGTAAATTACATAAGCATCTCTGCATATAAAGTACAACACACAACCACTTTAACTTGTCATAATCATACACTTGAATTTAGACCTTATGGAATGTTCTCTGCTTCTTAGAAGCCTTCTCTTGTCTCTCATGTCGGATCCAGTCCTGCAATAAATTTTGTGGCCTCTTGCGGTGTTTTAAAGAGATGCCATTTTCCCTGGTGTTGGAGTTTTAATGTCGCTGGATAGATTAAGGCAAATTTCTTTTGACTTTCTGCTAGAGTTTTACAGACCGGCTGGAATGCCCGTCGCTTCTCCTGTAAGTATAGTGAAAAATCCTGAAATATCTTGACGGAGCTGCCGTTATAAAACAGCCGAGCCCCTCTCAGGATCTCCATCTTGTGCACAAAATTGTGCACCTTTACAATCACCACTCTTGGCCTTTGATTTTGTTCCGGCTTATGCCCTAATCTGTGGGCCCTTTCCAGGCGCCATTTCTTCAGACAGCCATTTTTCCAGTACTGATTGTAACATGTGCTCCGGAATTGTTTCTGGAATGCCTACCAAGCGTAAATTATCATGTCGCGAACGATTCTCCGACTCATTGATCTGTTGAGATTGCAGATGCACTAACTTTTTAAGCTCTTCCAGCTGTTTGACTTGCCCAGCCTCGCCGTCTTCTATGGCCGACACTCTGTGCTCTAACTCTCCCGTTCGACGGGTAGTGTCATCCAAACGTGTTTCCATCGAGGTGAGCTGATTAGAGAGCTGCTGTAATTGAGGCTCTAATGCCGACTTTACCGCTTCGGTTAATTGTACTAGTTGTTGTTCTGTGAAAGTTACCTCTTTCGGGCTTGGCCCGGGGCTCGGCGCCATTTTGGGATCCATCCCCCGCGGCTTCTCCGCATCTTTTTTGATGCTTTTCGCTGGCATCCCCGCTTCAATTTTTATAACAAAAGGGTCCATATAAGCTAACTTGCTGCTTTATGTGTTTTTCGCGGTTCACTATCGCCCGGCAAGCAGTGTGTTGTGTCCGAGGGGAGGCAGGGTCCGAGAGAGGAGCTACTGCACGTCTGCTCCACTCAGCTCATCACGTGATCCTTCCTCGTGAGGATGTTATAATGCCGTTGTATCGCTCCATGGTGCGACTGCACCTTGAGTATTGTGTTCAATTCTGGTCGCCGCATCTCAAGAAAGATATAGTAGAATTGGAAAAGGTGCAGCGAAGGGCGACTAAAATGATAGCGGGGATGGGACGACTTCCCTATGAAGAAAGATTAAGGAGGCTAGGGCTATTCAGCTTGGAGAAGAGACGGCTGAGGGGAGACATGATAGAGGTATATAAAATAATGAGTGGAGTGGAACAGGTGGATGTGAAGCGTCTGTTCACGCTTTCCAAAAATACTAGGACTAGGGGGCATGCGATGAAACTACAGTGTAGTAAATTTAAAACAAATCGGAGAAAATTTTTCTTCACCCAACGTATAATTAAACTCTGGAATTCGTTGCTGGAGAATGTGGTGAAGGCGGTTAGCTTAGCAGAGTTTAAAAAGGGGTTGGACGGTTTCCTAAAGGACAAGTCCATAAACCGCTACTAAATGAACTTGGGAAAAATCCACAATTCCGGGAATAACATGTATAGAATGTTTGTAAGTTGGGAAGCTTGCCAGGTGCCCTTGGCCTGGATTGACCGCTGTTGTGGACAGGATGCTGGGCTCGATGGACCCTTGGTCTTTTCCCAGTATGGCATTACTTATGTACTTATGTTGCCAGAGAATGTAGTGACAGCAGCTGGCCTTACGAAATTTAAAGGGGGTTTGGACAGATTCCTGAGGGAAAAGTCCATTGAACATTATTAATTTTTTTTGGGGGGGGGGGAGGGGGGTTGCCGGGTTTTTGAAGCCTGGATTGGCCGCTGTCGGAGACAGGATGCTGGGCTTGATGGACCCTTGGTCTTTTCCCAGTATGGCGGTGCTTATGTACTTATGTAAGTTTTAAAAAAAAAAAAGGGTTCAAGAGGTGATCTGGGAAGTTATAGACTAGTGAGCCTGACTTCGGTGCTGGGCAAAATGGTAGAGATTATTACAAAGAACACACAAGCTCTGCTAATGTCAAACGAAAAACCACCAACAGCAGAAGAGCTCACATAATATTTTGAGGAAAAAATAATAAAATAAGATCAAACCTAGCTGCAACACAAACAACACTCATAGATTTCCTACACGAATGTGAAATCAATGAGGACCACATCAAGGCAGACAGAATCTGATCCTCCTTCAAGATACCAACAACCAGCTCAGTTAAAGCAATACTGACAAAATATGCACACACCAACTGTCTACTAGACAGCTGCCCAAACTAATGATGAAAAACCCACCAGACAGGTTCATCAAACGCTTAACTGAACACATAGAATACATGTTATCAAAAGGCCATTTCCCCACTGACAAGGGCAATATCATACTCACTCCAATCCCTAAAGACGCCACCAGAAAGATCAGTGAACTCACCAATTACAGACCAGTGGCATCAATACCACTGCTGACCAAAACAATGGAGGGACCAGTAGCACAACAATTAATGGAATACCTAACGCACTACTCAGTCCTTCACAGCTCTCGATCAGGCTTCAGACCATGCTATAGCACTGAAACATTCATAACCACCCTGATCACAAAATTCAAAAGAATAATAAGCCAAGGCCAGTCAATACCACTACTATAGATCACACAATACTAATAACCTTGCTCAACAACATAGGAATAACTGGAGGAGCAGCAGTCTGGTCTGGTTCAACTGTTTTCTAAGAACTATCTTGTCAAGATGTCCAATGAGTTTTTAGCTTCCTGGATCTCTGAATGCAGGGTCCCTCAGGGTTCCCTGATATTACCAATATTATTCAATGATCTGAAGGCTTCACTTGGCAAGAAACTGGAAAAAATGGGTTTCAACCCATTCATATACACAGACGATGTCACCATCTACATACCTTTCAACAACAGCATCACAGAGATACTGGATAAGGTCAAAAAAGGACTCAACCTCATGGAAAACTGGGCCACAACTGTCGAACTTACACTGAACTGAGACAAAACCAAACTCCTGGATCTATCCAACCAGTGGAGTTCCTAGGGGGGGTCTGTGGGTGCGGTCCGCCCCGGGTGCACGCCGCTGGGGGGGGTGCCACGCGCCTGTTGGCGCCGCTTGTTCCGTGCTCTCTCTGCCCCGGAACAGGTTCCTGTTCCGGGGCAGAGGAAGCATGGAATGAGCGAAGCCGACAGGCGCACGGCACCCCCCCCCCCCAAGCAGGTAAAAATGTACCGGGGGGGGGGCGCATTAGCGATCCGCCCCGGGTGTCAGCCGCCCTAGGAACGCCACTGTATCCAACCAGCACAATCCCGCCACTTACCAAAGCCTCATAACAGAAACACAAATAAAAATACTAGGAATCATTCTCAATGAACATCTGACACTTGAAGACCAAGTTGCTGCAATCATGCCAAAAAACTTCAAAACACTATAGAAACTGAGAAGAATCAGAGACTATTTCCCCAGTCATTCCGTCTTATAGTACAGATGCTGATATTGTCCCAACTAGACTACTGTAATGCATAATACATAGGCTGCAAAGAAATTCTACTATGATCGTTGCAGACTGTCCAAAACACAGCAGCAAGATTGATATTCAAAAAGCTGAAATATGATAAAGCAATCCCACTACTCACAATGCTACATTGGCTCCCGATCAAGGCCAGACTGTTTTTCAAAAAAAGTACAATTATCTTCAAAATACTGTTTGGCTTGTCACCAGACTACATGCTAGACATGATCAAACTATCACCATTAAATGCAAACCCAGGAACCAGAGGACACCTACTATTTCACCTGCCCAACTACAAGAACATACTATATAAGTCCACCTACATGGTGGGATTTAGCTACCTGGATTCAGAATGGTGGAACTCAATTGTCATAGTCATAAGAAGCATCACAAACTACCTCAATTTCAGAAAAGACCTAAAGATCTACCTCTTCAGGAAATTCTATGAGTAAAATATGCACTAATCATTCTGGAACAGCAATACACAACACAACCTCTAACTGTAATGTATCTTTTCATTTAAGAAAAAGTGCGTATGGAATACTCATTTGGTTTCTTGAGAAGGTATGTCTTAGTTCTTTTCTTGCCAACTACTGTAAAACAAAGCATCATGTAACCTTGTAAATGTAATTGAATGTAACAACTGCTAAATGTAAGCTACATTGAACCAAAACTCATTTTTGAATAATTGTGGGATACAAGTATGAAATAAATAAATAGATTACAGAGCATATATATAAGCATGGATTAATGAGACAAAGCTAACATGGACTTAGTCAAAGGAAACCTTGCCTCACCAATCTACTACATTTCTTTGAAGGGGTAAATAAACATGTGGATAAAGGTGAGCCAGTCAATACTGTGTATCTGGATTTTCAAAAGGCATTTGACAAAGTACCTTATGAAAGACTCCTGAGGAAATTAGAAAGTCATGGAATAGGAGGTAATGTTCTATTGTGGATTAAAAACTGTTTAAAAGATAGAAAACAGAGAGTAGAGTTAAATGGGAACCCTAACATAATAGCCTAGACAAAAATAGCCCAGACAAAATAGCCTTGTAACAAAATAACCCTTGGCAAAATGGTCCCTAACATAATACCCTGTAACAAAATATCCCTTGACAAAATAGCCCATAGCCCTTCACAAAAATAAGAAGTATAGTAAAAAAGCTGTCTCCGTCCCTCTGGGGGTCCAGCATCTCTTCTCCCCCTCTATCCCTCACACCCTCAACTGAATTCTCTCGTCCTTCAACTACCTCTCCAGAGCAGCATCTTTCTCTCCCCACCCCCATGTTCTGTTATCTTTGTCCTACTACCCCCTTCCCTGTATTCTGGAATCTCGCTTCCTTTTTTCCCTTCCTGTGGTCTGGAAATGCATCTCTTATCCTTCCTTCCCAACATAGTCCAGCATGTCTCTTCCTCCTGCCTACCATCTGCAGCCTTTGTATTGCTCCATGGTGCGACCGCACTTCGAATACTGTGTGCAATTCTGGACACCACATCTCAAAATAGATAAAGTGGAATTAGAAGAGGTACAGAGAAGGGCGATAAAAATGATAAAGGGGATGGGATACTTCTCTATGAGGAAAGGCTAAAGCGGCTAGGGCTCTTCAGCTTGGAGAAGAGACAGCTGAGGGGAGATATGATAGAGGTCTACAAAATACTGAGTGGAGTGAAATGGGTAGAGGGGAATCGTTTGTTTACTCCTTCCAAAAATACTAGGACTAGGGAGCATGAAATGAAGCTACTGAGCAGTAAATTTAAAACAAACTGGAGAAAATATTTCTTCATTCAACATGTAATTAAACTCTGGAATTGATTGCTAAAGAATGTGGTAAAAGTAGTTAGCTTAGCAGGGTTTAAAAAAGGTTTGGATAATTTCATAAAAGAAAAGTCCATAAGGAAAAATTAGTTAATTACCTGATAAATTTATTCCTTTAGTCTCAAAGGATCAGTCCAGACAAATGGGCTGTGACCATCTGCCAGCAGGTGGAGATAGATAACTCTAATTTTGTGCATCATAAGCTCCTGCGCTTAGCAACCAAGCAAGTATTTGATAACAAAGCAGTGAAAGAGAGTGACTTCCAGAGAAAAACTTCCAGCCTCTAGATAGAAAAAGAACTATGAAATAAAGAGCAAAACTCAGAAATAACGGAATCAGAACAATACAAAAACCCCAAATTACATAGAACCCAGGAAAACCAAAACCATCACAGAAGTGTGGGATCTGGACTGATCCTTTGGGACTAAAGGAAATAAAACTGTCAGATAACTAATTTTTCCTTCCATTACGACCCAAGGGTCAGTCCAGATAAATGGGATGTACAAAAGCCATCCTTAAGAGGGGAGGAACTGTGATACCCCTGCAGCGAGAACCATAGCCCAGAAGGAAGAATCTGCTCAAGCAGACACATCCAAACAGTAATGCTTAACAAAGGAATGCGCAGAAGACTACATCACTAACTGACATCTCTCTGCCAATGAAATTTCCCTAGACTCTGCCAAAGAAGTCGCCAAAGACCTGGTAGAATGAGCCTTGACATGCATGGGAGTAGAGCTAACCCTCAGAATGTACGCTGAAGAAGTAGCCTCCTTAAGCCATTGAGCCACGGTCGCTTTGAAGGCCAGCAAACCCTTACTGAGTCCTGTAAAGAAGACAAAAAGATGATCAGACTGCCTGAAATCATTGGTAGTGATGATAAGGATGTACTTCACATCCAACAGTCGCAGGGAAGCGTATTCTGCAGAATAGACCTCCCTAGAAAAAGAAAGAAGAAACACAGTCTGATTCACATGAAAAGGAGATACAAAGGACAGAACTGTCTGTATGGAAACTTCCGAGTCAGAAAACAAAGAAAGGGATCCCTGCAAGAGAGAGCTTGAAGCTCAGAAACTCTCCATGCCGACGAAATGGCAAGTAGAAATACTGCCTTTAAAGTAAGACCTTTGATAGTTGTTGAATGAAGGGGCTCAAAGCAGGCCGAATGAAGAGGCTCAAGAACCACTTGAAGACTCCACTGAGGCCAAATATTGTGGAGAGGAAATGCACTATATCAGGGTGAGCAGCCAATGAGGCATTCTGTATCTTGCCTTTATGACATGTCAACACTGCCACCTGAACCTTGAACAAATTGAGAGCCAAGCCTTTTTTGAACCCCTCCTGAAGGAAGGGTAAAATTTGAGACAAGGAAGCAAGAAATGGAGAAAAAACATTCTGTGCAGACCAGCTCCCAAAAGTTCTCCACATTATAGCATAAGATGAAGAAGTGGACTGCTTTCAGGTTTGCAAGTAATAACATCATCCTCGTAACCCTTCTTCCTCAATCGCGCCCTCTCAAGAGCCAGGCCATGATACCAAAGTGGGAGGAATCCTCCATAAGTATTTGATCTTGGTGCAATAAGCCCGTGGAAGAAGAGTAAAATGAGCAGCGATTTGAAGACAGATGAGGTCCGCATACCAAGGACAACTGGGCCAGTCTGGAGCTAGAAGAACGACATTCCTGGGATGACGCTCAATCCTGTGCAACGTCCTTCCCATGAAAGGCCATGGAGGAAACACATAAAGGAGGCCATCCGATGGCCAAGGCTGTACCAGTGCATTCATTCCTAGGGAGTCTTTCTCCCTGAAGCGGCTGTAAAATCTGTGTACTTGCACATTGAGTCTGGATGCCATGAGGTCCAGAACTGGAAGGCCCCACTGTGTGGAAATGAGGCGAAATGTAGTCTTTGACAGCTGCCATTCCCCCAGGTCCAGAGACACTCAGCTGAGGAAATCCACTTGCGAGTTCAGTGAACCCACTATGCAAGACGCTGAAATCATCGGAATGTTCAATTCCGCCGCTGAAAATGAAGACGCACCTCCTGGGCTAGAGATACACTCTTTGTTCCTGTGCCATTGCCATTCCTAGGGAGTGTTTTTCCCTGAAACAGCTGTACAATCTGTGTACTTGCACACTGATTCTGGATGCCATGAGGTCCACAACTGGAAGGCAGCCTATGTAAATTAGGTGCAATGCATGAAGCATGAAATTCTGTGTGATTTTAAAAACAGTATGAAGTTTACTGTTACCATCTATTTAATTTCACTATATCATATTTTAAAGATAATAGATTTCTACAAATAGTTGTCATTTTTCATTTATATTATCTTGTAATTTAGATCATCAGATTGAATCGCAATTTCTTAGGTGTCTTTTGAATCGGAAATGACGTATATAAGGTAGCGTCTTTACTCCTAATGTTTTTTCCAGCTTGTATTAGTTTTTCTGGATTCATTCGTTATCACAGCAAGATATAGTTTCACTGGACAGAGTTTTAAAGACAGCTGATGTTTTTTTAAGATTATGGCTGGAAACAAGTTGTTCATATACTATTGACCCCATTCTTTATAATTTGTTCATTAGAGTCCTTTGACTTTGTTAATGTCCATTGAGATTACTGTGAGAACAGTTTCATTTCATCTTGTGTTGCTTACAGGTTCCAGACGCTGTTAGTATTTATATTTATTTTTCTGAAAAGGTATATAAGATCATCAATGGATATACTTTTTAACTCAGGGTGAGGATTCTTTTGCCAGCCATTTTTTAAGATTATGGCTGGAAACGAGTTGTTCATATATTATTGACCCCATTTTTTGTAATTTGTACATCAGAGTCCTTTGACGTCTTAAGTGACCATTGAGATTACCGTGAGAACAGTTTTATTTCATTTTGTGTTGCTTACAAATTAGCGACAAGCTCTAGACACTGTTAGCATTTATAACAGAGCTTTAGCTAGCAAACATCAGGTCATCTTTGGTGTGTAGACAAGTCGGTAGATGTAGATTTTGACGCTGTCAACATTCAATATACAGAACTTATGTAATCGCTGAACAAGTATTATGATTGGCTGCGTTTGCAGACTTCCATATTTACATTGAAGTCTGAGAGCAGTGTGTGAACAGCTGCATTTAGTCACTTGATTTTTGAAACATTGATGTATATGGTGATAGGCATTCTATGCCAATTAATTCACATTATTTACACATATCACATCAGTTTTGATATTCGGTATACATCTTTTAGCATTAAGTTTTGGCACGGATTCATAAATCTATTACTCACTATTTTTAGAATGCATTATTGCAATTCATAGGTTTCACACATCTAATCACGATTTAGTTTACAATATATTAGTTTTCAATGTTTCTATACACTAATATATTTATTTCACCTATTTTTAATTTATTATTCTTAAATATTATATATATTTTATCTACATATCTTTTTATCACATTTTTCTATTTTCTATTATTGATATTTGGGTATTATTTATTTTTTTATTTTTCATTATTTATTTTATTTTTTATTCATTCAGGAACACGCTGGTTTATGCTGCTTTTGCTGTTTTTTTATAAAGGAAATTCCTTTTATCCTTGCCTTGATATATGATTTACTAGTAAGTATTATATGCCTATTTAATGGACATTTTTCATCATTTTTATTTTTTTAATCATTTTCTCTAGTCATGTGTTATTTATATATTTGCTCATCCTCTTTCAGCTGCTCTCATTTAATGAAGATACAGATTAGGTATGTGTCCTTGATTTTACGCCTTTTAATGGTTTTACAATTGATATTTTTTCTATTTATGTCCAAGCCAGTGCCCTTTCTTTGCTCGTATTTTACACAATTTATATGTATTTTTAATTTGTTGTTTTTAGTTTATAATGTTGAGGTTTTTGACATATTTATATATTTTATATATATTTATATGCCTATTCATGTGTTAACATTCTTTTTAAATTATATTTTGTATTGCATGTTTTTTATATATATGTTTATCTTGATGTGTTTTTAAATATTCATATTAATTTTGAATTTAAAAGAGACTCTCAATGTTTATAATTCATGTCTATGTTTTACATGTACACTACTATTTGTATTGATGTTTTTATGCATAGTTTCATAGAGCTACTTATTGTTTATGATTCTCTATGTTTTATAATTTGATATGTTTGTTGTTTATTATAGCCCCTGACGCAGCCCTATTGTTGGGCGAAACACGGCCTGTGTCGGGCATTTATCTTACATACGGTATCTTCAATAAAGTGGTTTGCATATTATATTGATCTGCTAGTTTGTTTTCCACATTGGATTTTGCAGATCGCTTGCCTTGTTGTTTTCTGGGACCATCTTTTGACAGTTGCCATTCCCCTGGATCTAGAGACACTCTGCTGAGGAAATCTGCTTGTGAGTTCAGTGAACCGCTATGTGAGATGCTGAAATCACTGGAATGTTCAAAGAGCACATGCACTGGCCTCCAGTGAAGAAGAGGCACAAAAGCTACGAAAGCTTTCCAGACCGCTCGAAGTTCCAATCTGTTGATGGATCAGAAAGTCTCCGCTCTCAACCAGAGGCCGTGGGCAGAGTAGTGGAGATAATAGGCTCCCCATCTAAAGGGGCTGGCATCGGAGGTGAGAACACACCAACTGGGAGTCTGTAAGGGCAACCCTGCCTAAGTGTGTGCAGGAAAAAGCCACCAAGTCAAATTCCGTCTGGCTTGAGGCGTCCACGGCACCAGCTGGTCATAAGTCCCCAAGACCAGAGACCACCAACTCAACAGGGATGAATGTAGGGGCTGCATGTGGAACATCGCCCAAGGCAGAACAGCCAAAGTTGACGCCACAGAACTGAGAACCTCAGCACAATTCCACGCCTTAGGGAAGCCTTAGAATTTGCTATTTGAGCTTGAGCTGCCAATACTGAGGCAGGAAAACCTTCCTCACCTGGGTATTGAAGGACACTCCCAGAAACTCCAAGGTCTGGGTGGAGGTGAGATGACTCTTGCTGTAATTCACCACTCAACCCAGCGCAGAAAGAAGAGACAAGGCTGTCTGTGTACTGTGAAGGACCTCTTGATAAGAAGGCACCCGAAGTAGCCAATTGTCCAGGTAAAGATGTACCTGGATCCCTTGCTGGTGAAGAAAGCCTGCCACAACCACCATAACTTTTGAAAATGTGAGAGGTGCAGTGGTGAGGCCAAAAGGCATGGCCTTGAATTGAAAATGATCTCCCAGGATTGCAAACTGGAGAAATTTCCTGTGAGGAGGCCAAATTGGGATATGAAAATAAGCCTTCTTGAGGTCCAATGAGGTGAGAAACTCGACTGGCTGGACCAAAGCTATGACAGAATGAAAAGTCTCCATGTAGAAGTGAAAACTCCGAGAGACATGTTCCACCCCTCTGAGAACCAGAACCGGGCAAAAAGAGTCTTCTTTCTTTGGGATGACAAAATAGATGGAATATTGACCTGTGCCCCTCTCTGCTGGAGGAATGGGCTGAATGGCCCCCAGTCGTCTTAAAGAGGCTTAGGTAGTTAGCGCTGCCTGACTCTTTGCAGAGCTGCCACAAGGGGACAGCATGAAAAGCTCTATAAGTGGCTTTCAAAATTCTAGTTTGTAGCCATCGAGAATGATATTGAGGACCCATTGGTCTGCAGTAATGGTGGTCCACTCCTTGTGAAAGTGGGAAAGATGCCCACTTATGTTTATGTAAAAGGAGTGAACCTCGACCCTGTCATTGCGAGGGCTGTGAAGAGGGCGAGGTTCTTGAGGAAGTGGAAAAGGGCTTCTTGCCTCCTTGAAAGGAACACTGAGTCTGAGGAAAGCAAGGTTTTTGAGCGGAAGCACTAGCCTTCCCTGATCTATACCCCCGCAGTTCTTAAAAATGAGACGTAGCCGACCGGAGATGAGGCTTAGGCTTGTCCTCAGGCAGCGGCTGGACCTTGGAATCTCCCAGATCTTTAACAATCTTCTCCAAATCTGTACCAAAGAGTAGTTTCCCCTGAAAGGGTAACTTCGCCAGACGAGATTTGAATGCCACATCAGTGGTGCAATGCCTCAACCATAGCCAGCGTCGCACCGAAACAGCCAAGACTATACCCTTATCTGACACTCAGAGAATATCATAAAGAGCGTCTGACAAATAGGACAACCCAGCCTCGAGGGTAGGGAGAAAGTTTGGAGGCGAGTCCAACATGGACAATTGATGATGCCACAATAAAGAAAACCTAGCTACAAAAAAAGAAGAAACTGCTGCCTGAGAATTTAACACAGCTATTTGAAAGGCAAGCATCTAAGAAGCCTCACGCTTGTAGTCATGCATATCCTTTAATGCAGTGCCACCTTCAACAGGGATAGTGGTACATTTAGTAACCGCTGTAATAAGGGTATCCACCTTAGGCAGAGCAAACTGCTCTAAAACAGATGGCAGAAGAGAATATAATTTGGACATAGCGTGAGCCACCCGGAGGTTAGAATCACAGGTTTCCCACTGAACTGCAATAAGCTCCTGCATAGCCTCATGAATACAGAAAGATACAGGAGTACCTGATCTCTTAGTACCTGAAGTAATAGAAGGAGCAGGACCAGAGGCTGAGAAGCAGGAAATGAACTGTTTAAAGCCTCCACAGATTTTGTGATCAACAAATGCAACTCCGCTCTCAAAAACAGCTTAGCTACAGTAGGATCATCATCCCCGTCTGCCTCAGAGGCAGAAATGCCCAAGTCAGGGCCATCAGCAGAACTAAGACAGAATACAAAGACAAAACCTCTTCTGAGTTCCAAGGAGGAACATTCTCCAAATCCGGCAAAACAGAAAGCTTTCATTTCTTAGGAATCTGTTCCTCACAAGCAACGTCAGGGGAGGGAGAGGCAGCTTGAGCTGACTTTAATGAAAAGGCCTGATGTAATAAAAAAACAAATTCAGGCGAAAGCGTCAGGGCAGAGACTTCTACCCCCGCAAAACCAACATCCCAGGACACAGTAGTTGGAGAGGAACCTGCTGACAAAATGGCTGCTGAAGTTTTGAGGAGCGCAGGAGCCACTGGCACTGAGCCCGCCAAAACCGCCATCGGAACTGGGCTGTATTGAACTCCCAAAGACGGAGTACTGATGGCCAAAGTAGGCAAAAGCAGGCTAAGCAGCATGTTCACAGAAGTAAAGCAAAGTGTGCAGGAACCAGTAGCCAAGAGCTTCCCCTGCAGCTCGCACAAGACTTAATATGCTCAGGCACAGAGAATGATAAATATACTCACAGAAAATAGCCAGTTTCGTGACCTCCAAGGCACTGAAGCCCCACAATCTTCTGACAGCACAAGCGATCTCAAAAATAATCTCATGATTATGCATTGTGACAATCCTGAAAATCCGACTGGTTATTTGTGCCTCATAAGAACATAAGCAGTGCCATACTGGGACAGACCGACAGTCCATCAAGCCTAGTATTCTGTTTCCAACAGTGGCCAATCCAGGTCACAAGTACCTGGCAAGATCCCAGAACAGTAAAACATATTTTATGCTGCTTATTCTAGAAATAAGCAATGGATTTTCCCAAGTCCATCTTAATAATAGCTTCCATTACATCCCAAGGATCAATCCAGACAAATAGGTTGTGGCCATCCTCAAGCAGGTGGAGATAGAGAACTCTAATGAGTTGTGCTCCTGCACATAGCAACCAAGCCAGTATTCTTTATCTCCGGCAGGCAGGATAGCAGCTCCTGTGTGCTGTGGTGACTTCTGTGTGGCCTCCTGTCCTGCTTGCAGTTTCAGTTGAGTTTAGGCTATCCTGTGCCTCAGGTGTAAACCTAGTGGTCTAGGTCTCTCTTCATCATAGGCTTCCCTTCTCTTTTCTCCTGCCTCTATCGTGCCTTCCTTCATGCCTAAGGTGGTTTCAGCGTTTCACCTAAATCAGCCTGTTTTTCTTCCCTCCTTTGTTGAGGAGGCGTTTCCAGATTCATTTGGGCAGTTGCACCTTTTGGATGTGCGCAGGACTCTGTTGCAGTATCTGCGAATTACAAATTCTTTCAGGACCTCTGATCATCTTTTTGTGCTGTTTGCAGGTCCTCGCAGAGGGTGTTCAGCGTCTAAAGCCACTATTGCCCGTTGGCTCAAAGAAGCTATCTTTTCAGCATATCTGCTGTCTGGCCGGGCTCCGCCTGAAGCCTTTAAGGCACATTCCACAAGAGCGATTTCCTCTTCCTGGGCGGAAACTGGAGCACTATCTCTTCATGAGATTTGCAGTGCTGCAACATGGGCTTCTAAGCTCTCTTTCGCCCAACACTACAGGCTGGATGTGGCTGCCAGGAGGGATGCGCGTTTTGGAGCACAGGTGCTAGCGCGTGGTGTGGCTTGTTCCCACCCTATTTAGGGATTGTTTTGTTACATCCCATACATAATGGCTTCATCTGCTTGATGACAAGGAAGGGGAAATTAGGTTCTTACCATGATAATTTTCTTTCCTTTAGTCATAGCAGATGAAACCATGAGCCCTCCCTGTATGATTGTCTGTATTGCAGTGATTCTGATTTTAGGTGCTGTTCTTGTTTCCTTGGGGAGTCGGAAAACAGTCTTCAGGATTCTTGTTACAGTTATAGGAGGATGAGTTCATTCCCTCCAGTTCATGTTTTGGGAGGATGAGTTTATTCCCTCCAGGAGGATGAGTTCATTCCCTCCTTTTTTGGAGTTTATGCCCTTGTTAAGGGGCCATCGTTCGCTGTGAGGAAAGTTCATGTTATTCCCATTGCGGTTTGCCATACTGCTTTGGAAGCTTCAAATACTGAAGAGGCAGTGGAGCTAGCTGGCCATGAGGCACTGTGAAAAATTGAGTGCTCTCTATCTCCCCCTGCTGGTTGATGGACACAACCCATATGTAATGGCTTCATCTGCTTGATGACTAGGAAGGGCCAGTTTCTGACCACTGTTTGGTGTGGGTGGACATCTGCTGGCATCAGGGAGGGAAAGCACGACTATGGCATATGAACCCTACACTTTACTTAGACCCACATTTTAGGGCATTCCTGCTCCAGGAATGGGACTACTATCTCCTAGAGAATGACCCCGACTCAGTTGACCCTATAATATACTGGGAGGCAGGCAAGGTGGTGCTAAGAGGGAAAATTTTAGTCTATACAGCTAAGACCCGTAGGGAGCGGGAACAGCGTCTACTGGAGCTGACTACACAATTGCAGAAGCTCCAGGGGGAGCATATTCTTACTAGGGAGGAGGCAGTGAAACAGGAATACAATGCCACCCGTCAGCAAATTAATAAACTTCTGAATGAGAGGGCTGCGCAGGATATCCACATGTATAAATATAACCTGCACTGTTGGGGAAATATGGTGGTAAGGTTACTGTCCAGATTGGTATAACTTAGAGGGGCGAAGCAGATGATAACTAAAATACGTACGCGAGAGGGGAGAGTAGTGCAGGTGGTGGAAGACATCCAGAATGCTTTTGTGCAGTTTTATAAGGAACTCTTTGACAAAGGGGAGAGTGACAGAGGACAGCGGGAGTTATTTTTCCAGGGCCTAAATTTGCCCCAATTGTCACATGCTCAAAGAGAGGCGCTGGATGCTCCAGTTGAAGTGAAAGAGATCTATCAGGACACACGATGTCTCAAATTAGCAAAAGCACTGGGCCTCGATAGGTTAGGCCCTGAGTTTTATAAAATTCTAGGAGGGAAAATTGGACCCCCTTTTCAAGAGCTTTGTCATCATTTATGTGCATCGGGAGAGGTTGGGGGAAGAATGGCCCACGCTCACATTGTAGTGCTACCCAAACTGGGGAAAGATGCGGAGCTCCTTGGCGCATAGCGACCGATTTCGCTCCTCAATCAAGACATCAAGCTCTTTGCCAATATTCTGGCTCGACGGTTGGGTAAGGTATTGCCTGAGCTGATACATGCAGACCAGGCTGGCTTTGTGCCGGGCAGGTACACCTCTTCTAATATATTGCGTGCACTGTCGAACTTACAAAGGTTGGGAGGTAGACCGGGAGTTGCTATCCTAACCAGCCTCGATGCGGAGAAGGCATTTGATAAAATTTTGTGAGATTATTTGTTTTGTGTACTGCCTCAATTTGTTATTATGGGAGTGTTTTTGGGGGGGGCGTTGTCGGACTTGTGAGTTCTTGTACCAAGTAGAATGCTGACGAGTGTGAAGGCACGAACCCAGATTCTGCTTGGCAGCCGAGCAACCCCGAGGTTCACCTGCGGTGACCACCGTTCCCCGGAGGTTGAGCCCCCAGGTGCATGCGGCCGGCAGGACTTACACAGAGAAGCAAGAAGAGGGGTGCTGAGGAGATCAGCCAGAAGGAGAGCAGAAAAGGGAGAGGTCCAGGCATGGCAACATCAAACAGGCAGGCAGCAGGTAAGAGAATGGTCCAGGTATAGGCAACGTCAAACATGCAGGCAGCAGGCAAGAGAAGAATCCAGGTACAGACAACGTCAGTCAGGCAGGCAGCAGGCAAGAGAAGAATCCAGGTACAGGCGTCAGGCAGGCAGGCAGCAGGCAAGAAAAGAATCCAGGTACAGGCAACGTCAGGCAGGCAGGCAGCAGGCAAGAGAAGAATCCAGGTAGAGGCAGGGGTCCAAATACCAAGAGGTAAAGAGAAAAACAATTGCAGACCAGAAAAGGATCGCTTACCCAAATAGAAGCCAAAGCCCTGAGGCACAGAAGAGCCCTCCAGAAATTGGGCAGCGTCTGACGTCAGAAGGGAGAGCTGCCAATGGGAACGATGATCTGAGGAGCCACGGCCGGGTAGAGAAGGCAGGGAGACATGGCAACCAGGAGGCGGCCCGTGGAACTGACCAATCATTGCAGAGTGAGGGGCAGGGCCACTCTGCAATGATTGGTCAGTTCCACGGGCCGCCTCCTGGTTGCCATGTCTCTCTGCCCCTTATTCCCTATGCTGTTTGTATTGTCGCTGGAGCCTCTGGCCATAAAAATCAGAAACTCCGCTGAGCTTAAGGGTCTTCGGGTTGGGTCTCAAAAGTACAGAATTAATTTGTTTGCCAATGACATGCTTATAAATTTGGATCAAGCTACTGAGTCCATCCGTAAATTGGTGTCACTTATTTTACAATTTGGAACTTTCTCGGGGTTAAAAATTAATTTTGAAAAATCTGAGGCCTTGCCTGTGTCTTCTCCACATAGATGCCAGAGGATGTCTACCTTTCCTCTTGCCTGGTCTTCGGGTACTGTGAAATATCTAGGGGTTTATCTTCATAGGGACCCCTTTCTTTCTGAGCACTCTACCAAAACCCTCATCCACACCCTTGTCACCTCTCGTTTAGACTACTGCAATCTGCTTCTTGCTGGCCTCCCACTTAGTCACCTCTCCCCTCTCCAGTCGGTTCAAAACTCTGCTGCCCGTCTCGTCTTCTGCCAGGGTCGCTTTACTCATACTACCCCTCTCCTCAAGACCCTTCACTGGCTCCCTATCCGTTTTCGCATCCTGTTCAAACTTCTTCTACTAACCTATAAATGTACTCACTCTGCTGCTCCCCAGTATCTCTCCACACTCGTCCTTCCCTACACCCCTTCCCGTGCACTCCGCTCCATGGATAAATCCTTCTTATCTGTTCCCTTCTCCACTACTGCCAACTCCAGACTTCGCGCCTTTTGTCTCGCTGCACCCTATGCCTGGAATAAACTTCCTGAGCCCCTACGTCTTGCCCCATCCTTGGCCACCTTTAAATCTACATAAGTACATAAGTAATGCCATACTGGGAAAAGACCAAGGGTCCATCGAGCCCAGCATCTTGTCCACGACAGCGGCCAATCCAGGCCAAGGGCACCTGGCAAGCTTCCCAAACGTACAAACATTCTATACATGTTATTCCTGGGATTTTGGATTTTTCCAAGTCCGTTTAGTAGCGGTTTATGGACTTGTCCTTTAGGAAACCATCCAACCCCTTTTTAAACTCCGCTAAGCTAACCGCCTTCACCACATTTTCCGGCAATGAATTCCAGAGTTTAATTACACGTTGGGTGAAGAAAATTTTCTCAGATTTGTTTTAAATTTGCTACATTGTAGTTTCATCGCATGCCCCCTAGTCCTAGTATTTTTGGAAAGCGTGAACAGACGCTTCACATCCACCTGTTCCACTCCACTCATTATTTTATATACCTCTATCATGTCTCCCCTCAGCCGTCTCTTCTCCAAGCTGTATAGCCCTAGCCTCCTTAGTCTTTCTTCATAGGGAAGTCGTCCCATCCCCGCTATCATTTTAGTCGCCCTTCGCTGCACCTTTTCCAATTCTACTATATCTTTCTTGAGATGCGGCGACCAGAATTGAACACAATACTCAAGGTGCGGTCGCACCATGGAGCGATACAACGGCATTATAACATCCTCACACCTGTTTTCCATACCTTTCCTAATAATACCCAACATTCTATTTGCTTTCTTAGCCGCAGCAGCACACTGAGCAGAAGGTTTCAGTGTGTTATCGACGACGACACTCAGATCCCTTTCTTGGTCCGTAACTCCTAACGTGGAACCTTGCATGACGTAGCTATAATTCGGGTTCTTTTTTCCCACATGCATCACCTTGCACTTGCTCACATTAAACATCATCTGCCATTTAGCCGCCCAGTCTCCCAGTCTCGTAAGGTCCTCTTGTAATTTTTCACAATCCTGTCGCGATTTAACGACTTTGAATAACTTTGTGTCATCAGCAAATTTAATTACCTCGCTAGTTACTCCCATCTCTAAATCATTTATAAATATATTAAAAAGCAGCGGTCCTAGCACAGACCCCTGAGGAACCCCACTAACTACCCTTTTCCATTGTGAATACTGCCCATTTAACCCCACTCTCTGTTTCCTATCCTTCAACCAGTTTTTAATCCACAATAGGACGTTTCCTCCTATCCCATGACCCTCCAATTTCCTCTGTAGCCTTTCATGAGGTACCTTGTCAAACGCCTTTTGAAAATCCAGATACACAATATCAACCGACTCCCCTTTGTCCACATGTTTGTTCACTCCTTCAAAGAATTGAAGTAAATTGGTCAGGCAAGATTTCCCCACACAAAAGCCATGCTGACTTGGTCTCAGTAATCCATGTCCTCGGATGTGCTCTGTAATTTTGTTTTTAATAATAGCCTCTACCATTTTCCCAGGCACCGACGTCAGACTCACCGGTCTATAATTTCCCGGATCTCCCCTGGAGCCTTTTTTAAAAATGGGCGTTACATTGGCCACCCTCCAATCTTCCGGTACCACGCTCGATTTTAAGGATAAGTTGCATATCACTAGCAGTAGCTCCGCAAGCTCGTTTTTCAGTTCTATCAGTACTCTAGGATGAATACCATCTGGTCCAGGAGATTTGCTACTCTTCAGTTTGCCGAACTGCCCCATTACGTCCTCCAGGTTTACCGTGAAGTCAGTAAGTTTCTCCGACTCGTCCGCTTGAAATACCATTTCCGACACCGGTATCCCACCCAAATCTTCCTCGGTGAAGACCGAAGCAAAGAATTCATTCAGTCTCTCCGCTATGTCTTTGTCTTCCTTGATCGCCCCTTTTACCCCTCGGTCATCCAGCGGCCCAACCGATTCTTTTGCCGGCTTCCTGCTTTTAATATACCGAAAAAATTTTTTACTATGTTTTTTTGCCTCTAATGCTATCTTTTTTTCATACTCCCTCTTGGCCTTCTTAATCTGCCCACCTCTTTAACATTGCTTTTGACTCGTAACCACTTGTAACCACTCGCCTCCACCTACCCTCCTCTCTTCCTTCCCGTTCACATTAATTGATTTGATTTGCTTACTTTATTTATTTTTTTTGTCTATTAGATTGTAAGCTCTTTGAGCAGGGACTGTCTTTCTTCTATGTTTGTGCAGCGCTGCGTACACCTTGTAGCGCTATAGAAATGCTAAATAGTAGTAGTAGTAGTATACCGGAAAAATATTCGGGACAAGTTGGACACTATCAAATCCTTGTGCCGTAGATGGTGAGACCTGCCGCTCTCCCTGTTGGGTAGGGTGGCTTGAGTCAAAATGGTTTTCCTTCCTAAAATATTATACCCTCTGCAGATGCTGCCTCTGTGGATCTATAGGTGAGAGGAGGAGCTATACAGGAGGGTTATAGGATCCTTTATATGGGCAGGGCGTAGGGCTCGAATTGGTTATGCTAAACTGACCCGTTTTTGGCTTAAAGGGGACTTATTTATCAGACTTACGTTTGTATAATGTTGCTGCACTACTCAGGTGGATACATGAGCTCCACACGGGAGTCTACAAATTTGTGCCACGCTATGTGTGGAAGGATTGCTCCCACCCCTATTCAGCTTTCAACACTGCAGCTCTGGACGGGGGGGGGGGGGGGGGGGGGGGAAAGGGGGCTGCACCCTCTGCTCCGGCCACGTTGCCAGGCCTGGACGTGGTGGAGGTTTCACTTCGGGGGGGGGGGGGGGGCTTCAGGTGTGTCCCCCTTCCTGACGGTACTTGACAATCCCTGCTTTCCCGCGGGATAGGGCACGACTTGATTTAGGGTATGGGAAGAGGGGGGTTGCCACTATGTGGGTCAATTTGTGGAGATAGTGGGGGGGACATCTTTCCTTCATTTGAGCAGGCGTGGGAGAGGTGGTGGCTCCCTAGTTCGGACCTTTTAGCATTCCTGCAGCTGCGGCACTATTGTGGTCCCTGGTTGAGGCCCGTCTTTTACCCTTTTGCATAAACTTTTTTGTCAGCTGCCCACTCAGGCCAATAAATTGTCAGCTTGGTATGCCCTGGGCAGGGAGCAGCACCCTGCCCCTTCATTTGCTTGCTTGGCCCGACAGTGGGGAGAGCAATTGGGAGAAGACTTGTTGGTGGCAGAGTTGGCCGTCTGTTTCATGTCAGCTTTTAAGGTTACTCCCATTGCGAATTTGCAGGAGATGCAATTTAAGCTATTACATGGAGCGTATGTTATTAGAGTCCGGGGTAAACAAATGGGTCTCTGGGAGGATGATACTTGCACACGATGCCACTGCTCAGTGGGTACGTTAATACACCACTTCTTGGAATGCACGAAGCTGAGTGAATTCTGGACTGGGGTGTTTGGCTCTTTGGAACTTGTGCTTTACAGGACTATTGAGTGGTCTTACAGGGTGTTGCTTTAGTAGCCTGGGGATTTCTGCCTCCCAAGGTCGGTTTCTTTGTGTAGCATTAATGCTGGCCAGAAAGCTCATACTAGCCCATTGGGTTGCGGAAAACCCTCCGGTTCTACAGCATTGGCATGCAAAGATGCTTCAGATGGGCCGTTGGGAGAGGGAGAGGCTCAAGTCTGACAAATCTATGAGGTGCTTTTCCAGGAGTTATGGGGGTCCCAGGAAGGGGAGGGAGGGAGGGGAGAGGGGACGGGGGGGGGGGGGGGGGGGGGCGGGAGGGGGGAGTTTGTCTGTTGGGTAAATAAAAATTGGGCAGGATGGTGTTCTTACTCTTACTGTTTGTTGTATTTGTGTATGATTTGACTTTGTTCTTCTCCATCGTGGAGTACTGTTGGTTTGGCTGGAGCTTTGTCTTGCACTTCAATAAAGATCAGTGGCGTAGCTACATGGGGCCAGAGGGGGCCTGGGCCCCCGAAGATTTGGCCCTGGCCCCCTCCTGGCGATCCCCTTGAACCCCCCCCTCCCGCCACCAACCCTCCCCCGCCGTCGCCGCCCGCCCCGCCGCTTCAAATACCTTGTTGTTTGCTGGCCCCGCCAGCCGAGAATCTAGTTCTTCGGCGCCAGAGTAGCGCCTTCATTCAATGCAGTTCCTGGCGTGATCAGCTGTTTCCGACGCCATACGTGACGTACGGCGTCAGAAACAGCTGATCACGCCAGGAACTACATTGAATGAAGGCGCTACTCCAGCGCAGAAGAACTAGATTCTCTTTGGCGGGGCCAGCAAACAACAAGGTATTTGAAGCGGCGGGGCGGGCGGCGACGGCGGGAGGGGGGTGCAATGTGGCGGCGGCTGGGGGGGGCGGCGGCGGGAGGGGGGCTAAACAGTGCCCCCCCCCACATAGGGCTGTGGCCCCCGCTCCTGACGAGGTCTGGCTACACCCCTGATAAAGATATTTACAAAAAAGTAAAAAGGACAAGGGTTGCCTGCTCCTGACTAGCCAAGGCTTGCTGATGGTTGTATTCCAAAAGAAGACACCTCAGTCTCACCCTGAAGCATGAAGACACTCACCTGTTTGGCACGATCTGGATTCATGGTGGTCTGCGGCTGCAGCAGGCTGAGAGAGTCGGGCTTCACCACGGACTGAGGGATCTCCCGCACCTTCTCTGCAATGAAGTTGTGCACAGCATTCAAGGCCTCTGCTGTCCCCTGCACCAGGCAAACACGCTCAGTAGTACCTGCAGAAAAGAGACATTTGAGGGAAGAAAGGGAAAAGAAATGGTGTGTCACTAAAACTCCATCCTGATATTTCACAGTCAAGCTCTGATTTTATTGTCAAGTGCATGCAGAGCTGCCAAGTTACCTAGTTCCAAGAAGGAGATTTTAGATTAATCCTGGATTTCTGATTACTCATCCTATGTAATATGGGACCAGCAGCATTGCAAAACACCCCAAATGGGGAATTTGGGTCATCCAGTTATAATCAAAATTCCCCCTTTTTTTTTTTTTTTTTTTTTTTTTTATAACTTTATTTATACATTTCACATATACAGTACCAAGAATACCTCTTGTACAATCAAGGAGAACTGTAAGAACATTTTTACACTAAAAAAAAATCTCCATCAACATACTCTCCCGCCTCCCCTGTTAGTCCACAACTGAGGCCAGGGACCAAGCCACTATTCTGGGAAAAGTAAAACCAAAATTAATCCACTCAAAAGAAAAAGGCACTGTAGGGAGTCATGGAAGGCCATTATAGCTGAGGTGGAGATGTTACCACCGCCCCAGGTGCCGGAGAAGGAGTCCCCCTGCCCCCCCGGGAATCCAGGAATGCTTTTAATTGAACCGGTTCAAAAAACACATATTTTACAGCATTCAGCTTCACCACACATTTACAGGGATAATTGAGCCAAAAAAGGCCCCCCAACTGAAACACAGTGGGGCGCAACTTAAGAAAAGCCTGTCGCCTCCTCTGCGTTACCTTGGTCACATCAGGATACATCCGTACTTGTACATTCAAAAACTTTTCTTTCCGATATTTAAAAAATAACTTCAAAATCCTATCTCTCTCAATCTGTGTAACAAAAGTCACTATAAGGGTAGCTCGCTCCCCTTGCCCCTCTTCCCCCTCCAACTCCCGAATAAAGTCCAAGGTGTCAAACCGCCCAGCAGACTCCTCGCTAGCAGCCCGCTCTCCTTGAACCCCTCTCTTGAAAGGCTGTAAGTAATAAATCTGCGAGATAGGCGGGCATGCCGTCTCAGACACCTTCAACACCTCAAAGAGGTATTTTTTAAAAGTCATTATCGGTGCAATCAACTGTTGTTTGGGAAAATTGATCACTCGCAGAGTATTAGCCCTCTGCCGATTTTCAAGCGCCTCAATCTTCCTGTGCAACCATTTATTATCAGTAATCATAGTAGTCTGTACAGCCTGAACCGATTTAATAGCCAAATCATGGGCCTCCGCTCTTTCTCCCACAGTCTTTATTTGCAAGCCCAATTGAGTAACAGTCTCGGTTGGAAGCTGAGAGGCCTGTGACAATAATAACATTTTCTGGGACAATGAAGTTTCCAAAGTAAGCAATGCATCCCAAATAGTTTCCAGTGTAAAGTTTGGAGGTTTTGGCAAAAGTGAAGACTTACTCAAAACTTCAGCACTCCTCTGGGATCCCATAGAGAAGCCGGCCTCCTCCTCCGTCTGTTGCCCCCCTGGAGCGCCGCCTCCCTGCACGCTGGAAATCTCCCCTTCCGGGGCCTTCTGTGCTCTCCTGCCGAGAGCAGGTCCTGACTCTGAGCCATCCGCCCCCTCCTCGGAGGCCAGGAAGCCCCGTCCGTTCTCGGCTCTCATCGTCGCCGGCATGGGAGGCGGTTCCCTCACCTCCTGGCTGAGCTCCGTCTCAGGCAGCAGGGACGCTTCGCCTCTCTCCGCCCCTCCCGGCAGCAAGACGCCCGAGTTCAGCTGGCTGCCTCCCACCACCACGAAGCGATCCATCGTGCCTGAAGCGGGTCCCGCGGGCGCCCCAGGACCAGGCACCCGCTTACCCTTCCGCTTCGGCATTCTCCAGGTAAAACGCTATTGCGGGAAAACTCCACGAGCTACTTCGCCGCGCTCCCTTCAGGCCGCCATCTTGGTCCCAAGATGTGGTTTTTCCAAAATTCCCCCTTTTTATGGTAATCTGATGACAGCATTATGCTGCTGCCATCAGAGACAGATGATATCAATGGAGCAGCACCTGCTTCTCTCCTCCTTCCTTCACTCACCTGAAACTGCTGCTGGGAATGGGTATCATTGATACTACTACTGCCTGCTCCCTGCTTTCATATGCTTTTCTCACTGCATGGAATCAGAGAGAGGAGACTCTAGGCCCAATATTCAGCCAGTGTCGATCAACATTTTGCTGATGCCGCCGACATTATACCTAGAAATTCAATGCTGGGCCAGGTTCGGACTCTGGCATTGAATTTCTGGGTATACAGAGCCAGTCAAAATGAAATGAAAATGCAGAAGATATGAAAGAATTTGTTCCATTACTAAAATTAATGGTAATTGGATACATTGCAAACAGCTCCTAAGAGAATACAAATCTTGCCTGACCAATTTACTTCAATTCTTTGAAGGAGTAAACAAACATGTTGACAAAGGGGAGCCGGTTGATATTGTGTATCTGGATTTTCAAAAGGTGTTTGATAAGGTACCTCATTAAAGGCTACAGAGGAAATTGGAGGGTCATGGGTTAGGAGGAAATGTCCTATTGTGGATTAAAAACTGGTTGAAGGATAGGAAACAGAGAGTGGGGCTAAATGGGCAGTATTCACAATGGAGAAGGGTAGTTAGTGGGGGTTCCTCAGGGGTCAGTGCTAGGACCACTGCTTTTTAATATATTTATAAATGATTTAGAGATGGGAGTAACTAGCAAGGTAATTAAATTTGCTGATGACACAAAGAGGCATATTTTCAAAGCACTTAGCCTTCCAAAGTTCCATAGGTTTCTATGGAACTTTGGAAGGCTAAGTGCTTTGAAAACATGTTTTAAAGTTATTCAAAGTTGTTAACTCGTGAGAGGATTGTGCAAAATTACAGAAGGACCTTACGAGACTGGGAGACTGGACGGCTAAATGGCAGATGACATTTAATGTGAACAAGTGCAAGGTGATGCATGTGGGAAAAAAGAACCCGAATTATAGCTACGTCATGCAAGGTTCCACGTTAGGTATTACGGACCAAGAAAGGGATCTGGGTGTCATCGTTGATAATACACTGTAACCTTCTGCTCAGTGTGCTGCTGCGGCTAGGAAAGCGAATAGAATGTTGGGTAATATTAGGAAAGGTATGGAGAAAAGATGCGAGGATGTTATAATGCCATTGTATCGCTCCATGGTGCGACCACACCTTGAGTATTGTGTTCAATTCTGGTTGCCGCATCTCAAGAAAGATATAGTAGAACTGGAAAAAGTTCAGCGAAGGGCAACAAAAATGATAGCGGGGATGGGACGACTTCCTTATGAAGAAAGACTAAGGAGGCTAGGGCTTTTCAGCTTGGAGAAGAGACGGCTGAGGGGAGACATGATAGAGGTATATAAAACAATGAGTGGAGTGGAACAGGTGGATGTGAAGCGTCTGTTCATGCTTTCCAAAAAAACTAGGACTAGGGGCATGTGATGAAACTACAGTGTATTAAATTTAAAACAAATAGGAGAAACATTTTCTTCACCCAACACGTAATTAAACTCTGGAATTCTTTGCCGGAGAATGTAGTGAAGGCGGCTAGCTTGGCAGAGTTTAAAAAGGTGATAGGAGTGTACTACCGTCCGCCTCGCCAGGATGAGCAGGTAGATGCAGAAATGATAACAGAAATCAGAGACGCAAACAAAATAGGCAATGTGATAATAATGGGTGACTTCAATTATCCAAATATAGACTGGGTAAATGTAACATCGGGACACGCTAGAGAGGTACAATTCCTTGATGAAATCAAGGACAGCTTTATGGAGCAGGTGCTGCAGGAGCCGACGAGAGAAGGAAAAATTCTAGACTTGGTCGTTTGTGGAGCGCATGATCTGGTGAGGGACGTTATGGTACTGGGGCCGCTTGATAACAGTGATCATAATATGATCAGTTTTCATATCAACCTTGAAGTAACTATACACAGGAAGTCAAATACATTAGCGTTTAACTTTAAAAAAGGAGACTATGATAAAATGAGAAGAACGTGGAAAAAAAACTTAGGGGGACAACTGAGAGGGTAAAAACTGTACAACAGTCATGGAAGCTGTTCAAAAATACCATCCTGGAGGCCCAGGCCAAACATATTCCACAAATTAGAAAAGAAAGACGGAATTCCAAAAGACAGCTGGCCTGGTTGAAAAGTGAGGTGATGGAAGCTATTAGGGCTAAAAGAAATGCCTTCAGAAAATGGAAGAAGGAACCGTCTGAAAATAACAAGAAGCAGTATAAGGAGTGTCAAAGCAAATGCAAGGCGCAGATAAAGAAGGCCAAGAGGGATTACGAAAAAAAGATAGCATTAGAGGCAAAAAATCATAGTAAAAAATTTTTCCGGTATATTAAAAGCAGGAAGCCAGCAAAAGAATCGGTTGGGCCGCTGGATGACCGAGGGGTAAAAGGGGCGATCAAGGAAGACAAAGACGTAGCGGAGAGATTGAATGAATTCTTTGCTTTGGTCTTCACCAAGGAAGATTTGGGTGGGATACCGGTGTTGGAAATGATATTTCAAGCGGACGAGTCGGAGAAACTTACTGACTTCACGGTAAACCTGGAGGACGTAATGGGGCAGATCAGCAAACTAAAGAGTAGCATATCTCCTGGACTGGATGGTATTCATCCTAGAGTACTGATAGAACTGAAAAATGAGCTTGCGGACCTACTGCTAGTGATATGCAATTTATCCTTAAAATCGAGCGTGGTACCGGAAGATTGGAGGGTGGCCAATGTAACGCACATTTTTAAAAAGGTTCCAGGGGAGATCCGGGAAATTATAGACCGGTGAGTCTGACATCGGTGCCGGGGAAAAAGGTAGAGGCTATTATTAAAAACAAAATTACAGAGCACATCCGAGAACATGGATTACTGAGACCGAGTCAGCATGGCTTTTGTGTGGGGAAATCTTGCCTGATCAATTTACTTCAATTCTTTGAAGGAGTAAACAAACATGTGGACAAAGGGGAACCGGTTGATATTATGTATCTGGATTTTCAAAAGGCGTTTGACAAGGTACCTCATGAAAGGCTACAGAGGAAATTGGAGGGTCATGGGATAGGAGGAAAAGTCCTATTGTGGATTAAAAACTGGTTGAAGGATAGGAAACAGAGAGTGGGGTTAAATGGGCAGTATTCACAATGGAGAAGGGTAGTTAGTGGGGTTCCTCAGGGGTCTGTGCTAGGACTGCTGCTTTTTAATATATTTATAAATGATTTAGAGATGGGAGTAACTAGCGAGGTAATTAAATTTGCTGATGACACAAAGTTATTCAAAGTCGTTAACTTGCGACAGGATTGTGAAAAATTACAGAGGAACTTACGAGACTGGGAGACTAGGCGGCTAAATGGCAGATGACGTTTAATGTGAGCAAGTGCAAGGTGATGCATGTGAGAAAAAAGAACCCGAATTATAGCTATGTCATGCAAGGTTCCACGTTAGGAGTTACAGACCAAGAAAGGGATCTGGGTGTCGTCGTCGATAATACTGGGCAGACTTATACGGTCTGTGCCAGGGCTGGTGGTTGGGAGGCGGGGATAGTGCTGGGTAGACTTATACGGTCTGTGCCAGAGCCGGTGGTGGGAGGCGGGGCTGGTGGTTGGGAGGCGGGGATAGTACTGGGCGGACTTATACGGTCTGTGCCCTGAAAAAGACAGGTACAAATCAAGGTAAGGTATACACAAAAAACTAGCACATATGAGTTTATCTTGTTGGGCAGACTGGATGGACCGTGCAGGTCTTTTTCTGCCGTCATCTACTATGTTACTATGTATGTATGTTACACTGAAACCTTCTGCTCAGTGTGCTGCTGCGGCTCGGAAGGCAAATGGAATGTTGGGTATTTTTAGGAAAGGTATGGAAAACAGGTGTGAGGATGTTATAATGCTGTTGTATTGCTCCATGGTGCGACTGCACCTTGAGTATTGTGTTCGATTCTGGTCGCCGCATCTCAAGAAAGATGTGGTGGAATTGGAAAGGGTGCAGCGAAGGGCGACGAACATGATAGTGGGGATGGGACGACTTCCTTATGGGGAAAGACTAGGGAGGCTAGGGCTTTTCAGCTTGGAGAGGAGACGGCTGAGGGGAGACATGATAGAGGTATATAAAATAATGAGTGGAGTGGAACAGGTGGATATGAAGCGTCTGTTCACGCTTTCCAAAAATACTAGGACTAGGGGGCATGCGATGAAACTACAGTGTAGTAAATTTAGAACAAATTGGAGAAAATATTTCTTCACCCAACGCGTAATTAAACTCTGGAATTCGTTGCCGGAGAACGTGGTGAAGGCGTTTAGCTTGGCAGAGTTTAAAATGGGGTTAGATGGTTTCCTAAAGGACAAGTCCATAAACCGCTACTAAATGGACTTGGGAAAAATCCAAAATTCCGGGAATAACATGTATAGAATGTTTGTATGTTTGGGAAGCTTGCCAGGTGCCCTTGGCCTGGATTGGCCGCTGTCGTGGACAGGATGCTGGGCTCGATGGACCTTTGCTCTTTTCCCAGTATGGCATTACTTATGTACTTATAGAACATGATTTCCCAAACTAAAATTACTTATTACTCTAAAATCATAGGCAAAACAACAATTAACCCTAGAAAACTATATATTTTAGTTAACTTATTGCTGAATACTCAACAGGTAACCTCTATTAATAAATCTGTTCCTTCAGTGGACCAATTTGCCTATTATTTTGAACAGAAAATAACTAAAATAAAACAAGAACTGAAAACCCCTTCCATCTCATTAGAGCAATTCCATAATTTACAAAATCAATCACCCTTTTGCTCATCTATGAATAGAATTTGGTTGACATTTTCAACCTATCACATCGGACCAAGTCAATCATTTCCTTTGCAAATATACCAAATCACAATGTTTGCTTGACTCCTGTCCTAATTATCTCTTGAAACCAGCCCCTAAGGTTTTAATTGATCACCTACATTCAAGTTTAACTTTAGTGTTATCTCAGGGTATATTCCAAACTTGCAATGGTAGCATAATCTTAACTCTGATCCCCCAAAATAGTCAAATTAGCATTAGTACTGTTTCCAACTACAGACCAGTGGACTCAATATCTCTGTTAGTCAAGTTTTGGAGGGGCCAATCACTCATCAGTTAATGGAATATCTTCAGCATCATTCAATTCCACATAAATATCAATCGGGTTTCAGGCCCTTGTATAGTACTGAAACCATTCTTACTATATTAGTAGCCAATCTTAGATGAGAATTAAGCTTAGGCAACAAAGTTTTAATTCTCCAAGTCAACATGTTTAGTGCACTTGATACAGTACATCATTACATCCTTTTAAACATACTTGACTATTATGGAATCTGTGGAACTGTCTTAAAATGGTTCTCTGGATTTTTAAAATCCAGGTCTTCAGTGGCGTAGCTAGGGTAGTTGACACCCGGGGCCGGTCATTTTTTAACCCCCCCCCCCCCCCCCCCCCCACCAAATCCAGTACTAGGCATACAGAGACTACAAAACACTCAGGACCTATAGAGCAATTCTACCATACCACAAGAAGTAATTTGTACGAGTCACACAAGGAAAAGGAAAGCATCTTAAACACTACAGTGAGCACTAGAACATCAATTCACCTATTGTAAAACGAAAACAGACAGATTAGTACAGATCGTCGATCCTGCACAGTCAATGCCAACCGAAAGCCAAGTCTTTTTCACAAACACAGATATACCCGAATCCACTATAGAATAAGTAATCATTAACTTTCTAGTTAGACAAAAATTAAACTGAACCCCCGATGCCAGACTCTGCATACAATGCAACACTACAGAAACAGAAAATGTCCCCTAGTACTGTGCAAACTATAAAGACAGCAGATGTAAATTTGAAAAAACTAACAAATACCAATCACCACTTTACAAATTAACAAATAGAAATAAAACAATACAGAAAATAAATTAATACCATTTTATTGGACTAATACATTTAGCTTCCAGAGGCCAAAATCTCCTTCCTCAGGACAATACAGTATAGTGCTGTTACAGTATCCTATCCTGACCTGAGGAAGGGGGTTTTGTTCTCTGAAAGTTAAGTCAAAATGTATTAAAATTAGTCCAATAAAAAGATTACCTTATTTACATGTTCTATTTATAAACATTTATTAACACAGCTACAATACTATATCCTAAAGCAAAAAAATAAAAATATATATTTTATTTACAGTTTGTTGTCTCTGGTTTCTGCTTTCCTTATCTTCTTTTCACTGTCTTCCTTCCATCCAGCATCTGTCTTCGCTCTCTCTCTGCCATCCAGTGTCTGCCCTCTCTAATGTCCCTTCCATCCACTGTCTGCCCTCTCTCTCTGCCCTTTCCATCCACTGTCTGTCCTCTCTCTCCCTTCCATCCACATCTGCCCTCTATTTCTGCCCCTTCCATCCACCATCTGCCCCAGTCTTCCATCTCTCTCTCATCCTTCCATCAACATCTGCCCTCTCTCTCTCCCTTACATCCACATCTGCCCTCTATCTCTGCCCCTTTCATCCACCATTTGCCCCAGTCTGCCCTCTTTCTCTCTCCCCCTTCCACCCACCATCTGCCCTTTCTCTCTGCCCCTTCAATCCGTGTGCCCTCCCTCTCCCATTCATCCAGGGTCTGCCCTCCCTCACCCTCCCCCCTTCCATCCAGGGTCTGTCCTCTCTCTCTCTGCCCCCTCTTTTCAGCCCCCTTATTCCACCTGCCTCTAGTTCCAGCCCCAGCCCACATCTCCCACCTGCCCCCCTTTTCAGCCCCACTATCCCACCAGTCCCCAGCCCTTTTCTCCCATCAGTCCCGAGCTTCAGCCCCCAGCCACTTCTCCCTGTCCCCTTTTCAGCCCCTAGTTTCAACCCCAGCTCTTTTCTCTCACCAGTCCCGAGCTTCAGCCCCAGACAGTTCTCCCTGTCCCCTTTAAAGCCCCCAGTCCCCACAGTTTCAGCCCCTGCCCCTTTTCAGCCCCCAGTTCCAGTACTAGCCCCCTTATCCCAACTACCCTCTTTTTCAGCCCCCAGTTTCAGCCCCCTTCATCCACCACATGCCTTGCATCACCCCTTTTCAGCCCCAGACCCATTCTCCCACCTGCCCCAGGCATGGAACCATTTTCCCTCCTGCCCCCTTGTCAGACCCCAGTTCCAGTTTCAGACCCCTTCTCCCATCTAAGCACTCCCCTCCCCAGTCCCCTTCTCCCCTCTGAGCACCCTCTGAGCTCCCCCGCCCCTCCCCAATCCCCTTCTCCCCTCTGAGCTCCCCCGCCCCTCCCCAATCCCCTTCTCCCCTCTGAGCACCCCTCTGAACTCCCCCACCCCTCCCCAATCCCCTTCTCCCCTCTGATCTCCCCCTCTCCCATCTGAGCCCCCCCCATCGAGAGCCGACAGAGCCCTCTTCTCCTGCCACCACCCTGCCTTTTAAAAAAAAAATTCATGCAGTGGCGCAGGCAGTGCCTCGCGTCTGCCTTGTGTGTGCTGTGAAAGGAGAAAATCGCCTCGCTGGCGTCGGGCCTTCTCTCGCTGTGTCCCTCCCTCGAGAAATAGGAAGTTACCTCAGAAGAGGGCAGGGCACAGCGAGGGAAGGCCCGACGCCAGCGAGGCGATTTTCTCCTTTCACATGACACACAGGGCAGACGCGAGGCGCTGCCTGCGTCGCTGCATGGATTTTTTTTAAAAAGGCAGGGTGGTGGCAGGAGACGAGAGCTGTCGGCTCTCGACGGAGCACCCCCCCCCACCCGCTGACACCTGGGGCAGACCGCCCCCACTGTCCCGCCCTTGCTAAGCCACTGCAGGTCTTACCAAGTTAAGCAACTGGGTATTATCTTGTCATCATGGATTTAGGCCATTTGCTAGAATCAAACGGGCTTTCAGCATTCATATATGCTAATGATGTTACAATTTATATCCTATTAATCAAAGAATTACATGAGATTGGAAACAAAAACAAAGTAGGTATCAACTTAATGGAATCCTGGGCTCTTAATTTTAAATTGAAACTTAATACTGATAAAACGAAATTTATGATAGTAATTAGCCCTTATCACTCAATATCCATCTCAAATTTTAAGATTGATAATGTTACTTATTCTTTGGATTCAATGATGAAAATCTTGGGGATCTTAATTGATCAGTTTCTTTCGATTGTCAAATTTCCAAAGTAGTCTCGAATGTCTTTAATTCACAGTGGAAACTTAAAGGATTAAAACCATTCTTTTCATTAATCTTTCGCACTTTAGTTCAGTCGTTAGTCTTAAACAAATTTGACTACTGCAATTCAATTTATGCAGGTATTAAGCGGAGTCTCCTAAGAAAACTACAAACTGCACAAAACATGACTGCCCACCTTATATATAGATTGCTGCATTAAGTTAAAGCATCTCCTCTTCTTAAGGATATACATTAGTTACCTATCAATGAAAGAATTTAATTTAAGCTCTGTTCTTGTTCATCAGATTCTTTATGGTATCTTACCATCTTATATGATAGATCTCAATAAGTTATCGCCACAAAATTCCACGTCATCATCTAGAGAATATCTCATGTTTCATTTCCCATGTTGTAAAAACTTAACCTACAAGACTATCCATAATGCTAATTTTTCTTACCAAACTGTGGAACTCATTACCTAGGTATATCAGACACTCAGTCGATTATATGTTGTTTAGAAGTTTACTTAAAGCCCACTTCTTTAGATCTGTATTCAGCTAATATGAAACAAATTTTTTTAAATAGCTGTAGTCTTGTATTAATATTAATTGTCTTGTAATGCTTCTTCTTAATTTGTTATGTAAGCTGCATTGAACCTGAGCTTTCTTGGGAAAATGTGGGGTAGACATATCATAATAAATAAATAAATAGCTGGTAAAGTGCAATATTTGGTACTTAGCCGGCTATAAAGAACTGTATAGATAGGACTGCCTTTTATGCGGTCCTATTTATGAGGTTAACTTTAATCGGTTAAGTGCCGAATATCATACTTAAATGATTAAGTGCTGACTCTGCCACGGAATGCTGCCAAAGTAGCCAGTTTTGGCTTGGGCGCTAACCGAGAATTTTCAGCAGCACTATCGAGTTAAGTGCCACTGAAAATGCCCAGTTAGCCCTGGACAGGTGATTTAAATGGCCAGTAGCCTCTCCTGGTCATTTAAATCATTTTGAATATCGGACCCTCTGTTTTTAGATGGCAGGTCCTTGGCAGGAGGTGCTACAGTCTTCAGCCCCATGGCTGAGGTGCATATTCAAGAGGGGAGAGGGAGGGAGGGAGGCTGTTGCAAATTGGAGCACAGAGATGGACTAATAGGAATGGGTGAAACTCAGAAGAGTCTGTGACTGCTAGGGATGATGAGGGAAATTGGGAGAGTATACCCTACATCCACAATAAGGTATGTCAGATAATTCCAGTGCTTTTCTTGTGCCGGTATGCACCGGTACGGTGTACCGGCACCTTTTTCCCCCAGGGCCGGCTCACCTGCCCACCCTCAGCTCCCTGACAGCCCTCCTTTCTGTTCCTGCCACCGCCCTGCATTTAAATCTTTTATTTTACCTCAAGTTGCAGCGGTAGCAAGCAGTCCATGTCTTCTGATGTATTTCCTGTTTCCATGAAGGCAGGACACTGAGAGGGAAGGGAAGACTGGAGATGAGCCTGCAGCTTTCACTGCCTGCCGCCACCACAGTGACTTGAGGTAAAATAAAAGATTTAAACGCAGGGCGGCAGCAGGAACAGAAAGGAGGGCTGTTGGGGAGCTGAGGGCGGGCAGGTGGGGCTGGGGTTGGAACTGGAACTCGGGGGCTGAAAAGGGGGGCAGGTGGAGGCTAGGGCGAGTCACTGGACATGGATGGGAGGGGAGGATAGGGGGCAAAGGAGAATCGCTGGACATGGAAGGGAGGGCAGAGGAGAATCACAGGACATGGATGGGAGAAGAAGGCAGGGGAGGGCAAGGGAGAGAGAAGAAATTGCTGGATATGGATGGTTAGGGGAAGGCAGAGGAGAATCACTGGACACGGATCGGAGAAGAAGGCAGGGGAGAGAGGAGACTTGCTGCACATGGATGGGAGGGGAGGGCAGAGGAGACTCGCTGGACATGGATGGGAGGGGAGGACAGGGGAGAGAGGAGACTTGCTGGACATGGATGGATGGAGGGGAGGGAAGACAGGAAGACGATGTACAAGGATAAAGGGGAAGGGAGAGAGGAGAAATGCTGGACATGGATGGAAGAGAGGGAAGACCTACATAAAAAGCAAATTTTATCAACTAATCTCCATAGTCTTTTCCACTTAGTTTTAAAAACTTTGTACCACAGCATTAACAGATAGAATCTAGCAGGCACTGCAAGATCTAGTTTAGTCTTCCCACCCACCCACCCCTATGACAACTCTTCATTTATAGTCAGTTATTGTAATTAGGGTAACAAGCAAGGAGTGCTCTTACAGAGTTTTAAATATATTTCATTACCATCTAAGAAGGAAACACTAAATAAATCATAAAATATAATATATAAACTAAAAGACACTTTTATATTAGGCTAATATCCTTAATTCTGTAGCAAGTTTTAAATTATTGAAAAACTCAAAAACACTAAGATGGAGTCAGCAGTCCAGCAGCGAGAGGGGTTCTATCCAGTCTTTTGCATTGAGTGTCACATGTATGATTATCTCCCAGTTGGTGAGATATCATATGTGTATGCCCGATGCAAAGCGCTCCTAGCTCTCAGAGAACGTGTCCGTTCTCTTGAGGCCAGAGCAGCAGACTTGGTAGAGCTGAGGGAGAAACAGAGGTACTAGAGGAGACCTACAGGGATGTTGTAGAGAAGTCCCACCTCCAGTCTGGTAGCCCCTGTGCTACCTTGGAGGGAGGTCTCCTAGAAGGAGAGCATCACCCTGGTGAAGTAGGAAGTACTCCTGTAGCCAGGACCTGCCCACCAGGGGTTGTACTATCCTCTCGCACTGAGGATATATCTCCAAGTGCTGACCGGGAGGGAAAGGTTAGGACAGCTGTTGTATTGGTGATTCGATCATTAGGCATATAGATAGCTGGGTGGCTGGTGGACGTGAGGATCGCCTGGTGACTTGCCTACCTGGTGCGAAGGTGGCTCATATGATAGAACGGTGAAAAAAAACTTAGAGGAGCGACTGCGAGGGTCAAAAATTTACATCAGGCGTGGATGCTGTTCAAAAACATCATCTGGAAGCCCAGGCAAAATATATTTTGCGTATTTAAAAAGGAGGACGGAAGACCAAACGACAGCCGGTGTGGTTAAAAAGTGAGGCGAAGGAATCTATTAGAGCTAAAAGAAAATCCTTCAGAAAATGGAAGAAGGAACTGACTGAAAATAATAAGAAACAGCATAAGGAATGTCAAGTCAAATGCAAAGCGCTGATAATGAAGGCTAAGAGGGACTTCGAAAAAAAGATTGGGTTGGAGGCAAAAACACATAGTAAAATTTTTTAGGTATATTAAAAGCAGGAAGCCAGCAAAAGAATCAGTTGGACCGCTAGATGACCGAGGAGTAAAAGGGGCAAGGAAGACAAAGCCGTAGTGGAGAGAATAAATGAATTCTTTGCTTCGGTCTTCACCGAGGAAGATTTGGGTGGGATACAAGTGACAGAAATGGTATTCGAAGCTGAATAGTCAGAGAAACTTAATGAATTCTCTGTAAACCTGGAGGATGTAATGGGGCAGTTCTACAAACTAAAGAGTAGTAAATCTCCTGGACCGAATGGTATTCATCCCAGAGTACTGATAGAACTGAAAAATGAGCTTACGGAGCTATTGTTAGTAATATGTAATTTATCCTTAAAATCAAGCGTGGTACCGGAAGACTAGAGGGTGGCCAATGTAACGCCGATTTTTTAAAAAGGTTCCAGAGGAGATCCGGGAAATTATAGACCAGTGAGTCTGACGTCGGTACCGGGCAAAATGGTAGAGACTATTATTAAGAACAAAATTACAATCTACTACATTTCATTGAAGGGGTGAACAAACAAGTGGATAAAGGTGAGCCGGTTGATACTGTGGATTTTCAGAAGGCGTTTGACAAAGTAAAGACTCCAGAGGAAATTGGAGAGTCATGGGATAGGAGGTAGTGTTCTATTGTGGATTAAAAACTGGTTAAAAGATAGAAAACAGAGAGTAGGGTTAGATGGTCAGTATTCTCAATGGAGAAGGGTAGATAGTGGGGTTCCCCAGGGGTCTGTGTTGGGACCGCTGCTTTTTAACATATTTATAAATGACCTAGAGATGGGAGTAACTAGTGAGGTAATTAAATTTGATCATGACACAAAGTTATTCAAAGTAGTTAAATCGCAGGAGGCTTGTGAAAAATTACAAGAGGACCTTACGAGACTGGGAGACTGGGCGTTTAAATGGCAGATGACGTTTGATGTGAGCAAGTGCAAAGTGATGCATGTGGGAAATCTCCAGGCTGTTGACCCCTCCACCTTATCCTCTACTATCTCTGATCTCCTCTCTTCCATCTTGTCCTCCACATCCGTTGACAAAGCTCTCTTCACTTACAATGCCACTCTTTCCTCTGCTTTAGACACCCTTGCACTGTCCACCTCCCGGCCCACAAGACGTACCAATCCCCAGCCCTGGCTGACCCCTTGCACCCGATACCTTCGCTCCTGCGCCCGTTCGGCTGAACGCCTCTGGAGGAAATCTCGCACCCTTACTGACTTCATTCACTTCAAATTCATGCTATCCTCCTTCCAATCCTCCCTATTCCTCGCTAAGCAGGACTATTATATCCAATTGACCAAAATTCCCTTAGCTCTAACCCTCGTCGTCTATTCGCCACCCTCAACTCCCTCCTCAAAGTGCCCTCTGCTCCCACCCCCCCTTCACTCTCTCCTCAATCTCTGGCCCACTACTTCCATGACAAGGTCCAGAAGATCAACCTCGAATTCACCACTACTCCCTCTCCTCCTCTTCAGCCTATATCTCACTCTCTCATCCAACCTACCCAGGCCTCCTTCTCCTCCTTTCCTGCTATCACCGAAGAGGAAATCGCCCATCTCCTCTCCTCCTCGAAAGCCACCACTTGTTCCTCTGACCCCATCCCCACTAACCTACTCAACACCATCACTCCTACCATCACCCCCACCATCTATCAAATACTTAACCTCTCTCTCTTCACTGCATCTGTCCCGGACACCTTCAAGCATGCTGTGGTCACTCCACTCCTCAAAAAACCATCACTTGACCCTACCTGTCCCTCCAACTACCGCCCCATTTCCCTCCTACCCTTCCTCTCCAAGATACTTGAACGCGCCGTTCACAGCCGCTGTATTGATTTTCTCTCCTCTCATGCCATCCTCGATCCGCTTCAATCCGGCTTTCGCCCCCTACACTCAACAGAAACGGCACTATCTAAAGTCTGCAATGACCTATTCCTCGCCAAATCCAAAGGTCACTACTCCATCCTCATCCTCCTCGACCTCTCCGCCGCTTTTGACACTGTCAATCACAACCTACTTCTTGACACACTGTCCTCCCTTGGGTTCCAGGACTCTGTCCTCTCCTGGTTCTCCTCTTATCTCTCCCATCGTACCTTCAGAGTACACTCTCATGGTTCGTCCTCCTCCCCTATCCCGCTCTCTGTTGGAGTTCCTCAGGGATCTGTCCTTGGGCCCCTTCTTTTTTCAATCTACACCTCTTCCTTAGGCTCCCT
Source organism: Microcaecilia unicolor (assembly GCF_901765095.1). Taxonomy (NCBI): domain Eukaryota; kingdom Metazoa; phylum Chordata; class Amphibia; order Gymnophiona; family Siphonopidae; genus Microcaecilia; species Microcaecilia unicolor. Next base: position 150,619,365 of record NC_044041.1, on the reverse strand, counting down.
GATTTCTTCTCATGGTTTCCACTATCATCTTTATGCCGACGACACCCAGCTTTATCTCTCCACACCAGAAATCACTGCGGATACCCAGGCCAAAGTCTCGGCCTGCTTATCCGACATTGCTGCCTGGATGTCCAACCGCCACCTGAAACTGAATATGTGTAAGACTGAACTTATTGTCTTCCCACCCAAACCCACTTCCCCTCTCCCTTCACTCTCTATCTCAGTTGAGAACACCCTCATCGTCCCCGTCTCATCTGCCCGCAACCTCGGTGTCATCTTCGACTCCTCCCTCTCCTTTTCTGCGCACATCCAGCAGATAGCCAAGACCTGTCGCTTCTTCCTCTATAACATCAGCAAAATTCGCCCCTTCCTCTCCGAGCACACCACCCAAACTATCATCCACTCTCTCATTAGCTCTCGCCTTGACTACTGCAACCTACTCCTGACCGGCCTCCCACGTAGCCATCTACTCCCCCTTCAGTCCATCCAGAACTCTGCCGCACGTCTTATCTTCCGCCTTAACCGATATACTCATATCACCCCTCTCCTCAAGTCACTTCACTTGCTCCCAATCAGATACCGCATACAGTTCAAGCTTCTCTTACTCACCTACAAATGCACTCGATCTGCGGCCCCTCCGTACCTCTCTACCCTCATCTCCCCTTACGTCCCTACCCGTAACCTCCGCTCTCAAGACAAATCCCTCCTTTCAGTACCCTTCTCCACCACCTCCAACTCCAGGCTCCGTCCCTTCTATCTCGCCTCACCCCATGCCTGGAACACACTCCCTGAGCCCATACGCCGTGCCCCCTCCCTACCCATCTTCAAATCAATGCTCAAAGCCCACCTCTTCAATGTCGCCTTCGGCTCCTAATCACTACACCACTTCTCAGAAAACTTATCTACCCCAACTTGACATTTCGTCCTTTAGATTGTAAGCTCTTCCGAGCAGGGACCGTCCTTAATTGTTAATTTGTACAGCGCTGCGTAACCCTAGTAGCGCTCTAGAAATGTTAAGTAGTAGTAGTAGTAGTAGGAAAGAGGAATCTGAATTATAGCTACGTCATGCAAGGTTCCACGTTAGGAGTCACGGACCAAGAAAGGGATCTGGGTGTCGTCGTCGATGATACGTTGAAACCTTTTGCTCAGTGTGCTGCTGCGGCTAAGAAAGCAAATAGAATGTTAAGTATTATTAGGAGAGGAATGGAAAACAAAAATGAGGATGTTATAATGCCTTTGTATCACTCCATGGTGCGACCGCATCTCAATATTGTGTTCAATTCTGGTTGCGACCGCACCTCAATATTGTGTTCAATTCTGGTTGCCGCATCTCAAAAAAGATATAGTGGAATTAGAAAAGGTGCAGAGAAGGGCGACAAAAATGATAAAGGGGATGGGACGACTTCCCTATGAGGAAAGGCTAAAGCGGCTAGGGCTCTTCAGCTTGGAGAAAAGGCAGCTGAGGGGAGATATGATAGAGATCTATAAAATAATGAGTGGAGTTGAACGGGTAGATGTGAAGCGTCTGTTTACGCTTTCCAAAAATACTAGGACTAGGGGGCATGTGATGAAGCTACAATGTAGTAAATTTAAAACAAATCGGAGAAACGTTTTCTTCACTCAACGTGTAATTAACTCTGGAATTCATTGCCAGAGAATGTGGTAAAGGCGGTTAGCTTAGCGGAGTTTTAAAAAGGTTTGGACGGCTTCCTAAAGAAAAAGTCCATAGATCATTATTAAATGGACTTACTACTACTACTACTACTTAACATTTCTTAAGCGCTACTAGGGTTACGCAGCGCTGTACAATTAAACATAGAAGGACAGTCCCTGCTCAAAGAGCTTACAATCTAAAGGACAAGTGAACAGTCAGTCCGATAGGGGCAGTCAAATTGGGGCAGTCTGGTAAGAGTTAGGTGAACAGGTGGGCTTTAAGCAAAGACTTGAAGATGAGCAGGGAGGGGGCTTGGCGTAAGGGCTCAGGAAGGTTGTTCCAAGCATAGGGTGAGGCGAGGCAGAAAGAGCGGAGCCTGGAGTTGGTGGAGAAGGGTACTGAGAGGAGGGATTTGTCCTGTGAACGGAGGTCACGGGCGGGAACATAAGGGGAGATGAGGGTAGAGAGGTAGTGAGGGGCAGCAGAACGAGTGCATTTGTAGGTAAGAAGGAGAAGCTTGAACTGAATGCGGTATCTGATTGGAAGCCAGTGAAGTGACCTGAGGAGAGGGGTGATATGAGTACATCGGTTCTGGTGGAATATAAGACGCGCAGCAGAGTTCTGAACAGATTGAAGGGGGGATAGATGGCTAAGTGGGAGGCCGGTGAGGAGTAAGTTGCAGTAGTCAAGGCGAGAGGTAATAAGAGCGTGGACGAGAGTTTGGGTGGTGTGTTCAGAGAGGAAAGGGCGAATTTTGCTGATGTTAAAGAGGAAGAAGCGACAGGTCTTGGCTATGCTGGATATGCGCAGAGAAGGAAAGGGAGGAGTCAAAGATGACTCCGAGGTTGCGGGCAGATGAGACTGGGAGGATGAGGGTGTTATCAACTGAGATAGAGAGTGGAGGAAGAGGAGAAGTGGGTTTTGGTGGAAAGACGATGAGCTCGGTCTTGGACATGTTCAGTTTCAGGTGGCGGTTGGACATCCAGGCAGCAATGTCGGAGAAGCAGGCTGATACCTTTGCCTGGGTCTCTGCGGTGATGTCTGGTGTGGAGAGATACAGCTGGGTGTCATCAGCATAGAGATGATACTGGAAACCATGAGATGAGATCAGGGAGCCCAGGGAAGAGGTGTAGATTGAGAAGAGAAGGGGTCCAAGGACAGATCCCTGGGGAACACCAACAGATAGCGGGATGGGGTGGAGGAAGATCCCTGAGAGTGAACACTGAAGGTGCGGTGGGAGAGATAGGAGGAGAACCAGGAGAGGACAGAGCCCTGGAACCCAAATGAGGACAGTGTGGCAAGTAGTAAATCATGATTGACAGTGTCAAAAGCGGCGGATAGATCAAGGAGGATGAGGATGGAATAGTGGCCTCTGGATTTGGACTTGGGGAAAATCCACTATTTCTGGGATAAGCAGTACAAAATGTTTTGTACTTTTTTGGGATCTTGCCAGGTATTTGTGACCTGGATTGGCCATTGTTGGAAACAGGATGCTGGGCTTGATGGACCTTTGGTCTTTCCCAGTATGACAATACTTATGTACTTATACGGTCTGTGCCAGAGCCGGTGGTGGGAGGCGGGGCTGGTGGTTGGGAGGCGGGGATAGTGCTGGGCAGACTTATACGGTCTGTGCCCTGAAGAGCACAGGTACAAATCAAAGTAGGGTATACACAAAAAGTAGCACATATGAGTTATCTTGTTGGGCAGACTGGATGGACCGTGCAGGTCTTTTTCTGCCATCATCTACTATATTACTATGTTACTTATGTACTAAGACAGAGGAAGCAGAAATGCTGGACATGAATGGAGGGGAGGGGAGGGAAGACAGAGGAGGAAATGCACATGGATTTAGGGGAGAGAGGAGAAATTCTGGACACGGATGGAAAGGAGGGAAGACAGAGGAAGGAGATGCACATAGATGGAGCAGAGAGAGTTGAAATGCTGGGCATGGATGGAGGGGAGGGAAGAGAGAGCAAGTGAGATGAACATGGATGGAGGGGAGGGGGATAGGAGAAATGCTGGACATGGATGGAGGGGGGAGAGGAAAAAAGCTGGACATAGATGGATGAGAGTGAAGAGAGAAGGAGATGCACATGGATTTAGGGGAGAGAGGAGAAGTTCTGGACACAGATGGAGGAGAGGGAAGGGGAGAGAGTTGAAATGCTGGACATGGATGGAGGGGAGGGAAGAGACAGGAAGTGAGATGAACATGGATGGAGGGAGGAGAGGAAAAAAGCTAGACATAGATGGATGAGAGGGAAGAGAGAAGAAGGAGATGCATATGGATGGAGAGGAGGGAAGAAAGAGGAAGGAGATGCATACTGATGGAGATGAGGGAAAGGGAATAGAGGAGAAAAACTGCACATGGATGGAGAAAATAGGCAAAAGCTGGATCCACTCTATACCTCCTCCAGCCAAGTCCACAGAAGACCCAGCCTTTACCTATGGATGTAGGGCAAGAAATGAAGAAAGGAGGAAAGTAAAGAAATAAAGCCCTGGAAATAGAGTTAAGGGAACAGATAGAGAGCAGCAGAATCAGAGACTGGGACCAACATGATCAGAAAAACAAAGTTGCCAGACAACAAAGGTAGAAAAAAATCATTTTATTTTCATTTTTGTGTTTGGAATATGTCCAGTTTGAGAATTTACATCTGCTATCTTATTTTGCACTGGGTATACTGGAGCTGTAACAGCTTACAGAAATTATTTATAATGAAAAAAAATCACAAGTTATTTTTTCCTCCTATACTGGTATAGTATTTTCAATGATACCTGTTTATATGCGCCATGGCTGGTATAAGGGGTGTGGCCACTGTGGGTGTGGCTACCATGGGGCGGAGCCACAGATAGTGGCCCCACCCATAATGAGTTCCGGTACCTTTTTTCCTACAAAAAAGCACTGGATAATTCTATCTGAAAAATGCTAATATGAAATCTTCCATGGCTTGTACAGAAGCGATTAAGTTGCAGCAATGATTATCTATCAAGGTCATAGCCATGTGGCCTTGAGGATGGTTTCAGAATTGTTTATTGTTTGTTCAAGACTTGATATATTGCTATTCCGATACATACAGTGCACTCCATTGAAGTGCACGTTGGATAAGCGCATGTTCTGTTTAACTGCATGCCGTACTTCGGTCCTGTTTTTGGCGCCATCAATTTATATGGGGACAAACTTCGGTTTAGCGCACCACTGATAAGTGCAAGATTCACTTATATGCATGGTTTAAGACCGCTCCTCTGCAGGAAAGACTCCGCATAAGCGCGCGCACGGAATATGGAAGCTGATTGGCGCCTGACAACCAACGAGATTTCAAATTTACCGCCCCTATAACTGCCACAGGCAGAATAAGCAAAAGAATGTTGTTAGAGTGTACACTGGAGTCGTCGTCGCGCAACTGTAAGACTTTAACACTGACTGAACAAATAGAAGTTCTTAAAAAATTAGAAAACAAACAAAGTCAAGCATCTATTGCTAAAGAATATGGTGTTAATCCCAGTCAAATTTCACGTATCTTAAAGCAGAAAGACCAGCTTCTGGAAGAATGGCAAAACAATACAAATCCACAACGGAAACGAAAACGGGCGGGAAAAGCTGAGGAGGTAGAAGATGCTCTTCTTCGGTGGTTTTCTCAAGTCAGGAGCAGGCAGTTTCCTGTCAGTGGTCCACTGCTTATGGAGAAAGCTAACCAGGTAGCTGAAAGTCTTGGACTAACTGAATTCAAAGCCACTGTTGGATGGTTGGAAAGATGGAAGGAGAGGAACGACATAAAATTCAAGAAACAGCATGGTGAAAAACAAGATGCTGATGACTTTGGTGCTGAAAACTGGGTTGTTTCAGTTCTTCCTACCATCTTGAATGAGTTTGCACCTTGTGATGTTTTCAATGCTGACGAAAACGGTCTCTACTGGCGAGCGATTCCTGATGGAACACTTGTATTCAAACAAGCCGAAACTACAGGTGGTAAAACGTTGAAGGACCGACTGATGATCCTCCTTTGCTGCAATATGGATGGGAGTGAGAAGTTGGAACCACTCATCACTGGAAAGAGCAAACAGCCCCGTTGCTTCAAGAATGTTAAGCGACTTCCTGTGTCATACGAGGCTAACGCAAATTCATGGATGACTGGGGAAATTTGGAAGCAGTGGCTAAAGAAGTTAGACACTAGAATGCGGGCACAAAAGCGTCAGATTTTGTTACTTTGTGATAATTGTGCTGCACACAGTGATGATGTCAGGCTAACATCAAGGTGGTCTTCCTGACACCAAACACTACCTCTCTGATCCAACCTATGGATCAGGGCATAATAGCCAATTTCAAACAACATTATCAGGCTCTTGTGCTACGTCGTCTGATGAGCGTTATGGATGACTAGATTGGCAAGGATAAACGTGCTGTTGAACTGGCTCGTAATCTATCACTGTTGGATTCCCTACATATGCAGAAAGAAGCCTGGAATCATGTTACACAGGCAACCATTGTGAACTGCTACAAGCGGGCAAGCTTTGTTAGGGATGTGGAGAGGGACGAAACAGATGCAGCTGTTGCAAACGTATCAGATGAACAGGCTATTGACATCCCAGCCTGTGTTACTGAAGAGGAGTTTCATCACTACGTAGCTGTTGATTACGATCTACAAACAGCTGACAACGGCACTGATGTCCAGATATGTGCGTATATGAAGGCAACGGCTAATGATGAAACAGATGATGAAATGAGCAGCGAGGCACATGCTGAGGAAATTTAACAACCTCCTCCTGTCACTTTTGCAAGAGCGCTGGAGAGTCTCAACACCGTGCGGGCCTATCTGGAGGCCACTGGATGTCAGTGCTATGACAGTTTTTACCATCTGGCAGACGTAGTCTACGGAATTCACAGACACGAGCGTACATATGACTATGACTGATTACTTAAAGTAAGCCTAACGTCAGTTAACTGAGACTGTATAACATCAGTTAACTGAGACTGTATACTGTACATATAATAAACAGTACTGTACATATGTTTATCAGATGTCAAGCTTCTTTGGGTCACAACGGTTAAGTGCATGCTTCGGTTAACTGCATGTATTTCTTTTGTCCCAGACCCTTGCGGATTGCACTGTGTGTATATATATATATATATTGTCCCAGACCCTTGCGGATTGCACTGTGTATATATATATATATATATATATATATATATATATATATATATATATATATATATATATATATATATATATATCAAAGCAGTTTACAAATACAGCATAATCAATAGAGTATAATAGCAAAATGAGGAACAAAGACAAGAAATGAGGAATAAAGTACTGCCATTAGCTAAACACTTAAGCAAAAAAAAAAAACGTAAGCTTTCACAGCTGCCTTGAGTTTGGAGAGTGTAGTCTCAATTCAGATGCATTTAGGAAGAGAATTCCATACCAAGGAAACTAATACAAAAAAATGCTGAATGCCTAGGGGTTTTCCAGTGGTCCTGTGATGGAAGAGGAATAGCTAAAAGGCTATCATTGTTTGAATGAAGCTGTCAGGAGTGGGTAAGGGAATTAATGAATAAAAAGGCTTTGCAGGTGGGTGGGGGAGTGCGTCTCTGCAGCGGCTTGGGGGAAGAAAGGAGGGGTTGCCATCTTGTTCAGAAAGAGGATTGTAGATAAATTGGATATTCGATTTACTGACCCGGGTGGGAGATTTTTGATCTGTGAGGTTACCATAAACCGGCAGACAGTGCTGTTTGGGAATATATATGCCCCGAACCAATACGATCGGAGGTTTTATAAGATGATTACACTGAAATTGTTACGACACCATCCTCTACCCATAATACTAGGTGGGGATTTCAATACAGTAATGGACCCTCTGATGGATTGTACTGGGTCCCGGAGGCATGCTCCTGGAGAGGAGAATCGGGGGCTGCCTAATCTCTGTCGACAGATGGGGCTGGTGGATGTTTGGCGGACTCTCGATCCACAGGGGAGGGATTACACACACCTATCTCAAGCACATGGCACGCAAGCGCGAATTGACTATTTGTTGATTTCGGAGCAGCTTTTTGGTTCAGTGACAAGTGCAGTTATAGGTGCCACAGTAATCTCAGATCATGCCTGGGTGGAAATGTGCTGGTTGCCTAAGAGGGAGCAGGGAGGACATGGCAGATGGACATTCCCTGTGGAGCTCTATCGAGACCCAGTCTTTAAGGCCTCCATACTTCATAGTTGGAGCGATTATAAGCTACATAATGGGCCGCATACTGATCGCCCAATCCTCTACTGGGAGGCGGCTAAAGCTGTGTTTCGGGGTGAAATTATCAGCTATATGGCCCATAAACGTAAAGCCCGGCTTCAGGAAATACTGCGATTGAGCCAATTAGTGTGCAAGGCGAGGAGGCGTTATGGTCGACAGCCCTCCCTAGAGAGTAAACAACATTTATTATCCCTGCAGACAGCGTTAAATGAACTCCTTCACCAAAAAGCTGTGAAAACACAAAATTATTATAAGTATCAGCTCTATAAGCATGGCAACAAAGGGGGGCGATTGATGGCGCGATTAATCGCGGCTAAGCAAGGGAAAACTAGGATACTGACCATGAAAAACGAGCAAGATAGACGAATCTCCACAGATCAAGGAATTAGTGAGATCTTTTATAATTATTATAAAAGGCTATATGAGAGCCCACTGGATGAAGGTCTGTCGGGGGACTCATACTTAGAGCAGTTAAAGTTACCAAGTCTATCTTCGCAAGATGAGCAGAGGCTTAATAATTCAATTACGACAGAAGAGGTGCTGCTGGCCATTAATCAAAGCCAATTGTTTAAAGCTCCCGGGGTGGATGGTTACAGAGCGGAATTTTACAAACTAATGGGGGAAGAGATAATAGAACCCTTAACGGTAATGTTTAATACCTTAATAGAGCAAGAACAGGTGCCCCCCGACTTAAACACCGCATGTATTATTGTAATCCCTAAGAAAGGGAAAGACCCGGAATCGGCAGCATCATATCGGCCGATTTCGCTCCTAAATTTTGAGGTTAAGCTGTTGGCTAAGATCATGGCAAATAGATTAGCGAAAATTTTGCCAAAACTAATACATGATTCCCAAGTAGGGTTTGTAAAGGGTCGAACAATTGCTAAAAACGTCCGTAAAGTCCTGACCTCCTTAGAAGCTAGCAGTAGAGGGAATAAAAAATCTCTATTAATAAGCTTTGACGCGGAAAAAGCTTTCGATCGGGTCCACTGGGAGTTCTTGTATGCGGTCCTTCGGAAATATGGATTTTCGGGTAGATTTTTGTCAGGGATAAAAGCATTATACTCGAACCCGAGGGCCCGCATCTCGGTTAATGGGCTTGTAACACCAGACTTTGACATAGGCAGGGGAACGCGACAGGGCTGCCCTCTGTCACCTCTATTGTTCGTGTTAACGCTAGATCCTTTATTGAGAGACATAATGGAGCAGCCGGAAATAGCTGGAATGAAGATAGGGAGAGAGGTGTTTAAGGTGGCAGCATTTGCCGATGATATTTTGGTTCATTTGACGAACCCGCAGGACTCTTTGGATGCATTGTTGGAGATCTTTTCAGAATATGGAGATTACGCGGGTTTTCGGCTGAATCGTAAGAAGTCGGAAGCCTTAGCCTCATCAGAGGAGGTATGGAGAGATTGGAGAGGTGCATTTCCTCTGCGACGGGCGCAAAACTCTTTTAAGTACTTAGGAATCTTGCTGCCTATGAACACCTCTAGCCTATATGATCTCAATATCACTTGGCTGTTGGAGGAGACCCGGAATGTGCTACAAGGCTGGCTGGATTTGCCGTTATCGTTGTTGGGTAGAATTAATCTGATAAAGATGGTACTGTTCCCTAAGTGACTTTATGTCTTGCAGACAATACCAATCTGGTTATGTTGAAAGGATCTGCAGAAATTTTATACATTAGCATCTAAGTTTTGTTAGAAGGGTAGGAAACCACGGATTCGGTTTTCCTGCTTGGTCGGTAACTGGAGACAAGGCGGGGTGGGAATGCCGGATCTAGCGCTATATAATCAAGCATGCCAGTTACGCCATTTGGGAGACTGGTTTTTGGGAACACAACGTTACACCCCTATAGCGTTGGAGACGGCATACTTGGAACCTTATCGACTTTTCTCATTGTTACATCACAAATCAGGTAATCTACCAGAGGGATTGCGTAAAAGCGTGATGGTGCGACCGCTAAGGGAGGTGTGGAGAAAGCTTGTGCGCCAGCTTGGGGGAGATCCAACAGTGTCAGACCAGCTTACAATATGTGGGAATTGTGAGTTTTTACCTGGGATGTCGAGCCGGCATTTTGTTGACTGGGCGAGTCGAGGAATTAAGTGTTTGGCTGATCTGCTGGACGGAGATGGGCGGCCCCTATCAGCTGGGGACTTGTTAAGTAAGGTGGGGGATTCCTGGGGTAACAGATTTGCTATAAGGCAAATACAACATTATGTGGCTTCATTGTCGGAAGCTTCTTTGACCGGGCAAGTGGGGGGTAAGTTACGAGATTTTTTTCACTCAGTGGGCGAGGGAGAAATTACTGTCTCTTTGCTTTGTAAGACATTAACTAGATGGCAACCCCCTAGAGATTATGGGCCACTGAGACATGCATGGGAAAGAGAATTGGGCTTTGAAGTGGTGTCATGGGACATACCGAGGGTAGTGGCGCGCATACCCCTGTTGGTAACAGATGCGCGTTTGAGAGAATGTGCATATCGATGTATCCACAGAGGGTATGTGGCAGCGACACAATTAGCACACATGGGAGGGGGCCGTAGCCCAAATTGTCTCAAATGTGGAACGAGTCCAGGTACGTTACTACATATGTTTTGGAGCTGCCCCCTAGTGAAAAGATTTTGGACTCAGGTTCGAGGCTTTTGGGAAAGGCGACTGGGAATTAAGGCCCGGGGCACAGTTGATCAATTAATCTTAGATCTTCCAGAATCCTTTCGAGGGCAGAATCGTTTTGAAGTACTGTTACTTCGTAAGATGTGCTTACTGGCTAGGAAATGTATTCTACAGTACTGGACGATTAAAGACCCCCCAGCATACTGGCATTGGAGGAACCAGTTGCATCAGCTGGTTTCCTGAGAGGCTGGCGAGATTAGACACTCGCAGAGAAAGAGAATTACGTTTCTGGCTCTCTGGGGTCCCTACTTACGTATCCTAAACCCTAGAGGCCGGAGCTTACTTCTTAATGCAGGATGAGCTTCCTATGTTGATTTGGTACAGTTCCTTCAGGTTTGGAACAGGGGGGGAGGGGGGAGGTTGGGGGGAGGGGAGAACATAAGGGGTGGGTTGGGGGTTTCGTGAGGGAGGGAGGGACTTTGTTACAGGGAACCTGTCTTTTGGTATATCTGGAATTTTGATCTCTAACTGGGTATCGATTGTAATTGTTGGCACTATGCGAGTTCCTTCCTATAAGGGTGGTATTATCAATGGATGACATTCCTGCTTATAATCGAACGAGAATAACGCCCAAGTTCCGACCTAAATCGGGAGATGGGCGTTCTTCTCACAAAAACAAATAAAGCGGCATAATCGAAAGCCGAACTTTGGACGCTTTCAACTGCACTCCGTCGCGGATGCGGACAAAGTTGACGGGGGAGTGTCGGAGGCGTGGTGAAGGCGGAACTGGGGCGTGGTTATCACCCGAACAGAGATGGGCGCCCTTCGCCGATAATGGATGCGTTTGTAGCTAGAATTTAGGGCACTTTTCCTGGACCCTGTTTTTTGACGAATAAGGCCCCAAAAAGTGCCCTAAATGACCAGATGACCCCCAGAGGGAGTCGGGGATGACCTCCCCTGACTCCCCCAGTGGTCACTAACCCCCTCCCACCACAACAAATGATGTTTCACAACTTTTTACTTTCACCCTCAAATGTCATACCCTCCTCCCAAGCAGCAGTATGCAGGTCCCTGGAACAGTTGTTAGGGGGTGCAGTGGACGTCAGGCAGGTGGACCCAGGCCCATCCCCCCCCTACCTGTTACAATTGTGCTGCTTAATGCTACTAGTCGTCCAACCCCCCCCCAAACCCCCTGTACCCACATGTAGGTGCCCCCCTTCACCGCTTAGGGCTATAGTACTGGTGTAGACTTGTGGGCAGTGGGTTTTGAGGGGGATTTGGGGGGCTCAACACCCAAGGGAAGGGTGCTATGCACCTGGGAGCTCTTTTACCTTTTTTTTGTTTTTGTAAAAGTGCCCCCTAGGGTGCCCGGTTGGTGTCCTGGCATGTGAGGGGGACCAGTGCACTATGAATCCTGGCCCCTCCCACGAACAAATGCCTTGCATTTATTCGTTTTTGAGCTGGGCGATTTCATTTTCCATTATCGGTGAAAAGCAAAAACGCCCAGCTCACACCTTGGCGAATAAAGCATGGGCGTCTATTTTTTTTAAAAAATACGGTTCACTCCGCCCCTTCACGGACCCGTTCTCGGAGATTAACGCCCATGGAGATAGGCGTTTCTGGTCGATTATGCCCCTCATTGTATGCACTATAGGAGCACTCTAGATGTATGTTGTGGATGTATTTGGGATTCTGCTGGATGGTTGCTCAATTTATTATATTGTTTTGTCATCAATAATAATAAAAATCATTGAAACATAAAAAGGCATTGCAGGAAGGCCAACTCCCATCGTCTTATAGGCCGTTACTAAGATTTTTAACTTGATTCTATAACTAACTGGATAACAGACAAAAAGTGGAGTGACATAGAGGGGCATAATCGAACGAAAACGTCTATCTCCATGGTCCGTGAAGGGGTGGACCGAACCGTATTTTCGAAAAAAATAGACGTCCATGTTTTATTCGACAATTTGGGAGCTGGGCGTTTTTGTTTTTCAGCGATAAAGAAGCCCTCACAGTTAAGCTGTGAGGGTAATAACATTGACGGAGGAAAAGGCAGATGAGAGAGATGGAGAAGGGAGGGGGGGAGGCAGTGGGTAGGATGAGCTGTAAGGATAGGTAGCAACAGAAGGGACGATGGTGATTGGGTAAAGGAAAGGGAGAGGATTGATTGGAAGGGAGAGTGACAGGATTGGAGGAAGTTTTGGCGGTTAAGGGTTATTAGTAGTTAGATAGGAGAGGGTGAGGGAGGGTAGAAGGGAGTTTAAGGAAGTTTAGGTGGGGGGGGGGGCTTGTGAAGAAAAGTTAAAAGTTAAAATTTTACTTACTTGAAGCGGGAGACGGTGTGGTGGATGGTAGTGAAGAGGAGCGAGTGGTTGCTGCATTTCCGGTTCGCGCTGGTGTGAGGGGGCAGGGAACGGAGTGACGGTGTAAATTCAGCGGTCTTTGGAGGTGGGAAAGGGCAGCACAGAGCGTCGGAGAGAAGCAGGTAACGGCACTTCCGGTTCGCGGTAGTGGAGGAGGACGGCTGACGGAACGGTCCTGGTCAGGGAACGGGGATTCAGAGTTTAATTCAGCGGTGCACAGAGGAGGAGGGAGACGGTTTAAGTTTGTGTGGGAGGGGAAGGAAATTGGGTTGGGGTGTGTGAACAGGGCATCGGGGAGTTCTGTAAAACGGGGAGGGTGCGGTTTGGGGGGGGGGTTGTGAGTGAGGTGGTAGAGGGTTACGGGGCAGTGTGTGTTGAGTCTGGGGTAGGAGAGGAGGCCTGTCAGCGTGTGTTTGGTGGGAAACAGGGTAATAGGGAACGTTTTTGGTTTGAAAGGGGTGCAGAGACGGGTGTGAAAGAGGGGTTACAAACGGTTGGTAGGGTGGTTTGTGGGCTGTGTGGGGTGAAGGGAGGGAAGTTCCTGTGTTAGGTAATTTACAGGGGGGGGGGGTGCAGGATTATTGGGGGTTTGGAGAGTCGTGCATTGAGGTAATTGAATGAGTGGATGAAGATTGGAGAATGGGTTCAAAGAAATTATTAAAAGGTGGGGGTAAGGGGAAGGGAACAGGAAAAAATAGGATGAGGGTGTCTGAAGGGGTGAATCCTGAGAGGGGTGAGGGGGATATGGACAGAGATGTTGTTGGGGCAGAAGTGGTGAGGGGGGACAGGGTGTGGATATGGGGTGCCCGGTGGAATCGAATGTGGAGCAGGAGAGAGGCCAAGGAGTGGAATGCGGTACTACAGTTCGTGATACGAGACTGAGCATGCAGAGGTGTTATGATGTCCCAGTGCGGAATGCTGCTGGTGAGGATCCGTTGGAGGGGCCTTCATCCGGGAGATCGATTGGTGAGTTGGAGGAATTGTGTGCTGTTAGGTATGGAAGGGGGTCGGAGGGAGGAGAGGTGCGGGTGGGGGGCAGGGAAAAGGGTAGGGGTACATCAGGGTTGAAGGGGAAAAGGTTGAGGAAAAGGTTGCGTAATAAAAATTTTTTGCGTACTTTGTGTCATGTGGTAAAGAGGTTAGATAATGAAAAACGACAGGGAATGGGAGGGGCAGGAAATTTGATGGAGGTGTGGGCGGATTCGTGGGATTCATCTGGATCCTCTTCCTCTTCGTCGGATGAGGGTGAAGGAGACATGGGGAATGTGGTCAGGGGTGTTAGACATACTCAAGGTGTGGGTGGGGTTGCGACTTCGAGGATGGGTCATACCTTATGTAGTATTGCACCGTTGGATTGTTATATATCAGTTAAATGGCGGCAGAGAATTTTAAAGGGTAAATATATAGATTTATTTGCTCTGCTAGCGCATGATCGTGAGGGTAATTCAGGGAAGGATGGGGGGAGAGAGGAGGGTAGGAAGAAGAAAGGGAGAGTCCCAAAGACCATTATGAACTGGCTGTTGAGTTTTCACATATTTGCGGGTGTGCTTGGGGCTCAGAAACCTGCTTTGTATCAAGGTTTATGGAGTTATTGTGATCTAATTTTAAGAGCGTATAAACTGTATGGAGGTTGGGGTTGGGTGAATTATGATGAGCAGTTTAGGCGGAGTTTGGCAAAGGATAAATCTGAAAATTGGGGTGTGCGAGATGTTGATTTGTGGATTGCTAATTTTACACCTGCGGTTATCCCCCCTCCCTTTCGTTCTGGAGCCTCTGCTGGATTTCCCGGGTATGGTAGTGGCTCCGTGGGAAGTACCGGGGGAGTTGGGATGTTACGGGCAGGTGGCTTCGGAATGGCGGGAGGGGGAGGTGTGGGGACAAGTGGATTGGGGAGTAAAGGGAGTGTCCCCGGTAATGCTTGCTTCCAATTTAATGCAGGACGGTGTAGTAGGCCAGCCTGCAGATTCAGGCACTGTTGCAGTGTCTGTCAAGGACTTCACCCCGTATTTAAATGCCCAAGAGGGGGATTTGTCGGTCGGGGGAGGGCTGGGCGAGGGGGCGCTTCGGGAGGTCCCAGTGTGGGCTGGCAAGGCCCCTTCTCCTATTAAGTTATCGGCTTTAAAAAATTGGCTGGTTAGGTATCCTGGGGGTGGGGATGCATATTTGTTGTGGGTTGGATTTTCAGAAGGCTTTCCGATCCCGTTTGAAGGCCCGTTGTTGGAGCATAGGTGTGCCAATGCAGTATCTGTGATTCAGCATGCAGAGGTGGTGAGGAAGAAGTTAAGGAAGGAGTTAAGTTTGGGAAGGATAGCGGGTCCTTTTGATAACCCACCAATTCCAAATTTGGTGGTATCCCCATTGGGTGTGATACCGAAGAAAGAACCGGGTACCTATAGATTGATTCATAATTTGTCGTTCCCGGAGGGTTTTGGTGTGAATAGTTTTATAGATTCAAAATTTTGTACGGTGCAATATGCAAGTTTTGAGCAAGCGGTTGATTTGTTGAGGAGGTTAGGAAAAGGTGCATTGATGGGAAAGGCGGATATTGAAGCAGCTTTTCGTCTACTGCCCGTTCACCCTACGGCATTTAGATTACTGGGATTTAAATTTGAAGGTAAATATTATTTTGACAAATGTATGCCGATGGGGTGTTCTATTTCTTGTAACTACTTTGAAGCATTTGCTACATTTTTGCATTGGGTAGTTGCACAAGTTAGTGGGTGGGAGTCTATAGTTCATTATTTGGATGATTTTCTTTTTGGGGGTCCAGAGAATTCAGATCAGTGTGCAAAATTGATTTCAGCATTTAGTATTGTTGCAAAGGAGTTGGGTGTTCCGTTGGCTAAAGAAAAAAGTGAAGGCCCGGTTACGAAATTGGTGTTTTTGGGGATAGAGTTAGATTCGGAGTGCATGGAGTCGCGGTTGCCTAGGGAAAAGATTGTGGTGTTGCATGCAGCAATTGATACGGCATGCAACAAGAGTAAATTGACGCTGAAAGAGATTCAGTCTTTGCTGGGGCATTTTAATTTTGCAACCCGGGTGATTCCAATGGGACGAGTGTTTTCAAGACGTTTAGCTTTGTTATCAGCGGGTTTGAGGAAGCCGCAATTTAAAGTGCGCGTAACGCGGGTAGTGCGAGCGGATTTACGGATTTGGAGGAAATTTTTGTCAGTATTTAATGGCATATGTTTGTGGCAGGATGTTTTAGTGTCTAATGTAGACTTGCAATTATTTACGGATGCTTCAGGAGAAATCGGATTTGGCATCTATTTTGGAGGAGCATGGTGTGCTGAAAGATGGCCTCAATGGTGGAAGGAGGGGGGTTTGTGTGAGAACATAGCTTTGTTGGAATTATTTCCAATTTGGGTAGCATTGTGTTTATGGGACAGAAGGTTGTGTAATAGGAGGATTGCCCTTTATTCTGATAATATGTCAGTGGTATGGGCAATCAATAAGCAGTCTTCGCGCTGTCCTTTGTTGGTGGAGCTGTTGAGATTAATTGTGTTTAAATGTTTGCAGTTAAATCTATGGTTAACAGCTAGACATGTGCCTGGAGTGTGTAATGAGATTGCGGATGCTTTATCTCGTTTCCAGTTTCATCGGTTCAGAGCTTTGGCTCCATCAGCAGATTGGGAGCCTACAAGGATGTCCGAAGATTTGTGGCTCAAGTTTCAAGAGGTTGTGATGTGCTGTTGATGAGAGCGTTAGCTCCAAATACTTGGAAGGCTTATGGAGTTGGATGGCGGAGATTCCTGGCATTCCTGGAAGACAGAGATTGGGATTTGGTTTTTCCAATTGGTGAGGAGAGATTGGCGCGACTCCTTGCTTTTGCATTGGACAGTGAATGGTCGTTTGGGATGGTTTCTCAGACGATGGCTGCGATAACATTTGTTTCTAAATTGCTGGGTTTTGGGGATCCAGCTGGAACATATTTGATTCGGAAGTTGCTGTGTGGTTTTTCTAGAAAAACAGGGCAATCACGGATTCAGAGGGTGAGACTGCCACTGTTTTATGTAGAGGTAGTGCAGTTGTGTAAAGCATTACCACAGGTTTGTTTTACAGAATATGAAGCAGTGCTATTTAAAGTGGCTTTTGTGGTGGCTTTCTTTGCAGCTTGTAGGGTTGGGGAACTGGTAGTTTCCTCGCAGAGAGCATCGGAGGAGGAGGGTTTGCAGAGAAGGGATGTGATTGTTGGAAAGAGAGTGTTGCGTTTATATTTGCGCAAGTCAAAAACGGACCAAGAAGGAAAAGGCACGTGGATTAGTCTGCGAGCCGCTAAGAGTTTGGAATTTTGTCCAGTGCAATGTGCAGTGGATTATAATGGAGTAAGGCCGGTGGGTGGTGAGGTTTGGTTGGTGCATAAAAATGGTATGCCTTTGACTAGGTATCAATTTGCAGCGGTCCTAAAAAAAAGTCTGAAATATATAGGTTTGGACACATTCGTTTAGAATTGGAGCGGCTTCTAATGCAGCTCAGGAAGGGGGTTCGGTGGCGTTGATTCAGCGTGTGGGGAGATGGTGTTCTAATAGATATAGAGGATATATTCGGGAAAGAAAGTTTAATATGTCCTCCTAATTGTTGTAGTTTCCTTTGCAGATATGTTGCCTCCGGATATATGTGTATGGATCTGTGGACATTCATATGTCTTTTGGGCACACAAGCATGCTCGTGAATCAAAGTGGGGATCTAACCTTGGATTGGTGGAATTTGGTATTCGTATCCGATGGTTGGCTATACGAGGAATGACCTGGAAGCAGCTGGTACCAGCATTACTGCAAGCTCGGAGATTTTCGTCCCCAGTTTTAATTTGTATTCATTTGGGGGGAAATGATCTGTGTCATATCAAAGGGGTTGATTTAATTCGATTAATGAAAACAGAGTTATTGCAGGTAATGGGTTATTTTCCAGGGTCACTGATTGTATGGTCGCATATTATTCCAAGACGGGTGTGGAAGGGGGCAATTAATCCAAAGGGTATTGAGCGTTTGCGGAGGAGGGTGAATGGGGAAGTGTCTAAATTTATGGGGAGAATGGGGGGTTTAATATTAGCGCATGAGTTGATATCTTCGGATTGTGCAGGTTTGTACAGGAATGATGGAGTTCATCTTTCTGTGATTGGGATTGATATATTTTTGAGTACAATCCAAGATTTGTTGGAAGAGTGTTTAAAAAAGGATTTGGCTGCAGCTTGGATTATGGGGGAGCGGTGACAAGATATAGTCTGTCACCACTCGTGGCCTGGATGAGAGTTTAAGAGGCACCTAAAGCGGTTAAATGAATTTGGTGAAATATATGAAATGGAAAAAACTCATGGGCGGAACCGCCATGAGTAGGATGTGGCTTGACGGCACCGTAAGTCACATGGGGGGTAAAAGTTTGGGGAAGGCGAGCCAGTTTCGTTACCGAATGGCTTAGCATTATTAACCGCTCTGTGAAGTAACCTGGTGAAAATTGTTATGTTATTAAGTGAATGTTAAGTTAATGAGTTATTTATTAATATTGCGAAAATAAAGCTGCAGCCAAATTTTATTCCAAAGAAAGTGTTGTTTGTGTTAATTTTAATTATAAGAAATGGGTTGAAAGACTGCCTGAAGTGCGAATGTCAATGTTATGGAAAATGAAAGCGCCCAGCTCAAAAACGAATAAATCCAAGGCATTTGTTCGTGTGAGGGGCCAGGATTCGTAGTGCACTGGTCCCCCTCACATGCCAGGACACCAAACGGGCACCCTAGGGGGCACTTTTACAAAAACAAAAAAAAAGGTAAAAGAGCTCCCAGGTGCATAGCACCCTTCCCTTGTGTGTTGAGCCCCCCAAATCCCCCTCAAAACCCACTGCCCACAAGTCTACACCATTACTATAGCCCTAAGGGGTGAAGGGGGGCACCTACATGTGGGTACAGTGGGTTTGGGGGAGTTGGACGACTAAGCATTAAGCAGCACAATTGTAACAGGTGGGGGGGATGGGCCTGGGTCCACCTGCCTGAAGTCCACTGCACCCCCTAACAACTGCTCCAGGGACCTGCATACTGCTGCCAGGGAGGTGGGTATGACATTTGAGGGTAAAAATAAAAAGTTGTGAAACATCATTTTTTGTGGTGGGAGGGGGTTAGTGACCACTGGGGGAGTCAGGGGAGGTCATCCCCGATTCCCTCTGGTGGTAATCTGGTCATTTAGGGCACTTTTTGGGGCCTTATTCGTGAAAAAACAGGGTCCAGGAAAAGTGCCCTAAATTCTAGCTACAAACGCATACTTTTTTTCCATTATCGGCGAAAGGCGCCCATCTCTGTTCGGGTGATAACCATGCCCCAGTCCCGCCTTCACCACGCCTCCGACACGCCCCCGTCAACTTTGTACGCTTCCGCGATGGAGTGCAGTTGAAAACGTCCAAGTTCGGCTTTTGATTATACCGCGTTATTCGTTTTTGTGAGATAAACGTCCATCTCCCGATTTAGGTCGGAACTTGGGCGTTTTTCTCGTTCGATTATAAGCAGGATAGTTATGTAACTTAGCATAGTGAAGTAGACGAATGGCAGTGTTTTGAACAAGTTAAAGTTGATGCAGTGCTGATTGAGATACCCCTTCAGAAAAAAAGTCTAGACTACTAGTCACAAAACATACATAGTAACATACATAGTAGATGACGGCAGAAAAAGACCTGCACGGTCCATCCAGTCTGCCCAACAAGATAAACTCATATGTGCTACTTTTTGTGTATACCTTACCTTGATTTGTACCTGTCCTTTTCAGGGCACAGACCGTATAAGTCTGCCCCGCCTCCCACCACCGGTTCTGGCACAGACCATATAAGTCTGCCCAGCACCATCCCCGCCTCCTGCCACCGGCTCTGCCACCCAATCTCGGCTAAGCTCCTTAGGATCCATTCCTTCTGAACAGGATTCCTTTATGTTTATCGCACGCATGTTTGAATTCCGTTACCGTTTTCATTTCCACCACCTCCCGCGGGAGGGCATTCCAAACATCCACTACTCTCTCTGTGAAAAAATACTTCCTGACATTTTTCTTGAGTCTGCCCCCCTTCAATCTCATTTCATGTCCTCTCGTTCTACCGCCTTCGCATCTCCGGAAAAGGTTCATTTGTGGATTAATACCTTTCAAATATTTGAACGTCTGTATCATATCACCCCTGTTTCTCCTTTCCTCCAGAGTATATATGTTCAGGTCAGCAAGTCTCTCCTCATACGTCTTGTAACGCAAATCCCATACCATTCTCGTAGCTTTTCTTTGCACCGCTTCTATTCTTTTTACATTCTTAGCAAGATACGGCCTCCAAAACTGAACACAATACTCTAGGTGGGGCCTCACCAACGATGTATACAGGGGCATCAACACCCCCTTTCTTCTGCTGGTCACACCTCTCTCTATACAGCCTAACAACCTTCTAGCTACAGCCACCGCCTTGTCACACTGTTTCGTCACCTTCAAATCCTCAGATACTATCACCCCAAGATCCCTCTCCCCGTCCGTACTTATCAGACGCTCCCCGCCTAACACATACGTCTCCCGTGGATTTCTATTCCCTAAGTGCATCACTTTGCATTTCTTCGCATTGAATTTTAATTGCCAAACCTTAGACCATTCTTCTAGCTTACGTAGGTCCTTTTTCCATGTTTTCCACTCCCTCCCGGGTGTCCACTCTGTTACAGATCTTAGTATCATCCGCAAATAGGCAAACTTTACCTTCTAACCCTTCGGCAATGTCACCCCAGCACCGATCCTTGAGGCACTCCACTACTCACCTTTCCCTCCTCTGAGCGAATTCCATTCACCACCACCCTCTGGCATCTGTCCGTCAACCAGTTCCTAATCCAGTTCACCACTTCGGATCCTATCTTCAGCCCATCCAGTTTATTTAAAAGCCTCCTGTGGGGAACCGTGTCAAAAGCTTTGCCGAAATCTAAGTAGATTACGTCCATAGCTCGTCAATGATTCAATTCTCCTGTCACCCAATCAAAGATTCACTGAGATTCGTTTGGCACGATTTCCCTCTGGTAAAACCATGCTGTCTCGGATCTTGCAACTTATGGGCTTCCAGGAAATTCACTATCCTTTCCTTCAGCATCGCTTCCATTACTTTTCCAATAACCGAAGTGAGGCTTACCGGCCTGTAGTTTCCAGCTTCTTCCCTATCACCACTTTTGTGAAGAGGGACCATCTCCTCCGTTCTCCAATCCCTCGGAACCTCTCCCGTCTGCAAGGATATATTAAACAAATCTTTAAGAGGACCCGCCAGAACCTCTCTGAGCTCCCTCAATATCCTAGGGTGGATCCCATCCGGTCCCATGGCTTTGTCCACCTTTAGCTTTTCAAGTTGTTCATACACACTCTCTTCCGTGAACGGTGCTCTATCCACTTCAATCTCGTTTGTACTTTTTCCAGTCCATCGTGGTCCTTCTCTAGGATTTTCTTCTGTGAAAACAGAACAAAAGTATCTATTTAGCAAATTTGCTTTGTCTTCATTATTATCCACATAGCGGTTCGCAGTATCTTTTAGTCTCACAATTCCCTTTTTAGTCATTCTCCTTTCACTAATATACCTGAAGAAAAGTTTGCCACCCCTTCTTACATTTCTAGCCATTTGTTCTTCCGTTTGCGCTTTCGCCAGACGTATCTCTCTCTTGGCTTCTTTCAGTTTCATCCGGTATTCCTCCTCGTGTTCCTTTTCTTGAGTTTTTTTGTATTTCTGGAACGCCAACTCTTTAGCCTTTATTTTCTCAGCCACTTGCTTGGAGAACCATATCGGTTTCCTTTTTCTCTTGCTTTTATTTACTTTCCTTACATAAAGGTTTGTGGCCCTATTTATAGCTTCTTTCAGCCTGGACCACTGTCCTTCCACTTCTTGTATTTCCTCCCAGCCCATCAGCTCCTTCCTCAGGTATTCCCCCATTTTACTAAAGTCAGCACGCTTGAGTCCAGGACTTTGAGTTTTGTGGATAATTTCTCTTTTGGGATGTCTCCAAATGGGTTAATTTTGTGCATCTACACACCAATACAGTAAATCAAATAATTGAACTCCACTGTGGTAATAAACAACTATCGATATAAAAGAGAAAAAACACCTCAGAGGTCTAAAGTCACCAAAAAGCTGGCAATAGAGAATGACAATGTATCTATCATTGGTCAAAAAAACCCTCCTTGAATAATAAAGTAGCTGGACTTGTCTAAAAATTGCATTGTCCCAAAAAACAACAAGGCAAGCTATCTGCAAAATCCAATATGGGAAAGAAAGCCAGCAGATCAATATAACATCAGAAAGATTTTATTGAAGATACCATATATAAACAAATTGCCCGACACAGGCCGTGTTTCGCCCACCAAGGGCTGCGTCAGGGGCTACAATAAACAAATAAATCAAATTTTAATAGATAAAACATGAAATATAAAACACCATACAACCATATTGTCACATATATCTATGAATAAACAAATGAATTATATATAAGGTATAAAACAATATACGTCCATAATAGAATATAAAACATAAACATAAATAGTTATTTAGTATACATAGAGAGTGTACCAGAAAAGGCACTTGATACACATAAATAAATAAGCATATCACAAAACACACTATAAAATATCAAAAATATGTATATGTATATAAAAAATTATTATATGTGATATGTAATATGACAATTAGTTAAATTAACTACTTAAAAATATCAACATATACATTTTATTTTTATTATTATATTTTTATTCTTCATCACTTTTGGTTTTGTGTTTTTATTTATTATTTTTTTGGTACCACATATTTTTAATGTAATTGGTACAACATTTTTGTTTGATTGTGTTCATTTATATATTCATTATTTCTTATTTTTTATAGTTGTTCTGGTTTGTGTCCTCCCACTATTCCATTCTATAATTTTATTTGCTAGTTTGTTATATTGAATGATATATATATATATGTATTCTGTATTTTTCTAAATATATATTTTTACATATTTATATATGTTCAAGTTGTAATGCTTACATCAGTGCCCTTGCTTTGTTGTTTTTTATATATATTTATTTTTTTATATGTATATATTTATTTTTTATGTATATGTTGATATTTTTAAGTAGTTAATTTAACTAATTGTCATATTACATATCACATAATTTTTTATATACATATTTTTGATATTTTATAGTGTGTTTTGTGATATGCTTATTTATTGATGTGCATCAAGTGCCTTTTCTGGTACACTCTCTATGTACACTAAATAACTATTTATTTATGTTTATGTTTTATATTCTATTATGGACGTATATTGTTTTATATCTTATATATAATTCATTTGTTTATTCATAGATATATGTGACAATATGGTTGTATGGTGTTTTATATTTCATGTTTTATCTATTAAAATTT
This sequence comes from Microcaecilia unicolor, assembly GCF_901765095.1. Taxonomy (NCBI): domain Eukaryota; kingdom Metazoa; phylum Chordata; class Amphibia; order Gymnophiona; family Siphonopidae; genus Microcaecilia; species Microcaecilia unicolor. The sequence continues at coordinate 150,596,117 of NC_044041.1, read as the reverse complement.
GATTTATTTGTTTATTGTAGCCCCTGACGCAGCCCTTGGTGGGCGAAACATGGCCTGTATCGGGCAATTTGTTTATATACAGTATCTTCAATAAAATCCTTCTGATGTTATATTGATCTGCTGGCTTTCTTTTCCATAAAAACTGCATTGTGAAATTTTCTTTTAAGTTTAAACCATAGATAGGTAACTACAAGTAATGAAGAGAAAATTATCTTAAGATCTTAACCTCACTTTTAGCTTCTTCAGGAGCATATTCAATGCAAGCACTCATATACTTAATTTCTCAGCAGCATATTGCAGTACAACAAAGTTAGCAATACACTGCTTAGAAAGCAAAGATACTTACCTGTAGCAGGTATGCTCCGAGGACAGCAGGCCATTCTTTCTCACATATGGGTAATGTCATCCACGTCGCCTGGTGCAGAGCTTAAGAGCTTAAACAAGATAGTATATCTTTAAGAACACATACAGTGTCCCCACCACAAATGCAGGACTGCTTTCCCGCCCAGTGCAGGACCATCAGTACAATACTATAGCATACCAAAAAAAGGAGACAACTCCAAGGGAAGGTGGGAGGGTATGTGAGAATGATCGGCCTTTGTTCTCAAAGAAAGCGAAGGTACTTACCTGTAGCAGGTATTCTCTGAGGACAGCAGGCCTTATATTCTCACAGATGGGCAACGCGGGTCTGCGTTGCTGGTCGGGAGCTTGTAACGAGCTTAAAAATAGGTCTTTGAGTGTGAGACATGCTCCAACGTGCATGTGCAAGTGCGTTCTTGCCCCCCATAAGAGCGCAGGACCAACAGCACAATATAAAGTAAAATAAAAAGGAGACAACTCCATAGGCGGTCGGTGGCCAAACAGTTTTGGGGAGGCTAAAGGGGGCGGGGTTAGGGGTGGAGCTTAAATCCACAATTGTCTGATAACACACAGAAAAAATAAATAAATAAAAAGTCACAATTAAAACCTTTTATTAAATTTAGATATTAGATATGTATCATATGTCAAAGAATAAAGTGGTTGCTCAAAGCATATACTAACCACAATCATAACTACAAAAGACTATGCACAACTTTGTGCAAATACACACTCAGAACCTTACTGTACCATACATATTACACTGGGCAGAACCTAATACACCAATATACCACCCATACGGAAAATGCAGACCGTCAACAATATGAAACATGGATCATAATATCACAATTCTCATGTAGAGACACAAAACATCCTAATTCATGTTTAATGTGGGATAAAATGCCATACATAAGTAAATAAATATAAACATTTAATGTTGAGCATCTGATTCTCAAAGTGGACATATTCCAAACACTATAATGAAAATAAAATTATCTTGTCTACCTTTGTTGTCTGGTGACTTTGTTTTTCTGATCATGCTGGCCCAGAATCCGATTCTGCTGCTATCTGTCCTCTTAACTCTGTTTCCAGGGCTTCCTTTCCATTTATTTCTTTCCTTTCCTCCTTTCTTCTTCATTTCTGGTCCTCAGCTTCTGCCTATTTTCTTCCTCCATGTGCAGTTTTTCTCTCTTCCTTTTCCCTTGTCTCATCTTCTTCCTCACTCTTCCCTCCCCTCCATCCACCCATGTCCACCAACCCTCATCTCCTCTCCATCCACCCATGTCCAGAAAGTCTCCTCTCCCCTGCACTCCCCTCCATCCTCCCATGTCCAACAACCCTCCTCTCCCCCTGCTCTCCACTCCATCCACCACATCCAGCAACCCTCCTCTCCCCTCCATCCACCCATGCCCATCAACCCTCCTATCCCCTCCCCTCCATTCACCCATGTCCAGCACCAGCAACCCTCCTCTCCCCTCCATCCACCCATGTCCATCAACCCTCCTCTCCCCTCCCCTCCATTCACCCATGTCCAGCACCAGCAACCCTCTTCTCCCCTCCATCCACCCATGTCCAGCAACCCTCCTCTCCCCTGCCCTCCCCACCATCCTCCCATGTCCAGCAACCCTCCTCTCCCCTGCCCTCCCCTCCATCCAGCAGCCCATCTCCCTTCTGCCAGCCATTTCCTGCCTTCTTCCAGCTCCCTCCCCACCGATCCCCCTGACCCCCGCTCCCCCCGTCGCGAATCATCTGACGTCTGCCCGATAGCCCTCGTTCCCATCCTCCCTTGCCCTACCTTAAAATAGTGTAACTCTCCTCGAGCGGGCGGCGCTGGCATTGCAAGCAGCAGCAGGCTCCAGCGTTCCCTCGCATGGCTCCGCCCTCTTCTGATGTGTTTCCGCAAGGGCGGAGCCATGCGAGGGAACGCTGGAGCCTGCTGCTGCTTGCAATGCCGGCGCCGCCCGCTTGAGGAGGATTACACTATTTTAAGGTAGGGCGAGGGCAGGACGGGAATGAGGGCCATCGGGCTGACGTCAGATGATTGACGACGGCGACGGGGGGAGCGGGGGTCGGGGGATTGGTTGGGCTGGGGAGGCTTAGCCTCCCCAAGCCTCTTATACCGGGCGCCTATGGACAACTCCAAGGGAAGGTGGGAGGGTATGTGAGAATATAAGGCCTGGTGTCCTTGGAGAATACTTGCTACAGGTAAGTACCTTTGCTTTCTTCAATGACAAGATGGCCTATAATTCTTACAGATGGGAATCCCTAGCTACCAGGCTCACCAAAAACAACAACCAGTGGCCAACTGGACCTCGCAATGGCGAGGACAAAAAAGTAAATAACCTGAAACTACATACAATTGGGTGACAGGGCAGCCTGGAACAGAACAAAATGGGCCTAGGATGGTCGAATTTGACTGTAATCCCCATACAAATTCTATAGCACTGTCTGTCCAAACTGACTGTTACATCGGGTATCTTGTTCAAGGCAGTAATAAGATGTGAATGTGTGGACTGAAGACCACGTCACAACCTTGCAATTTTCTTCAATGGAGGCTGACCTCAAGTGGGCTACTGACACAGCCATGGCTCTGACAATGTGAACCCTGGCATGACCCTCAAGGGTCAGTCCAGCCTGGGCATAAGTGAAAAAATGCAATATGCTAGTCAATTGGAAATGGTGTGTTTCCCGATGGTGGACCCCCATCCTATTGGGATCAAAAGAAACAAAAAGTTAGGTGGACTGTCTGCAGGGCCTAGTCTGCTCCAAGTAAAAGGCCAATGCTTGCTTGCAGTCCAAGGTGTGCAGTGCGCTTCCACCAGGCTGGGCATGAGGTCGAGGGAAGTATGTTGGCAAGACAATCAACTGGTTCAGATGGAACTCAATCTTAGATAGGAACTATGGGTGCATGCGGAGGATTACTCTGTTATGATGGAACTTCATACAAGGTGCATTTGCCACTAAGGCCTGAAGCTCACTGACCCTGTGAGTTGAAGCAACAGTCACCAAAAATATGACCTTCAAGGTCAAGTACTTCAGATGACAGGAATCAAATGGCACAAAAGGAGCTTTCATCAGCTGGGTGAGAATGATGTTGAGGTCCCATGATACAGGTGGAGGTTTGACAGGGGGTTCTGTCAACAGCAAACCTCTCATGAAGCAAACAACTAGAGGCTGTCCACCTGATGATAAGTACTAATTGCACTAAGGTGAACTCTTATGGAGTTGGTCTTGAGACAAAACTCAGAGAGGTACAGAAGGTATTCAAGCAGGGTCTGTGCAGGGCAGGAAACAGGATCTAGGGTCTCACACCAGATGGCAAACCTCCTCCATTTAAAAGGGTAACACCTCTTAGTGGAAACTTTTCTGGAAGCCGGCAAGACCCTGGAGACACCCTCAGGAAGATGCAAGGAAGCAAATTCTAAGTTCTCAACATCCAGGCTGTGAGGGCCAGAGACCAGAGGTTGGGATGCAGAAGAGATCCCTCGTTCTGTGTGATGAGAGTTGAAAAACACAGTTCTTTAGAGGATAACTCCAGAAGAAGAGGGAACCAGATCTGATGGGGCCAGTAGGGAGTAATCAAGATCATGGTCCCATGGTCTTGCTTGAGTTTCAGCAAGTCCTGTCCCCCAATGAAGGAGGAAGGCATCTGATGCTAGTCTGTCATGGGCCTGGAGCCTGGAACAGAACTGAGAGACCATGTGTTTGGACTAAGTGGCAAATAGATCCACCGAGGGGGTGCCCCACGCTCATGCCTGCTGCGTGTCTAGAAGGGCTCTGATAAACTCCAATTGCTGAACAAGATGATGGGACTTGAGTCTGCTGAGGCTGGTGAGAAGGAGAGTAGTAGGGACACCTTTTCGACATGCCCAAAAAACTTCCTAGATGAGGAGGAAGATGCAGAAGATGTCTGGCAGGTTAGAGTATCAGTGGTGTTTTTTGACGAGGTCAGTGACCTCCTCCACCTGGTCTCCAAAAAGGTCATCTCCCCGGCACATGCCATCCGCCAACCTCTGCTGGACCGCAGCCATGAGAATCTGAGTATCACTATACTCTGGGCAGAGATCCTAGATGCCAGATCAAAGGTGTCATAGGTGCCCCTTGCCAGGAACTTTCTACATGCCTTCTGCTGCTTGACCAACTGGCAAAGAGATTTGACCTGCTCCTGTGGGAGAAAATCTGCCAAATCAGACATATTGCGCACCAAGTTCTGCAAGTGTAGGCTCATGTAGAGCTTGTAAGATTGAATACGGGAGATGAGCACAGAAACTCAATACATCTTCTGCCCAAAAGAATCCAGGGCTCTAGTTTTTCTGCCAGGGGGCACCTAGTCCCTAGAACTCCTGGCTCTCTTGAGCACAGATTCAACCAACTAGGAATGATGAGGCAATTGACGCTTGTCAAACCCTGGGGACCTCTGGATCCAATACATGCTGTCTATCTTCTTGGACAAGACAGGGACCGACAGAGGGGACTCCCAGTTCTTCATGTGAACATCTTTCAGGATCCGGTGAAGAGTTACTATCACAGCCTCTCTAGGGGGAGATTTGTAGTCCAGGACCTCAAATATCTCAGCCCTGGGTTCATCCTCCATCTCCAAACGAATGGGAATAGCAGCCGCCATTTCCCTAACAAAACCTGGGAAGGACAGGCACTCAGGTGCAGACTTCCTCCTTTCCTCTGGAGGGGAGTGGTTAGATGGTATACCATAGGACTCCTCCTCCGAGAAGTACCATGGATCCTCATCAGACTCCCATGAGCATTCTTCATTGGTGTCGGCAAAAACCTCCTCATAGGAGGTCCGAGACCAAGCTTGCAAGGAGCCATGTCTTTGAGAAGGGTGCTGATGTGTCGGTTCCATCCTTGACTCTGATGTTGAGGAGCTCAGGGAGCATAGCCCAGATGCGCTCATCAAGAGATGCTATTGGAGAAGTCTGGAGTGTCAGTTCATAGACAGGCTGCTGAACTGTAGGAGTCAAAATGGGTACTTGATCCTGGCTGCCTGGAGATCTGCCCATCAGCATCTCCAGTATGGAGGGGGTGCGGTCCTCCTGACGCCGACTCTACTCAGGGACTGAATCCCTCGGTGCCCTGGAGCTCCCAACACCATGCGTTGAGGGGGATCGATGTTGACGCTTCTTGGCCTTTGCCCGATGCCGATCACAATGCTCCTCAGTGCCGACGAGGACGACGTTGAATCCCCACATTGTGTCGGGGTTGGATCTGATGGTGACCAGTTCTGGAGGCCCTGCACAGCGGTCGGCATTGAGGCAGGTGGAGACCTACTCAAAGCATGTTCACTCCCTGTGTCTGAGACAGGCCATGCAGACCGATGCACCCGATGCCGATGCAACTCCCGACGTCGATGTCGATGCTGATACTGATGCCGAGATTTCAGACTGGGTTCCAAAAATTTTCTCTCTCTGAGCCTCTCTTGCCAGCTGGGTTTATATAGTATAGCGAAAGCTACATACCTGTAGAAGGTATTCTCCAAGGACAGCAGGCTGATTGTTCTCACTACTGGGTGACGTCCACGGCAGCCCCTTCAATCTGAGATCTTCACTAGCAAAGACGTTTGCTAGCCCTCGTGTGCGCACACACACCGCGCATGCGCGACCGTCTTCCCGCCCAAACGTGTTCGTGTTCATCAATCCAGTAAATAGCAAAGACAAGGGAAGACACAACTCCAAAGGAGAGGTAGGTGGGTTGGTGAGAACAATCAGCCTGCTGTCCTCGGAGAATACCTTCTACGGGTATGCAGCTTTCGCTTTCTCCGAGGACAAGCAGGCTGCTTGTTCTCACTACTGTGGTATCCCTAGCCCCCAGGCTCACTCAAAACAACAAACATGGTCAATTGGGCCTCGCAACGGTGAGGACATAACTGAGATTGACCTAATTTAACCAACTAACTGAGAGTGCAGCTTGGAACAGAATAAAAACAGGCTTAGGGGGGTGGAGTTGGATTCTAAACCCCGAACAGATTCTGCAGCACCGACTGCCCGAACCGACTGTCGCGTTGGGTATCCTGCTGTAGGCAGTAATGCGATGTGAATGTGTGGACAGATGACCACGTCGCAGCCTTGCAAATCTCTTCGATAGTGGCTGACTTCAAGTGGGCCACTGACGCTGCCATGGCTCTAACACTATGAGCCGTGACATGACCCTCAAGAGTCAGCCCAGACTGGGCGTAAGCGAAGGAGATGCAATCTGCTAGCCAATTTGAGATAGTACGTTTCCCGACAGCCACGCCCCTTCTGTTGGGATCAAAAGAAACAAACATTTGGGCGGACTGTCTGTGGGGCTGTGTCCACTCCAGACAGAAGGCCAATGCTCTCTTGCAGTCCAATGTGTGCAGTTGACGTTCAGCAGGGCGGGTATGCGGACGGGGGAAGAATGTTGGCAAGACAATTGACTGGTTCAGATGGAACTCCAACACCACCTTTGGCAAGTACTTAAGGTGAGTGCAGAGGACTACTCTATTATGATGAAATTTGGTATAAGGAGCATGAGCTACCAGGGCTTGAAGCTCACTGACTCTACGAGCTGAAGTGACTGCCACCAAGAAAATGATCTTCCAGGTCAAGTACTTCAGATGGCAGGAATCCAGTGGCTCAAAAGGAGGTTTCATCAGCTGGGTGAGAACGACATTGAGATCCCATGACACTGTAGGAGGTTTGATGGGGGGTTTTGACAAAAGCAAACCTCTCATGAAGCGAACCACTAAAGGCTGTCCAGAAATCGGCTTACCTTCCACACGATAATGGTATGCACTAATAGCACTAAGATGAACCCTTACAGAGTTGATTTTGAGACCAGACTCCGACAAGTGCAGAAGGTATTCAAGCAGGGTCTGTGTAGGACACGAGCAAGGATCTAAGGACTTGCTGTCACACCAGACGGCAAACCTCCGCCATAGAAAGAAGTAACTCTTTTTAGTGGAATCTTTCCTGGAAGCAAGCAAGACTCGGGAGACACCCTCAGAGAGACCCAAGGAGGCAAAATCTACGCTCTCAACACGCAGGCCGTGAGAGCCAGGGACCGGAGGTTGGGATGCAGAAGCGCCCCCTCGTTCTGAGTAATGAGGGTCAGAAAACACTCCAATCTCCACGGTTCTTCGGAAGACAATTCCAGAAGAAGAGGGAACCATATCTGACGCGGCCAAAAGAGAGTGATCAGGATCATGGTGCCTCGATCCTGCTTGAGTTTCAGCAAAGTCTTCCCCACCAAAGGTATGGAAGGATAAGCATACAGGAGGCCGTCCCCCCAATCCAGGAGAAAGGCATCCGATGCTAGCCTGCCTGGGCCTGAAGTCTGGAACAGAACTGAGGAACCTTGTGATTGACTTGAGTGGCAAAGAAATCCACCAAGGGGGTGCCCCACACTTGGAAGATCTCGCGTGCCACTCGGGAATTGAGCGACCACTCGTGAGGTTGCATTATCCTGCTCAATCTGTCGGCCAGACTGTTGTTTACGCCTGCCAGATACGTGGCTTGAAGAAACATGCCGTTCTGGCGAGCCCAAAGCCGCATTCTGACGGCCTCCTGACACAGGGGGCGAGATCCGGTGTCCCCCTGCTTGTTGATGTAGTACATGGCAACCTGATTGTCTGTCTGAATTTGATGGGACAGCCGATCTCTGAAGGCCTTTAGAGCGTTCCAGACTGCTCGTAACTCCAGGAGGTAGATCTGTAAACCTTTCTCCTGAAGGGACCAACTCCCTTGGGTATGAAGCCCATCGACATGAGCTCCCCACCCCAGGAGAGACGCATCCGTCGTCAGCACCTTTTGAGGCTGAGGAATTTGGAAAGGACATCCCAGAGTCAAATTGGACCGAATTGTCCACCAATGGAGGGATTGAAAAAACTCGTAGACAGTACGACTACGTCCTCTAGGTCCCCAGCAGCTTGGTACCACTGAGACGCTAGGGTCCATTGAGCTGATCTCATGTGGAGGCGGGCCATGGGAGTCACATGCACTGTGGAGGCCATGTGGCCGAGCAATCTCAACATCTGCCGAGCTGTGATCTGCTGCGACGCTCGTACCCAAGAAACAAGGGACAGAAGATTGTTGGTCCTCGCTTCCGGGAGGTAGGCATGAGCTGTCTGAGAATCCAGCAGAGCCCCTATGAATTCGAGTTTCTGAACTGGAAGAAGGTGGGACTTTGGATAATTTATCACAAACCCTAGGAGCTCCAGGAGTCAAATACTCATCTGCATGGACTGTAGAGCTCCTGCCTCTGCGGTGTTCTTTACCAGCCAATCATCGAGATAAGGAAACACATGCACTCCCAGTCTGCATAGAGACGCCGCTACGACAGCCAGGCATTTGGTGAATACCCTGGGTGCGGAGGCGAGACCAAAGGGTAGCACACAGTACTGAAAATGCCGTGTTCCCAGGCGAAATCGAAGATACTGCCTGTGAGCTGGCAGTATCGGAATGGGAGTGTAAGCATCCTTCAAGTCCAGTGAGCATAGCCAATCGTTTGCCTGAATCATGGGAAGAAGGGTGCCCAGGGAAAGCATCCTGAACTTTTCTCGGACCAGATATTTGTTCAGGGCCCTCAGGTCTAGGATGGGACGCATCCCCCCTGTTTTCTTTTCCACAAGGAAGTACCTGGAATAGAATCCCAGCCCTTCTTGCCCCGGTGGCACGGGCTCGACTGCATTGGTGCTGAGAAGGGCGGAGAGTTCCTCTGCTTGTGCTGGAAGCTGAAGGATTGAGCTCCCGGTGGGCAATTTGCAGGCTTTGAAACCAAACTGAGAGAGTATCCTAGCCAGACTATTTGAAGAACTCACTGGTCGGAGGTTATGAGAGGCCACCTTTGGTGAAAAAATTTTAACCTCCCCCCGACCGGCAGATCGTCCGGCATGGACACTTTGATTTCGGCTATGCTCAGCTGGAGCCAGTCAAAAGCCCGTCCCTTGGTTTTGCTGGGGAGCCGCAGGGGCCTGCTGAGTCGCACGCTGTTGACGAGAACGAGCGAGCTGGGGTTTGGCCTGGGCAGCAGGCTGGCGAGAGGGAGGATTGTACCTACGCTTATTAGAAGAATAGGTAACAGTCCTCCTTCCGCCATAAACACGTCTACCAGTTGAGGTAGATGCTGAAGGCGCCCGGCGGGAGAATTTGTCGAAAGCGGTGTCGCGCTGGTGGAGCTGCTCTATCACCTGTTCGACCTTTTCTCCAAAAATATTATCCCCCCCGGCAAGGATAATTCACAATCCGCTGCTGAATCCTATTCTCCAGGTCCGAGGCACGCAGCCATGAGAGTCTGCGCATCACCACACCTTGAGCAGCGGCCCTGGACGCGACATCAAAAGTATCATAAACCCCCTGGCCAGGAATTTACGACACGCCTTCAGCTGTCTGACCACCTGCTGAAAAGGCTTGGCTTGCTCAGAAGGGAGCTTATCCACCAAGTCTGCCAACTGCCGCACATTGTTCCTCGTACGAATGCTCGTGTAGAGCTGGTAAGATTGGATTTTGGCGATGAGCATTGAGGAATGGTAGGCCTTCCTCCCAAAAGAATCCAAGGTTTTAGAGTCTCCGCCTGGGGGCGCCGAAGCATACTCCCTAGAACTCTTGACCTTCTTAAGGGCCACATCCACAACCCCAGAGTCGTGAGGCAACTGAGTCCGCATCAACTCTGGGTCCCCATGGATCCAATACTGGGACTCGATCTTCTTGGGAATGTGGGGATTAGTTAGCGGCTTCGCCCAGTTCTCCAGCAGTGTCTTCTTGAAGACATGATGCATAGGTACTGTGGACGATTCCTTAGGTGGCGAAGGATAGTCCAAAAGCTGTCTTTCAGGGGAGGGAGTGGGATCAGAAGGAACACCGTCAGACTCCTCATCTGAGAAATATCTGATGTCTTGCTCTGCCTCCCACGAGGCCTCACCATCGGTGTTGGACGCCAGTTCATGAACTTCAGTCCAAAGCCGTGCCCGCCTCGACTCTGTAGACACATGGCCACGGTGGGGACGTCGAGAAGAAGACTCCCGCATCGGCGGCGATGAAGCTTCCTCCATCGATGTCGTCAGGGAGTCTGCCTGGGAGGCAGCCGACGCAGGCACCGCAAGCGGTACCAGTATCGGAGACCTCACGACGGGCAAGGGGCCAGCTGTCGCCTCACTCGACGGCACCGGTGGCACAAGCACCCCTGGTACCTGAGAAGGGTGCAACAGCTCCTCCAGGATCCCTGGAAGGATGGCCCGGAGGCTCTCGCTTAGAGCGGCTGTTGAGGAAGGCAGGGAGACCGGCACAGGCGACGAACTCAGAATCTGTCCGGGGCGTGGAGGCGGTACCAGGCTGTCCAAGGTAGAGCGCATTGACACCTCCTGAATGGAGGGTGAGCGGTCCTCCCGGCGTCGATGCCTAGTGGGTGCCGAATCGCTTGGCGACCCAGAGCTCTCAGTACCGCGTCGAGAAGGTGACCGGTGCCGATGCTTCTTTGCCTTCACATGAAGCATGTCACCGGAACCTCCCGGTACCGAGGAGGACGTCGAATCCAAACGTCTCTTCCTCGGGGCCGGGTCCAAAGAAGGTCAATCCGGGGGGGGGGGGGGGGGGATGTACCGCAGGAGCCCTCAAGGCAGGCGGAGACCTACTCGAGGGCTCACCGCCACCAACAGGGGAATGGATAGCCCTCACCTGCGCTCCTGACGAAGAGACACCCTCTGACGACATCAGTACCAACGATGATCCCAGTACTGTAGATGCTGATGCACCAGTTGATGACCTTGGTACTGCAGACGTCGATGCACCAGCTGATGACCTCGATACTGTGACCGTCGAAACACCAGGCGAGGCCCCGAACAAGACGTTCTACTGGGCCAATGTCGCCACCTGAGTTCTTTTCTTCAACAGAAGACAGAGATTACAGGCCTGAGGACGGTGCCCAGCCCCCAGACACTGAAGGCACGAAGCGTGCCTATCAGTGAGCGAGATAACCCGGTTGCACTGGGTGCACTTTTTGAAGCTGCTGGGAGGCTTCGATGACATGGGCGGAAAAATCACGCCGGCGAAGTCAAAATCCATGATGATGGGAAAGGGCACCAAAACCCGTACGGGTGGCCAAAAGGGCCGCTTTCGAAAGCGAAAGGACACTTGACGGGAAAAAACTTGAAAATAAGGCTTTTTTTTTTAAAACAACCAAACACGATTAACTTTTAAAGGATAAAGAAGACTTCCGAATGGAAGAAAGCGGCAAAAAGCGCGAGGGTCTCCTCAGGGCACAGAACAACGAAAAACACAGCTGTCCCGAGCTGCGAAAAAAGAAGACTGACAAACACGAGTGCGTTCGGGCGGGAGGACGGTCGCGCATGGGCAGTGTGCATGCGCACGCGAGGGCTAGCAAACGTCTTTGCTAGTGAAGATCTCCGATTGAAGGGGCTGCCGTGGACGCCACCCAGTAGTGAGAACAAGCAGCCTGCTTGTCCTCGGAGAAATACAGGTACAAATAAGTACCTGTATATACTATGTAAACCGCTTTGAATGTAGTTGCAAAAACCACAGAAAGGCTGTATTTCAAGTCCCATTCCCTTTCCCTTTTTTTCATACGAAGGCAAAAAACACAGCTGGAAGGTTTGTTCAGGCCCCAAACACTGAAGACACCAAGAATGAGTGTCTTTGCCAGAGATGGTCCTATTGCACCGGCTACAGTGCTTAAAGCCACTGGGAACCTTCAATGACATGGAAGAGAAAACAGCCATGGCCAAATCAAACAGCTTGATGGTGACTAAAAAAGGGGCAAGCACCAGAAAAAAAATTGAGGGACAAATGCCTGACTGGATCTCAGGCCTATGGAGCGAACTAAAAATAAAGGAAACTTAAAAGTGGTGAAAATCAAACTAAAACAATGAAAGAAGGGGAAATGAACTTTTCCTAAGAAAAGAAAAGAGCAGGGTAAAAAACCCGGAAGGGAAGGTACAAAATTGAAAAAAATAATGCTCATGCACCGATGCTGTGAGGAACGCAGGACAATCACGTTCTCTCCTCATTGTAGATAGGAGACTGATGGTTCTGCACTCTCACAGCGAGCAGGAAGGCACTTGCATATGCGCGGTGGAGAAGTATATGTTCTTAAAGCTATACTAGCTTGTTTAAGCGCCGCACCAGGCACCATGGATGACATCACCCATATGTAAGAATATGGCCTGTTTGTCCTCAGAGAAGTTAAGGTGCTTGCGCACTATTTAAAGAAGCTGCTCCTGAAAAAGCTAAAAGTGAAATGTATGGCTCCATTGAGTTTAAGAACTTAACATAGGTTTCCCGTCATTACCAATTGTAAGGTCTCTGTCACCATTTTTCTGGTGACTTTAGATCACTGAGGTGTTTTTCCTCAATATCGATAGTTGTTTATTGCCAACAGTGGAGTGCAATTATTTGACTTACTATATTAGTATGTCAGTATACAATTTAGAATAGGTTATTGTTCCACCATTTTTGAGAAACATATGCATACAGTGTGTGAAGCTGCATGATATATGCAGCGCACCTGACACTGGAGGACATGAATGCCCTTCCTAATCAATATGATTGGCCAGGGATGAAAACTAGATTCTGGAGAAGAATCCCAAAGGGGAAGGAGTTCCAGGTACTGCAGCAGATGGGGACTGATTGCATTACATGAAGTCCACTACATGTCTGGGATGCAGAGAAGTGAGAGAACAGGGAAAGGTCTGAGTAGTTGGACTGCAAAAGGTGAGAGATAGGGAAAGGCCATAATTCTCTAGGTTTACATAGCGGGTTGCCAACAGGCTCTAGGCTTGTCCAGTCTGTTAATCCAATCCTGGATTTTTGCCAGTGAATGCAAGGACTTTTAGTTCTGATTTCCCAGCTCCATGCATGCACTGGATAAATCCCAAACTGGATCAACCTGTCAGGTAAGGTTAACATCCCTCCTTACACAGGGACCAATACCCTAGCCTTAAAAGGATGGCCAGACATAGTCTCATAGTCTCCACCTAACACTATAGAACTTGGGAAGGAAACAGGGAGGTGGATGTCTAAATCCATTGGTCACATGCAGGAGGAGCCTCACTCATTAATCCTTGGGGAAAAGGTGAGGGGAGTGGGGTTAAGCTGTGGCTGCATTACCAGTAAAATTATCAGGGTTCACTGACAGCATTTGTGTCATGGTATGCATAAAGTAACCCAGTTGGAGACCTTGACCCCAAGAGGCAGGGTTTTCAAAGAGTGATGAGCATGGTGGCACGATAGGGGTTAATTCTCTTTTAACACTAAACCTACAACTGAGATTTGGTGCTGGCAGCCTTCAGCTCCAGCTGTTCTCCAATTAATACTCAGCAGCTGGGTGCTAAGCACCTTAAAACCCATCAGACCTGACAGTGAGCACAAGGCTTCCTCTCTCTGCCTCCCCCCCACTCCTGTTTTTTCCTTTCTCCTTTTCTATCATTCTGCCCCCCCATCATCCCCCTCTTCTCCCAACCACTCATTCTGTTTATTTGTCCTGCTCCATAAGGAAGGAGCCCTATTTCAGCAGATTTGGGTCCCATGCCAAAGCCTCACTTTGAGACATGGATTTTATCCACTCCTAACCTGCCCTCATTCCCTCTGTTTCATTGTGTTTCCTGGGAAACACCAGCTGTAAAGGCCAGGAAATAATCAATACTCAACTGAGGAGGAAAATGAAAAAAAAAAACATTAAAAAGGGGTTTTCAATGTTAATTATTTGTAACTCCTGAGCTCACCTTTCCTACTGTTGCCTGTTCCCAGAAGATAAGGCCCAGATTCACTTTCTGCATGGCTAGGGAACAGCTTCTGGCTTTCCCTTGTCTGAATCTACAACCAACCTTCAACTGAGACAGTGTAGCTTGCTTCCACTTTGCAAGGACAGACACCGTGTCTTGAGTTATTAATGCAGCTGCGGATCAGCCTATGAAAAAACACGCACTAGAAATGCAAATTACAAATCCAGGAATACTGCACTATAGAATGCCGATTTGTTCCCTTAGAAATATCAGATTCAGAGTTTTTTCAAAGGAACACTGCACAGTAGAATTTCAAATGCAGAAGAGTCCTACATACCCTTTAGTGATGCCTTTTGTATATGCTATTTTTTTTACCTTTTATGAGGAGATGAGTAGTCACATGATCATGGAAGTGTTGCAAATACAAAAATACATCCAGAACAATCCCACAGAAATAGCAAACTACAGTGTGCCAAATCCAGAGCATTCCCTCAGTAACATAGTAAATGACAGCAAATAAAGACCGAATTAGTGCATCTAGTCTGCCCAGTGAGGTGGTTTGGGATATAACTGCCGCACTGTGCAGGTTACTCCCCACTACAGTATGCTACATCCAGAGTGCTCCCTTAGGAATACCACCCTTGTCACATAATTTTTTATTTTTTTTTATTTGTTACATTTGTATCCCACATTTCCCCACACATTTCCCCACACATTTGCAGGCTCAACGTGGCTTACATAGTACCATGAAGGCATTCGCCAAGTCCGGTACGGATAAATACAAAATGTTGTAGTGGGATAGGGAAGATAAGATTCAATCAAGTTAGGTTTGAGGTAAAGGGGTTTGTCAATGTTCAATACGATCTTTGATACTGAAGTGTTGCAGGGTTGAGTTATTTAAGTTGGGTCATTCGGATATTCCTAGCGCTATCACTATTAGCTACATAGGGTTAACTCCATGGACATTTGGAGGGTCCTGCCATGCACCTCTCAGACTATACCTGCACCTCTCAGACTGTACCTGTACCTTACTGGCAGCCTCCCACCTACCAACTGGATTCCTACTTTCTTCTAGACAAACTGTCCCTTGGTAGTTTCTAAGGACACTGCAACTCCACAAAATCCAGGCAAAAGAATTGGAGCTCATCCAGTATAGATATTGGGCTAAAATGTAATACTGTGAACTGTAAAAGTTACAACCAGCAAACAACAAAGAGGAGAAAGTGGGATACATCTGTGTGCAAGAAATTGTTTGGAAGAGGGATAGGGTCAGTCTAGTGCTCTAGTCAGAAATGAGATTTCTGCTAAATTCTGAACTAGGTCCCTCATGAGCTGGTACTGCAGAACCAATTCTAACCTAGGACACTGGCTTGCATAACCACAAAACATTCGTAGAACATTACAATGTTACAGCTTCCTGGGAAAAGGCAGGAAATACTTTTATTTTGAGTCAAAGGATCAAGTTCAATCTCTTTAAACCTGGCTGACACAAAAGAAAGCCTCCTGGATTCCAGGGACTGCAGTACACTGCAAATGTCTGACAGTCACTTGTACAATAGCTTGAAGTTTGCAAGAGGGAAGTTGTTCCCATTAGGGATGACACAGATCCAGAAGGGTGGCTAGGTGGAGTGCAAGGGGTACAGCCACTCCCCGAAATGGATTTTGAATGAAATGGTGCTTATGCAGATTGATCCTTCAGCCTTGCACCAGTGCCTATTTTACAAAAGGTCTGCTCTCCCTGACATCAAAACCTGGCTAAGTTTCTGCACAGATCCCAGGGCAAAACAAGGAATCACAATACATACAAAGATCACTATTTTGCTACAGCCCTATGGTGTGCCATAACTAACTGTTCCTTTAGGATTATTACTCTACAGTGTAACAAATTGAAAGTGTTCCCTTTCACTAATTGCAAACACCTCTGGCTGGTTTTCACCTCTCCCTTGCAATGCCATCAACTGCACAACAGCTTCTTCTATTAGAAGTTGGTGCTGTCAGCCAATGGCTTTGTTTCTTTTTTGCTTGTATATTTTCAGGAACAGGATGATCCAGTGCTGGTTTTTGCCTTTTGCATGCATGTATTCATATTTGTGGTATCCTGAAAGTCCCTATATGTATTGATGCGGTTGGGCAAATCCAGGGCAGAATTAGCCTGTCTTTGTAAGAAAAGAGCACACTGTAACCTTAATTGCAGGAGAGGTGGGCCTGCTGTACCTTGGGGGGGAGGGGGGATAATTTAAGGAATATTTACCTTTTCTACAGATACATTTGCCATAAATGATTGGGACTTTACAGAAAGACCCAATGTTCCTATAACATATGAAGTAAAAGACCAGTGAGCACTACAAATGGCTGAGCATTGCTACGAAGTGTGCAAAGTGTTGTAGTAAAATATCTGCCATGAAACATAGTTAATCTGCAGACAGTTTGAGTGTTCATTTACATTATGCTTGCCTTAGTCCTACAGAAAACATGGCCTCCTGGCCTAAGGTGTCCATTTGAGAACTTCCACAGATCTTAACAAAATGATTCTACTCTTCGTAGCCATGGAAACTGCAGATATTTCTGTTTTATTCCAACTGCAGTAGCCCCCACCTCAGCTGGCTGCTCCAATTAAAGCTCAGGCCTCAACTGCGGCCTACAGAACTGAGTCTGCCGCAGTGCCGTTTCCATAGCTACCAGCAACCCCTTGCCTGCCATGCACTCTTGCAAAGAAGTGGGGGGGGGGGGGGGGGCGCTTAGAACACATTTAGAATTTCATAGTCTGCTAATCTTGTTTGCTATGTGAGGAAGAAAAAAGAAATAAAAATGAAAGAGTAAAAGGAAGCTCAGCAATGTCTAAACTAGATTCTCTGATGGGGCCCAGTAGGGGTTGGAGAGCAGCTTATAGAGCACAGGGGTCCAAACCACCCAAGAAGAGAAGAGGCAGTTTTTTTTTTTCTAATCTACCTTTTAGAGAAGAGGCAGTTTTTGGCATACAGAAATCTAGCAATCATAGAAGGGAAGGAAATATTTATATTTAAGACTCAGCCATTTCTTCCTCTTCCTTTATGCTTCCAGCTCCTTTAGAAGAAGAGCCGGGATCTGGTGTTAGCAGCTTTTATTCACTACCACTTGGGATTTTTCACCTGTTTATATTTCCTCCCAGCTTGTCTAGCCCAGTTAATGCAGCGACAGTCCTAGACCTGGGGCCATGCACTGCACTAGGTTTCCCTCCAGACCCATACAACTAAAAGACTTAAACCTGGTCTCCAGGTGTTGCCATTGACAGAGACTCTTTCGGCCACACACTCTGTAGCAGTTCTGAAAACCTAATTTTTGTCTTCTTTATGAAGGAAGAGAGGATTATGCGATCACCCTGAGTGTGTGTGTACCCCACTAATACATTTCCAGACATGTCAGAGGAACAAGAGGATTGGCCACAGATACTGTTTTTCGATCCACAGATTCCATGAACAGATGCATAGAACTGTCAATGTTAATAATTTTATTTGCATCCATTCTTCATCTGACCCACACCAAACTTGTATGAAATTTCAGAGGGTCCCATGAGGTTCATGACAAGGAGGGCAGCCACATATTTCACAAATACTCAAACATGTTTATGCCACCTAATAATTTTGTGGTAATAATTTTTTCATCCAATGTACACCAAATGTTTTGCACAAGTCAGTGGGTATACCAGGATCATGAAATGAGGATTTGGGGGGAGAATCCTCACACTTCACAAATGCACACAAGCATAACTTTAGATTTTACATGTGTATAGGAGATGTCATGGCAGGGGGGGGGGGGGAGAGGAGTAGTTTCCCGTTTGCAGATAGGCATACTCACATAAGTACATGCACATTTCTGAAAGTAGGCTTCATTAGTCAGTGTTCTGTCCTTTGACAGCCTTGTCTTAGTTATAGTAGGTTCCTGAAATGTGTTTAATGCGTTACGCAGATCTGTCTGTAAGTTAGAGGAGCAATGCATTATGTGTAATATAGTTCACAGCTAGTGCAGACACACTTGTCTGTTTGTTTAAAAACTGTTATCATTGATGTAACGTTGCCTGAACCTCTTCTCCTTCTCAGCCTAGCTTGACTGCCTTGCTACCTGATGGCTCTGTCTCATTGGTCTTTATACTCTTGTTCTTTGGGCTTGGGATCCCCCCTGCTTTTCCCCTTGTTCTAGCTTTGAAACTTTCTCCATCTTGTTTTCTGTCAGTACTTGGCCTGATAAACTCCCTGAAGAGAACTTGGTTTTTTACCTTGTAAAATATATCTTGTCAATAAGATATAGCATGTTCCAGGCATCCATTTCTGAGCTGTCTCTGCCTGTTCATCTGTTTTCCACCTCAGCAGTAGAATTGTTTTTTTCTCAGACTTCTACCTCCAAGCATTGTTCAGCCCAGAATAATGAAGTCCCTGTGCTATGAAGCACCCTTTCTGACTGTGAGTACATTGATGTGTTTATGCAATAAAGAAAATATCAGAAAAAGAAAGAGGCTTCAGGGTGTGCTGGTGTGCCAAGGTTTATGCTTCAGGATATTAAGATTTTGTTAGTTTTCAAGTCTTAAGGGAACTGAATAGTCAGACATCTCCAATCTTATGAAAATTACAATTCAATTGCCAGGTGCAGTTCTAGTTGGTAAACCTGGACTCCAACATATTAAACAATATGAGACCATATGCTTCAACATGTACCTTGAGAGCCCTAGAAGCTGAATACATAAAAGAGCCTTCTCATATGCAGGTCCATATATACTGAAGAATGTTATCAGATAAAATCCAGTTCTCAGACAGATCAATGTCTTCCCAGCTGCAGATGACAACTGATGTATCTCCCACCAGCCTCTACTCAAACAAGCCAAGCCACTTGAATGTGGCTTTTTGCTTTGCTTTATACATCTGGATCTCATCTCTGACAGAATCTTTACTATTTAATGCAGATAACTTTAGTTTGCTGACTCTGCTGTCTAGACTGATAAAGAGTCCTGGTGGTTTGTGTGCTGGGTCTGTGAGTGCTTTCTGAGAACTGTGAGACCACTGGGAGTGTGGCCCCAGTAACCTAGAAGTCACTGGGGATAATTTGAGAGCGGAAGACTCGCCCAGAGGCGGTTGTGACCCAATCAGTGGGAGGAGGATGCTAGTGTAGAGCACAAGCGGCAGGTGCAGGCAGATTTGAGCTGTGCTGGGGATAGACCCTCTAAGTGGCTGCGAGGTAACTCCAGATGGGTGGCTAGGCATCTTATGACAGGTGTGCATGCCCAACTCCTGTGTTTATGCATACTATTCTAATTCTCCTGTAACTCACCTTGAGCTAACATTGGTAAGGCATGTAAAACTATAACTAAATAAAATTCCAGAAAGTAGTCTCAATTAGTTCTTTATGGAATGACTAGTTTTTTTGTCTATTGGGATTTATTAACTGCCTTTATGAAGAGATTCACCCAAGTTAATTTTATCTGCCATATGCTTGAAACCTTCTCTCTTAGGATTCTTCTTCTTGTTACATTCAAATTAGATTATTGCAACTCCTTATACCATGGTTTGCCACTTACTCAGATCAGATGACTTCAACTAATTCAAAATACTGCCATTTACTGTTTGGTAAAAAGAAATTTGATCATGTTTCACTGCTATTTATTTGGGAATGTTGACTCCCAGTCTCATACTTTATTCCATTTAAAAATATGGCTATAGTTTATCAGATTCTCCATTCTGGTCTACCATTATTTTTATTCAGTTTATTGATACCCTATATTTCATCTGAAACTCTTAATTCCTCTAACCAACATACTCTCTGTTCCTTCTCATTGCCAGTTGTGGCTTGTTACTCTTAGAGACACTAGTTTTAGCGTTGTTGCCCCTATACTCTGGAATTACCTTTCCCTTTCTCTCAGGATTGAACCCTCTTTTGATACTTTTTTAAAAATCCCTTGACTTATTTTTTCAGACAGGTGTTTCTGCACACCTAATTGTAAATAAGTTTTGGCCTTATTATTTTTTGTGTACTCTAGCAGCAGTCAATATGTTACCTTTTCTTCTCTGTCTCCTTTTATTTCCCTTTTTCTGGAATATATTGTAGTCTTTTTCCCTTGTGTTTTTTCCTTTCATTCCTTTGTCCTGTTTTGGTCTTTTAAAAATTGTAAACCATTTAGGTATCTTGTTATGACTTTGTGGTATATCAAAATAAACTGAACTTGAACTCAAACAATAATATAAGTACATAAGTATTGCCATACTGGGAAAGACCAAAGGTCCATCAAGCCCAGCATCCTGTTTCCAACAGTGGCCAATCCAGGTCACAAATACCCGGTAAGATCCCCAAAATGTACAAAACATTTTATACTGCTTATCCCAGAAATAGTGGATTTTCCACAAGTCCATTTAATAAAGGTCTATGAACTTTTCATTTAGGAAGCCGTCCAAACCTTTTTAAAACTCCGCTAAGATAACTGCCTTTACCACATTCTCTGGCAACGAATTACAGAGTTTTTTTTTTTTTTAATTTTTAATTTTATTTTTTAATTTTTACAATAATTTCAAGATACATCTTGACAAAGAAAAGATGGTTTCCAAGAGTTAAACTTAACATCACAATTTAGATCCTACATTGTTATCTATATGTCAATAAGGAAATCAAGATTAATATTTCAATTTTACAGTATAGAACGTAAATTACAGAGTTTAATTACACGTTGAGTGAAGAAATATTTTCTCCGATTCGTTTTAAATTTACTACATTGTAGCTTCATCGCATGCCCCCTAGTCCTGGTATTTTTGGAAAGCATGAACAGACGTTTCACATCTACCCGTTCAACTCCACTCATTATTTTATAGACCTCTATCATATCTCCACAGCTGCCTTTTCTCCAAGCTGAAGAGCCCTAGCCGCTTTAGCCTTTCCTCATAGGGAAGTCGTCCCATCCCTTTTATAATTTTCGTCGCCCTTCTCTGCACCTTTTCTAATTCCACTATCTTTTTTGAGATGCGGCGACCAGAATTGAACACAATATTCAAGGTGCGGTCGCACCATGGAGCGATACAAAGGCATTATAACATCCTCATTTTTGTTTTCCATTCCTTTCCTAATAATACCTAACATTCGATTTGCTTTCTTAGCCACAGCAGCATACTGAGCAGAAGGTTTCAACGTATCATCAACGACAACACCTAGATCCCTTTCTTGGTCCGTGAGCTGAGCATTTCTCTAACTCATCAGCTTCAAGGTACTGAAGGATAGAAGAGAGCAGTACCTTGAAGTCAGTGTGATAAAGGATCCTAAACTACAAGGTTTCATAAGGAGAAGATCTTGTCAAAACAACTGATTGATTTTTTGAGGTAACCAAACAGTTGTAGTCTGTAGTAGGATCTATTCTGGTAAAGAGAATGTGACTAGTAGGGAACCACAGAGATCAGTGCTTGGTCCAGTCTTCTTTAATGTCTTGCTAAAGTGATGCATATCTTGCACTATAAGCCATGCTTAGACTTAATGAGGTAAAGGTGTGCCTTTAGGAATGAGGACAAGAATAAATGTCATTGAAACATTCATATATTTATTAGACTTCAGTACAGTTCCAGAAGGAACTATTTTCCACAGAATAAGAAAGTCAAGGCCAAAGGGTTATCATATGAAGCTGAAAGGAGGGAAGCTTGAAAGAAAGGGAAGGAAATATTTTCACTGATAGGGTGGCAGATACCTGGGACATACTTCCATTAGAGGTTATAGGAGCCAAAACAGAAGTGTATTTCAAGCATGAATGGGAGAGACACCTTAGTAGCAGGAGGAAGGAGAGGACCACAGACTATGATCTGTAACTGAATAGGAGGCAAAACAAGTGGGCAGATAGGATGGACCACATTGTACTTATCTGCCAACATCTCCCATGTTTCTGTATAAATTCTGCCTTAAAACAAAGCAATCCAGTATTCAAAGAGTTCCCCACTGAAAATCTATGGTAGTTGGTGCCAGAAAGGAAGCCTTTAACTATGTACTTTGAATGTCCCCACTGCTGGTACTGCCTCTTTTTTTTTTTTTACAGGGTGCTCATGGCCAGGTCCAGTGCAAGGTTACTGGGCATCCTATATGAACCTTCAGCTTTATGCCTCCCCCCCCTCAATTAACTTTCAGGTCTCTAACCACTAGTCTCTAGTCATGCATCATGACTTTGAAAATTAAACTGAATGATCATAAGGCAGTGTATGGTTGGAACAACCTCCTGATGGAGGTGATGAAGATGAAGACTGTATCCAAGAAAGCATGGGACAAATATACAGGATCTCTAAGAGAGAAGAAGGGATAGTAGAGATGGGCAGACTGGACAGGCCATATGGTCTTTATCTGCTGTCATTCTCTGTGTTTCTTTGTTTCTACAAGCATCTGAACATTCTCTTCTAGAAAAATCCTGTCAATATGCATCTCTCACTGCTGGTACACTTGGCTTTAGCCCAGTTTCCTGTCAATCCCTAACTATACTCTTATTTATTTACTGGAATTTATTAAATATCTTTATTAAGAAATTCACTCAAGGCAGTGTACAACAGCAATAGCTTGATCAACAACTTACAATGTGTTAACAGTATAACAATGGTAAAATGACCAGATAGCTCATTTTCAAAGCACTTGGGGGTCCTTTTACTAACGTGTGCCGAAAAGTGGCTGAAAATGGACATGTGGCAAAATGAAAATTGGCATGCGTCCATTTTGTGCCTGAGACCTTACCGCCATCCACTGACTTAGCGGTAAGGTCTCACGCATTAATTGGGCAGTAATCATCAGCGTGCGTACAATGTCGATACTGCCCAGTTAGTGCCACGCGCCACCTACTGGACACATGTACAAAATGAAATTAATGCCAGGGCCACGTGGTAGCCGAGTGCTAGTTCCAAATTGGTGCACATTGGGCGCATGCAGGCGCCTATGTGGCTTAGTAAAAGGGCCCCTAAGATTTATAAAGTTCCATAGGTTACTATGGAGTTCATTTTCAAAGCACTTAGATTTACAAAGTTCCATAGGTTACTACAGAACTTTGTAAGTCTAAGTGCTTTGAAAATACACCTCCATCAGGCTCATTTTCGAAAGAGAAGGACGCCCATCTTTCGACACAAATCAGAAGATGGGCGTCCTTCTCACAGGGTCGCCCAAATAGGTATAATCGAAAGCCGATTTTGAACGTTCCCAACTGTTTTCCGTCGCAGTGACGGCCAAAGTTCAAGGGTGTGTGTCAGAGGCATAGCGAAGGCGGGACTTGGGCGTGCCTAACACATGGATGTCCTTGACCCATAATGGAAAAAAAAAGGGCATCCCTGACGAGCATTTGAATGACTTTATCTGGTCCTGTTTTTCTTACGACCAAGGCACAAAAAGGTGGCCGAAATGACCAGATGAGCACCGGAGAGAATCAGGGATGACCTCCTCTTATCCCCCAGTGGTCACTAACCCCTTCCCACCCTTAAAAAACATCTTTAAAAATATTTTTTGCCAGCCTCTATGCCAGCCTCAGATATGTGAGTCTGTAGCAATGGTTTGGATAAGCCATCAAAAAAAAAGATGCAAGACAACTCTAAAAGGACTTCTGAACAGCTACTGGGGTTTGTCTTTTAGCTTTTGTTGAAGACCGTTGGGATCTTGAATGGATAATCCTAATGGGATAAGGAAAACAAATAAACCAGAAGTGTATTTCTATCCTATTTCCAGCTTTGGAAGGTTATAGCTTGCAGATCAGACTGTTTTCTGCATTGGCTATGGTCATACGTCATGATGTCACTGGAGAGATTTACAACCCTGCAGAGATCATGAAACATTCTTGCTGCTCAGCTATTTTAACCCCTCTCTCATTTACTACTGTGAACTTGACTACAGTGATGGAATGGCTAAGAAATGTGACCTTCATATGCCCTCTAAAGCAGGAAGTGGGTCTCCCACAGAAGTTAGGGAAGGCCCAGAGGCTCAATACATACGGAAGATACTGGCACCTCAAAAATATCAACTGGGGCTAACACACTATTAGGCAGAGAGTACAAAAATATAACAGAGAGCAATTCTATAAAACGGCACCAAGGTTGTGCCCATTTGGAGTCCATGCTATAAAGGAAAGTAGATGTCATACTCAGCTCCATCACAGCAGTATGCAGGTCCCTGGACTAGTTTTAGGCAGGTGGAACCAGGCCCATCCTCCTATCTACCTGTTACGTTTGTGGAGGAAACAGTGAGCCCTCCAAAACCCACCAGAAACCCACTGTACCCACATCTAGGTGCCCCCTTTCACCCGTAAGGGCTATGGTAGTGGTGTACAGTTGTGGGTAGTGGGTTTTAGGGTGGGTTTTGGGGGGCTCAGCACACAAGGTAAGGGAGCTATGTTCCTGGGAGCATTTTATGAAGTCCACTGCAGTGCCCCCTAGGGTACCCGGTTCGTGTCCTGGCATGTCAGGGGGACCAGTGCACTACAAATGCTGGCTCCTCTCACAACCAAAGGGCTTGCATTTGGTCGTTTCTGAGGTGGGTGTCCTTGGTTTCCATTATTGCCAAAAATCAGAAACGACCAAGTCTAGGGACGACCATCTCTAAGGATGACCTAAATTTCAAGATTTGGGCGTCCCCAACCGTATTATTGAAATGAAAGATGGACGTCCATCTTGTTTCGATAGTATGGGTTTCCCTGCCCCTCAATTGGGACATTTTGCGAGGGCATCCTCAACAAAACTTGGGCATCCCTTTTGTTTATGCCTCTCCACGTCAGCATAATACAATAAAAAATCTTTTATTGCTTACAAAGGACACCACAGAAACACCACATCATACATTAAAGCCGCTTATTATTCAAACTTATTAGTTCTTCTCCTAATCGTTCAAGATGTCTTTTTGCTCTAACTTTTTGGTTTCTACATAAGTCATCATTTTCTAATGCTGTTGTTTCCAATCTACTGTTTGTCGATTCTTTAGCTAATTCTTTTATCTTGCAGAAAATACAGGCTTCCTTACTATCCTCCCCCACTAATAATCATTTGGATTCTCAGCCCTCAATGGCTGGTTCACTTCCATCCTCCTGTGAGGCTCCTCACTGGTCCTCCTTTAACCTCCTAACTCTCAATTCACTTACAGAGGTTTCATTCAACATGAAGCCTACCACATGCACTCTTGACCCCTTTCCCTCCCCTTGGTTAAAGTCCACATCCCAGGGTCTTCTTCCTTTCATTCTGTTAATCTAAAATAGCCTCTCTACAGGTATTGCTCCCATCTCATTGAAAAAAATGTTATTTGACCAATAATGAAAAAGCTATCTTTGGACTCCTCCCTTCCTACAAATTACCATCTTTTATCCAGTCTTTACTTCCTCTCCCTTCCTCTATCCTTTCCTTTTTCCTATTGGAAAATATGGCTCTTGAGCAGCTGGTGGAGGGGTAGCATTATATATTAACGAGAGCCTTGACTCAGATAGATTACAAATTCAGCAGGACACAAATCACACCCTTGAATCATTGTGGGTTGAAATTCCATGTATAAAAGGGAAAAGGACGGTGATAGGAGTGTACTACCGTCCGCCTCGCCAGGATGAGCAGGTAGACGCAGAAACGATAAAAGAAATCAGAGATGCAAACAAAATGGGCAATGTGATCATAATGGGTGACTTCAATTATCCAAATATAGACTGGGTAAATGTAACATCGGGACACGCTAGAGAGGTACAATTCCTTGATGAAATCAAGGACAGCTTTATGGAGCAGCTGGTGCAGGAGCTGACGAGAGAAGAAAAATTCTAGACTTGGTCCTTAGTGGAGCGCATGATCTGGTGTGGGACGTTATGGTACTGGGGCCACTTGATAACAGTGATCATAATATGATTAGTTTTCATATCAACCTTATCAATAGAAATCAAACAAAATAAAACATGGAAAAGAAAATAAGATGATACCTTTTTTATTGGACATAACTTAATACATTTCTTGATTAGCTTTCGAAGGTTGCCCTTCTTCGTCAGATCGGAAATAAGCAAATGTGCTAACTGACAGTGTAAATAAGTGAAAACATTCAAGCATTACTTGGACCAGGACACTGTACCAGAGACTTCACAGTGAGAATCCTGAAAGGTAACTTTAAAACCATACAAGAACGTAAGACCTTTGAAGTCAGAATGATTGAATATTTTAACACCCAACAGAAAGGTCTTAACAAGGATCTGGGGTTCCTAGCTCATTATAAACCATAAAGCTGTATTTCTCTGTTGATCACCCCACCCCTCACTTATCCACACCCATCCTGTTAGAATATCAATGATATGCTTTGATGTCCCCATGCATACCTCCTACCCACCCCCATCCTCCCACCCTGTCAGACTGTCATAGTAATGCTTGAATGTTTTCACTTACATACACTGTCAGCTAGCACATTTGCTTATTTCCGATCTGACGAAGAAGGGCAACCTTCGAAAGCTAATCAAGAAATGTATTAAGTTATGTCCAATAAAAAAGGTATCATCTTATTTTCTTTTCCATGTTTTATTTTGTTTAATTTCTATTGATAACCTTAAGAGTGGACTAACACGGCTACCACACTCCTCTACATATCAACCTTGAAGTAACTATACACAGGAAGTCAAATACGTTAGCACTTAACTTTAAGAAAGGAGACTATGATAAAATGAGAAGAACGGTGGAAAAAAAACTTAGGGGGACAACTGAGAGGGTAAAAACTATACAACAGGCATGGACGCTGTTCAAAAATACCATCCTGGAGGCCCAGGCCAAACATATTCCACTAATTAGAAAAGAAAGACGGAACTCCAAAAGACAGCCGGCCTGGTTGAAAAGTGAGGTGAAGGAAGCTATTAAGGCTAAAAGAAATGCCTTCAGAAAATGGAAGAAGGAACCGTCTGAAAATAACAAGAAGCAGGAGTGTCAAAGCAAATGCAAGGCGCAGATAAAGAAGGCCAAGAGGGATTACGAAAAAAAGATAGCATTAGAGGCAAAAAAGCATAGTAAATATTTTTTTCAGTATATTAAAAGCAGGAAGCCGGCAAAAGAATCGGTTGGGCCACTGGATGACCGAGGGGTAAAAGGGGCGATCAAGGAAGACAAAGACATAGTGGAAAGATTGAATGAATTCTTTGCTTCGGTCTTCACCGAGGAAGATTTCGGTGAGATACCGGTGTCGGAAATGATATTTCAAGCGGACGAGTCGGAGAAACTTACTGACTTCATGGTAAACCTGGAGGACGTAATGGGGCAGTTCATCAAACTGAAGAGTAGCAAATCTCCTGCACCAGATGGTATTCATCCTACTGATAGAACTGAAAAATGAGCTTGCGGAGCTACTGCTAGTGATATGCAATTTATCCTTAAAATCGAGCGTGGTACCGGAAGATTGGAAGGTGGCCAATGTAACACCCATTTGTAAAAAAGGTTCCAGGGGAGATCCAGGAAATTATAGACCAAAGAGTCTGACGTCGGTGCCGGGGAAAATGGTAGAGGCTATTATTAAAAACAAAATTACAGAGCACATCCGAGGACATGGATTGCTGAGACCGAGTCAGCACGGCTTTTGTGTGGGGAAATCTTGCCTGACCAATTTACTTCAATTCTTTGAAGGAGTAAACAAACATGTGGACAAAGGGGAGCCGGTTGATATTGTGTATCTGGATTTTCAAAAGGCGTTTGACAAGGTACCTCATGAAAGGCTACAGAGGAAATTGGAGGGTCATGGGATAGGAGGAAAAGTCCTATTGTGGATTAAAAACTGGTTGAAGGATAGGAAACAGAGAGTGGGGTTAAATGGGCAGTATTCACAATGGAGAAGGGTAGGGTTCCTCAGGGGTCTGTGCTAAGACCACTGCTTTTTAATATATTTATAAATGATATAGAGATGGGAGTAACTAGCGAGGTAATTAAATTTGCTGATGACACAAAGTTATTCAAAGTCGTTAACTTGTGACAGGATTGTGAAAAATTACAGAAGGACCTTACGAGACTGGGAGACTGGGCGGCTAAATGGCAGATGACATTTAATGTGAGCAAGTGCAAGGTGATGCATGTGGGTAAAAAAGAACCCGAATTATAGCTACGCCATGCAAGGTTCCACGTTAGGAGTTACGGACCAAGAAAGGGATCTGGGTGTCGTTGTCGATAATACACTGAAACCTTCTGCTCAGTGTGCTGCTGCGGCTCGGAGAGCAAATAGAATGTTGGGTATTATTAGGAAAGGTATTGAAAACAGGTGTGAGGATGTTATAATGCCATTATATCGCTCCATGGTGCGACCGCACCTTGAGTATTGTGTTCAATTCTGGTCGCCGCATCTCAAGAAAGATATAGTGGAATTGGAAAAGGTGCAGTGAAGGGCGACTAAAATGATAGCGGGGATGGGACGACTTCCCTATGAAGAAAGACTAAGGAGGCTAGGGCTTTTCAGCTTGGAGAAGAGATGGCTGAGGTATGATAGAGGTATATAAAATAATGAGTGGAGTGGAACAGGTGGATGTGAAGTGTCTGTTCACGCTTTCCAAAAATACTAGGACAAGGGGGCATGCAATGAAACTACAGTGTAGTAAATTTAAAACAAATCGGAGAAACTTTTTCTTCACCCAACGTATAATTAAACTCTGGAATTCATTGCCGGAGAACGTGGTGAAAGCAGTTAGCTTCGCAGAGTTTAAAAGGGGGTTAGACGGTTTCCTAAAGGACAAGTCCATAAACCACTACCAAATGGACTTGGGAAAAATCCACAATTCCGGGAATAACATGTATAGAATGTTTGTACGTTTGTGAAGCTTGCCAGGTGCCCTTGGCCTGGATTGGCCGCTGTCGTGGACAGGATGCTGGGCTCGATGGATCCTTGGTCTTTTCCCAATGTGGCATTACTTATGAACTTATGTACTTAGCTTTCATCTCATATTGAAAAACTCTCAGGGGTCCTTTTACTAAGGTGCGCCGAAAAATGGCCTGCGCTGTTGTAGACACTTGTCTTGGACGTGTGCAGGTCCATTTTTCAACACACCTGCAAAAATGCCTTTTTTGGGCCAAAAATGGATGTGCGGCAAAATAAAAATTGGCACACATCCATTTTGGGCCTGAGACCTTACTGCCACCCATTGACATAGCGGTAAGGTCTCACTCATTAACTGGGTAGTAATTGTCAGCGTGCGTACACTATCAATTACCGCCCAGGTAGTGCCACGTGGTAAAAAATAAAGCGAGGTTACTAACTTGTAGCAGGTATTCTCCGAGGACAGCAGGCTGATTGTTCTCACTGATGGGTGACGTCCATGGCAGCCCAAGGATCGGAAGATCTTCCTAGCAACAGAAGTTTGCTAGCTCTCGTGAGATCCGCATGCATCGCGCATGCGCGACCGTCTTCCCGCCCGCTTCAGCGTGCTCCTCAGTCCAGTATAAAGCAAAGACAAGGGAAGACACAACTCCAAAGGGGAGGAGGGTGGGATTGTGAGAACAATCAGCCTGTTGTCCTCGGAGAATACCTGCTACAGGTTAGTAACTTCGCTTTCTCCGAGGACAAGCAGGCTGCTTGTTCTCACTGATGGGGTATTCCTAGCCCCCAGGCTCACTCAAAACAACAAACATTGGTCAATTGGGCCTCGCAATGGCGAGGATATAACTGAGATTGACCTAAAACCCGAACCAACTAACTGAGAGTGCAGCCTGGAACAGAATAAAAATGGGCCTAGGGGGGTGGAGTTGGATTCAAACCCCAAACAGATTCTGCAGCACCGACTGCCCGAACCGACTGTCGCGTCGGGTATCCTGCTGTAGGCAGTAATGAGATGTGAATGTGTGGACTGATGACCACGTCACAGCCTTGCAAATCTCTTCAATGGAGGCAGACTTCAAGTGGGCCACTGACGCCGCCATGGCTCTAACACTGTGAGCCGTGACATGACCCTCAAGAGCCAGCCCAGCTTGGGCGTAAGTGAAGGAAATGCAATCCGCTAGCCAATTTGAGATGGTGCGTTTCCCGACAGCCACTCCCTTTCTATTGGGGTCGAAAGAAACAAACAAACAATTGGGCGGACTGTCTATGTGGGCTTGTCCACTCCAGTTAGAAGGCCAATGCTCTCTTGCAGTCCAATGTGTGCAACTGACGTTCAGCAGGGCAGGTATGAGGCCGGGGAAAGAATGTTGGCAAGACAATTGACTGGTTAAGATGGAACTCCGACATCACCTTTGGCAAAAACTTAGGGTGAATGCGGAGGACTACTCTGTTATGATGAAATTTAGTATAAGGAGCATGAGCTACCAAGGCTTGAAGCTCACTGACTCTAAGAGCTGAAGTGACTGCCACCAAGAAAATGACCTTCCAGGTCAAGTACTTCAGATGGCAGGAGTTCAGTGGCTCAAAAGGAGGTTTCATCAGTTGGGTGAGAACGACATTGAGATCACATGACACTGTAGGAGACTTGATAGGGGGCTTTGACAAAAGCAAACCTCTCATGAATCGAACTAAAGGCTTACCCTCTACACGGTAATGAAAAGCACTAATTGCGCTAAGATGAACTCTTAAACAGTTGGTCTTAAGACCAGCCTCAGACAAGTGTAGAAGGTATTCAAGCAGGGTCTGTGTAGGACAAGAACGAGGATGTAGGGCCTGGCTGTCACACCAGACGGCAAACCTCTTCCACTTGGAAGCATAACACCTCTTCGTGGAATCTTTCCTGGAAGCAAGACTTGGGTGACACCCTCAGAATGACCCAAGGAGGCGAAGTCTACGCTCTCAACATCCAGGCCGTGAGAGCCAGAGACTGGAGGTTGGGATGCAGAAGCGCCCCCTCGTTCTGAGTTATGAGGGTTGGAAAACACTCCAATCTCCACGGTTCTTCGGAGGACAACTCCAGAAGAAGAGGGAACCAGATCTGTCGCGGCCAGAATGGAGTGATCAGAATCATGTTTCCACGATCCTGCTTGAGTTTCAGCAAAGTCTTCCCTACCAAGGGCATGGGAGGATACGCATACAGGAGGCCGTTCCCCCAATGCAGGAGAAAGGCATCCGACGCTAGTCTGCCGTGGGTCTGAAGTCTGGAACAGAACTGAGCGACCTTGTGATTGGTCTGAGTGGCAAAAAGATCTACCAAGGGGGTGCCCCACACTTGAAAGATCTTGCAAATAACTCTCGAGTTGAGAGACCACTCATGAGGTTGCATTATCCTGCTCAACCTGTCGGCCAGGTTCAAGCCAAGCCATGACGGCGAGCCCAAAGCCATATTCTGACGGCTTCCTGACACAGGGGGCGAGATCTGGTGCCCCCCTGCTTGTTGATGTAATACATGGCAACCTGATTGTCTGTCTGAATTTGGATATTTGGTTGGATAGCCGATCTCTGAAAGCCTTTAGCGCGTTCCAGACTGCTCGTAACTCCAGGAGATTGATCTGAAAACCTGTCTCCTGGAAGGACCAACATCCCTGGGTGTGAAGCCCATCCACATGAGCTCCCCACCCCAGGAGAGACGCATCCGTAGTCAGCACTTTTTGTGGCTGAGGAATTTGAAAGGGACGTCCCAAGGTCAAATTGGAGCGAATTGTCCACCAATGCAGGGATTTGAGAAAGAGTGTGGACAGCTGGATCATGTCTTCTAGCTCCCACGCAGCTTGATACCACTGGGAAGCTAGAGTCCACTGAGCAGATCTCATGTGGAGACGGGCCATGCCGAGCTGTGAACCGCTGAGACGCTCGTATCCAGGAGACCAGGGACAAAAGATTGTCTGTCCTGGCCTCGGGAAGGTAGGTATGAGCCATCTGGGAGTCCAGCAGAGCTCCTATGAATTCTAGTCTTTGAACTGGAAGAAGGTGGGACTTTGGATAATTTAGCACAAACCCCAGTAGCTCCAGGAGTTGAATAGTCACCTGCATGGACTGTAGGGCTCCTGCCTCCGAGGTGTTCTTGACCAGCCAATCGTCGAGATAAGGGAACACATGCACTCCCAGTCTGCGTAGAGACGCCACCAATACAGCCAGGTATTTTGTGAACACTCTGGGTGCAGAAGCGAGACCAAAGGGTAGCACACAGTATTGAAAATGCCGTGTTCCTAGACGGAATCGAAGATACTGTCTGTGAGCTGGCAGTATCGGGATGTGAGTATAAGCATCCTTTAAGTTCAGAGAGCATAGCCAATCGTTTTTCTGAATCATGGGAAGAAGGGTGCCCATGGAAAGCATCCTGAACTTTTCGCGGACCAGATATTTGTTCAGGGCCCTTAGGTCTAGGATGGGACGCATCCCCCCTGTTTTCTTTTCCACAAGAAAGTACCTGGAATAGAATCCCAGCCCTTCCTGCCCCGGTAGCACGGGCTCGACCGCATTGGCACTGAGAAGGGCGGAGGAAGTACCTGCTTGTGCTGGAAGCTGAAAGACTGAGCTCCTGGAAGACAATTTGGAGGTTTTGAGATCAAATTGAGGGTGTATCCTAGCCGGACTATTTGGAGAACCCACTGATCGGAGTCTATGAGAGGCCACCTTTGGTGAAAAAACTTTAACCTCCCTCCGACCGGCAGATCGTCCGGCACAGACACTTTTATCTCGGCTATGCTCGCCTGGAGCCAGTCAAAAGCCCATCCTTTGTTTTTGCTGGGGAGCTGCAGGGGCCTGAGGAGGCGCACACTGTTGACGCGAATGAGCGCGCTCGGGCTTGGCCTGAGCAGGCTGGCGGGCAGGGGGATTGTACCTACGCTTATTATAAGCGTAAGGAGCATTCCTCCGTCCTGCATAAAACCGTCTACCTGTAGAGGTAGATGCTGAAGGCGTCCGGTGGGAGAGCTTGTCAAATGCGATGTCCCACTGGTGGAGCTGTTCTATCACCTGTTCAACGCGCTCACAAAAAATGTTATCTCCCCGGCAAGGAGCATCTGCAATCCGCTGCTGGACTCTATTCTCCAGGTCAGAGGCACGCAGCCATGAGAGTCTGCGCATCACTATACCCTGAGCAGCGGCCCTGGACGCTACATCAAAAGTGTCGTAGGCACCCCTGGACAGGGATTTCCTACATGCCTTCAGCTGCCTGACCACCTCCTGAAAAGGCTTGGCCTGCTCCGATGGGAGCTCATCGACCAAGTCCGCCAGTTGCTGCACATCATTTTGGAACCCTTATTCAATCCACATGTGGATGCTCCTGTAGAGCTGGTAGGATTGGATCTTGGACACGAGCATAGCAGAATGGTAGGCCTTCCTCCCAAAAGAGTCTAGAGTCTTAGATTCACGGCCCGGGGACGCCGAGGCGTAATCTCTACTACTCTTGGCTTTCTTGAGAGCCGAGTCTACAACTCCAGAGTCATGAGGCAACTGAGCCCTCATCAACTCGATACTGGGACTCAATCTTCTTGGGCATGTGGGGGTTACTTAATGGTTTCGCCCAGTTCGCCATCAATGTCTGCTTCAGGACATTATGAAAGGGAACAGTGGACAACTCCTTAGGTGGTGAAGGATAGTCCAGGACCTCAAACATCTCAGCCCTGGGCTCATCCTCAGTAACCACTGGGAAGGGAATGGCCGTAGACATTTCCCGGACAAAGGAGGAGAAAGACTCTCAGGGGGAGAAAGCTTTCTCTCTGGCAAAGGGGTGGGATCAGAAGGAAGACCACAAGACTCCTCGTCAGAGAAATATCTGGTGTCTTCCTCCACCTCCCATGAGGCCTCACCGTCAGTATCGGACACAAGTTCATGAACTTCAGTCCGAAGCTGAGCCCGTCTCGACGCAGAGGAACCCGGTCCCCTACGGCGGTGCCGAGAAGAATACTCCTGTGCCGGCGGCGACGAAGCTCTCTCCAGCGACGTCGACGGGTAGTCCTCCTGGGTGGCAGCGGACGCCGATGCCACAAGCGGTACCGGCGTTGCAGACCGCACCACGGGAAGAGAGCCAACTGCCGCATGACTCGACAGTACCGCCAGTGCAGGCATCGGCGGTACCGGAGCAGAAGGTTGCAGCAGCCCTTCCAGAATCTCTGGAAGTATGGCTCTGAGACGCTCATCCAGAGTGGCTGTCGAGTAAGGCAGTGGGACTGGTACCGGCGATGAGCTGAGAACCTGTGTGGAGCGCAGAGGCAGTACCGGGCTGTCCGAAAAGGAGCGCATCAACACCTCTTGTATGGAGGGCGAGCGGTCCTCCCGGTGTCGACGCTTCGAGGGTACCGAATCCTTCGGTGTCCCGGAGCTCTCGGTACCATGACGGGAAGGTGACCGATGACGGTGCTTCTTCGCCTTCGTGCGAAGCACTGCATCAGCACCTCCTGGTACCGATGAGGAAGACGTGGAATCCAAATGTCTCCTCGGGGCCGGGTCCGAAGGTGGTCGGTCCCGGGGGGCCTTCACCGCAGGAGCCCTCGAGGCAGGTGGAGACCCACTCGATGGCTCACTGCTACCAGAGTGGGATCTCTGGACAGCCATCACCTGCACTCCGGACGTCGATGCTCCTTCCGATGCCGACATCGATACCGGCGATGACCTCGGTACTGCTGGCTCCGTCGATGCCGAAAGACCAGACGAGGCTCCGAACAGGATGTTCCACTGAGCCAATCTCGCCGCCTGGGTCCTCTTTTTGAGCTGGAGGCACAAAGTACAGGCGTCCGGGTGATGACCAGCCCCGAGACACTGAAGACACGATACGTGTCTATCAGTTAGCGAGATCGTCCGGTGGCACCGCGTGCACTTCTTGAAGCCGCTGGCAGGCTTCGAGGACATGGGCGGAAAAATCGCGCTGGCGAGGTCAAATGCGATGATGCCGAAAAAAGGGGCACCAAAAAAGGGAAAAGACCCGGACGGGCGGCGGAACAGGCCACACACAGAAAAGAAAGGAAACTTACGTGTGAAACTTCGAAGAAGTACCGGAAAACAAAACAAACTCTTTTTTTTTTTAACACATAAGAGGAGATACGAAGAACAAGCCGAAAAGGCACGAAAACCACAGCGAAGAATGCGAAGGGGGCCACGAACGAGCGATACACGTCCGTTCTGACCGCAGAAAAAGAGAGACTGAGGAGCACGCTGAAGCAGGTGGGAAGACGGTCGCGCATGCGCGATGCATGCGGATCTCGCGAGAGCTAGCAAATGTCTGTTGCTAGGAAGATCTTCCGATCCTGGGGCTGCCGTGGACGTCACCCATTAGTGAGAACAATCAGCCTGCTTGTCCTCGGAGAAAAATATTTTCTGCTGTGCATATTGGACATGCGTAAAAAATGGAATTACCGCCCGGGGCATGCAGTAGCCAAGTAATAGTTCCAAAATGACGTGCACTGGATGTGCGTAGGCACCTACGCGCCTTAGTAAAAGGGCCTATCAGTTCTCTATCCTAGACAGGCCGGGTTTTGCCCCTACCATAGCACTGAAACTGTCCTAAATACTCTTCTTTGCAAAATTCACACTATTCTAGATGCTGGTGATATTGCTTTAGTTGTCTCTTTTGATCTTTCTGCTGCTTTCGACCTTGTTGACCGCTCTCTTCTATTATCTCACTTTTCTCGTATTGGGTTATCAGGGACAGTTCTCAGATAATTTATCTCTTTTCTACAGGATCGTGTCCTCACTGTCAAATTTCAGGCTACAGATTCACTACCTGACCTTCTCATCTGTGGATTCTGAAAGGTTCAATACTGTCACCCATTCTTTTCAATTCATCTTAGCCCCCTGGCCACCCTTATTCAATCTCACAACATTAAAAATTTTCTCTATACCAATGATATTTTGCTAGTCTTTCAAATCTCACTGATTCACATTAATTTGGACCCTCTAAAAACCTGTCTTGATTCCTTTGTCTCTTGGCTAAAAGATCACAGATTAGTTCTTAATCCTGACAAAACAGTATCTTTCTCTAGTTCTTTTTAACAAACCAATTTAAAAAGTCACTTCCTTTTACTATCTGGCAGTTATCCTTGATTCCAAGCTATCACTTCAGCTGTTCACAGCCGCTGCCTTGATCTTCTCTCCTCTCATGCCATCCTCGATCCACTTCAATCCTGTTTTTGGCCTCTGCACGCGACAGAAACGGCACTCTCTAAAGTTTGCAATGACCTGCTCCTGGCCAAATCCAGAGGTCACTACTCCATCCTCATCCTCCTCGATCTTTCCGCCGCGTTTGACACTGTCAATCATAATTTACTTCTTGCCACGCTGTCATCTTTTGGGTTCCAAGGCTCTGTCCTCTCCTGGTTCTCCTCTTATCTCTCCCACCGCACCTTCAGGGTACACTCCCATGGATCTTCCTCCACTCCCATCCCACTATCTGTTGGAGTTCCCCAGGGATCTGTCCTTGGACCCCTTCTTTTCTCAATCTACACCTCTTCCCTGGGCTCGCTGATCTCGTCTCATGGTTTTCAGTATCATCTTTATGCTGATGACACCCAGCTATACCTCTCCACACCTGACACCACCGTGGAGACCCAGGCCAAGGTATCGGCCTGTTTATCCGACATTGCGGCATGGATGTCCAACCGTCACCTTAAACTGAACATGTCCAAGACCGAGCTCCTCGTCTTTCCTCCTAAACCCACTTCTCCTCTTCCTCCACTCTCTATCTCAGTTGATAACACCCTCATCCTCCCCGTCCCATCTGCCCGCAACCTCGGAGTCATCTTCGACTCCTCCCTCTCCTTCTCTGCGCATAGCCAACAGACTGCCAAGACCTGTCTCTTCTTCCTCTTCAACATCAGCAAAATTCGCCCTTTCCTCTCTGAGCATACCACCAGAACTCTCGTCCACGCTCTCATTACCTCTCGCCTTGATTACTGCAACTTACTCCTCACCGGCCTCCCACTCGGCCATCTATCCCCCCTTCAATCCGTTCAGAACGCTGCTGCACGTCTTATATTCCGCCAAAACCGATATACTCATATCACCCCTCTCCTCAAATCACTTCATTGGCTTTCGATCAGATATCGCATACAATTCAAGCTCCTCCTCCTTACCTACAAATGCACTCAGTCTGCGGCTCCTCACTACCTCTCCACCCTCATCTCCCCCTATGTTCCCGCCCGTAACCTCCGCTCACAGGACAAAGCCCTTCTCTCAGTACCCTTCTTCACCACTGCCAACTCCAGGCTCCAGTCATTCTGCCTTGCCTCACCCTATGCCTGGAACAATCTTCCTTTACCCATACGCCATGCCCCCTCCCTACCCGTCTTCAAATCTCTGCTTAAAACTCACCTCTTCAATGCTGCCTTTGGCGCCTAACCGCTTGAGAAATATAGAATGCCCCAATCTATCCACCCTATCAGATTAACTGTTCACTTGTCCTCTAGATTGTACACTTGTCTTTAGATTGTTCTCTTGTCTTTTAGATTGTAAGCTCTTTGAGCAGGGACTATCCTTCTATGTTTAAATTGTACAGCGCTGCGTAACCCTAGTAGCGCTTTAGAAATGTTAGTAGTTAGTAGTAGTAGTTTCATGTCTCATATGTGATTAAACTTGGTTATCTTGCTCTACATAGGCTACATCACTTATGTGGCCTTCTCGATTTTTCAGCTTTCCTTGGTCTCAATCATGCATTTCTGATATCTCATCTAGATTACTGTAATATTGTTTTCACTAGTATTTCTTCCCAACAACTAAAACCTCTCCAAACACTCCAAAATACTGCTACAAGACTTCTCTGTCGTGCCCAGAGATACAAGTGCCTCCCTCCTCTCTTTATTAGTCTAGTCTACGCTGGCTACCTGTGAACGACTGCATACTTTTTAAAATCCGTTGCCTTACCCATAAGGCATATCATCTAGGTCAACCTTGTTACTTGGCCAGTCTCACAGTACCAAGTACACCATCTTGGGCCCTCAGAGCAACTGGTTCTCTCCAAGCCCAGACAGGCTCATTATGAAACAACCAGATACTCTGCATTTTATTTTTTTAGCACCCAAACTGTGGAATGATCTCCTCCCTTACATTTGGTCCAAGCATTCAATCTCCAAGTTCAAGATCACTCTTAAAACTCATTTTTCTGTATGACTTTCAGTGATGTCTCAGAGCCTTCAGTGACCTAACTTGTGTATGTGACCCACACTGATTGACACAATTTTACTTTTACTTTCACGTTTATTTTAGTGGCTTTCTTTCCTATCAACCTTTGGCAATCATTTCCAATTTCTATATATTGTTTTATGTATTTTATGTTAACCACCTTGACTCGCACGTCAAATTAGACGGTATATCACGTCTGCAATAAACAATAAACAATCATCTGCAAAACCCAGTTTTGAGGAATGCCCATAATAGACAGGGCTGCCAAGTTACTCAGTCCCAAGAGAGATACTTTTTGGACAATTCCAGTTTCAAATATACATCTCAAAACAGTGTGGCACTTGTAGTCCCTAATTTTACTCACTGAAATCAGTACTGCAGGTCCTATAATGTATCAGGGGCACTTGAGATGTCTGATTGTCTTTTAGAGCAATTGATTTCAATATCTTGCGATTGAATCAGTTCAAATCAGAGCTGTTCTGAAAAGCCAGGCAGGATTCAAAATTCAGATTAAATGCCATGTAAAAATGAGGGCTGGAATGGAGGTATTCAACAACAGCCAGCTGAAAAACAGACACACAAATGGCAGGCCTAAAGAGCAGGTAGATTTAGCAGAATATTCAGCTAAACAATTAGATGCATAATTAAGTGCAGCTGAACATCTGTGTAAAGACAGCCAGATAAAGGTATCAAGTCAATAGGGTTCTACATAAGTACATAAGTATTGCTATACTGGGAAAGACCAAAGGTCCCTCAAGCCGAGCTTCCTGTTTCCAACAGTGGCCAATCCAGGTCACAAATACCTTGCAAGATCCCAAAAAAGTACAAAACATTTTATACTGCTTATCCCTGAAATAGTGGATTTTCCCCAAGTCCATTTAATATGGTCTATGGACTTTTCCTTTAGGAAGCCGTCCAAACCTTTTTAAAACTCCACTAAACTAACCACCTTTACCACATTGTCTGACAACGAAATCCACAGTTTAATTACACGTTGAGTGAAGAAAAGTTTTCTCCGATTCATTTAAAATGTACTACATTGTAGCTTCATCATATGCCCCCTAGTCCTAGTATTTTTGGAAAGCTTAAACAGACGCTTCACATCTACCCGTTCAACTCCACTCATTATTTTATAGACTTCTATCATATCTCCTCTCACCCGCCTTTTCTTCAAGCTAAAGAGCCCTAGCCACTTTAGCATTTCCTCATAGGGAAGTCGTCCCATCCCCTTTATCACTTTCGTCGCCCTTCTCTGCACCTTTTCTAATTCCACTATATCTTTTTTGAGATGCGGCGACCAGAATTGAACACAATATTCGAGGTGTGGTCGCATCATGGAGCGATACAAAATCATTATAACATCCTCTTTTTTGTTTTCCATTCCTTTCCTAATAATACCTAACATTCTATTTGCTTTCTTCGCTGCAGCAGCACACTGAGCAGAAGGTTTCAACGTATCATCAACGACGACACCTAGATCCCTTTCTTGGTCTGTGACTTGGAACCTTGCATGACATAGCTATAATTCGGGTTTCTCTTTCCCATGTGCATCACTTTGCACTTGCTCATATTAAATATCACCTGCCATTTAGACTCCCAGTCTCCCAGTCTCGTAAGGTCCTCTTCATATTTTTCACAATCCTCCGGCGATTTGACTTTGAATAACTTTGTGTCATCAGCAAATTTAATTACCTCACAAGTTACTCCCTAGGTCATTTATAAATATGTTAAAGGCAATGGTCCCAGCACAGACCCATAGGGAACCCCACTAACTACCCTTCTCCATTGAGAATACTGACCATTTAACCCTACTCTCTGTTTTCTATCTTTTAACCAGTTTTTAATCCACAATAGAACACTCCTCTTATCCCATGACTCTCCAATTTCCTTTGGAGTCTTTCATATGGTACTTTGTCAAACGCCTTCTGAAAATCTAGATACACAATATCAACCGGCTCACCTTTATCCACATGTTTGTTCACCCCTTCAAAGAAATGTAGTAGATTGGTGAGGCAAGATTTCCCTTTACTAAATCCATGTTGACTTTGTCTCATTAATCCATGCTTTTGAATATGCTCTGTAATTTTGTTCTTTATAATAGTTTCTACCATTTTGCCCGGCACCAACGTCAGACTCACAGGTCTATAATTTCCCGGATCTCCTCTGGAACCTTTTTAAAAAATCGGCGTTACAGAGGATCACGTGATGCACGGCTAGAGGAAGGCTGTCGTCGTGCGGAGCTCCCTCATCACCTGCCCTTAATTGCGAAATTCCAACAGTGTTGCGGCGTTTCCCGTTTTTGCGGACCAAAGAGGTGATCGGGTGCAGAGCAAGAATCGATTTTGTGAAAGCGGAACGGGAGAGCAAGCGAAGGATGGCGGCGAAATTCGGAAAAAAAGAAGGGACGCGGAGTCGCGTACCTGAAGCCAAGATGGCGGATGTTGACAGCGGGAGTCCTAAAACAGTGAGCTCCGCATGGGCTGCGGAGGTGGCGGCGGAGGTTTCTTCTATGCTGGAGGCGTCCGTGGACCTAAAACAGCAGAGGATTGCAGACCAGCTACAGGGGATCGATGAAAAACTGGGAAGCATCCAGTCTGAGGTCGCCCTATATAAGCAGAGGTTATCGGACGTCGAGGACTCAGTGCAGCAACAAGAGAGGTCAGGAGCGGCTTTGAAGCAGCGGGTAGACCGCCTTGAAGCGAAATTGGAGGACCTGGAGAACAGGTCTCGTCGGAGCAACATTCGGATGGTGGGGCTGCCTGAAACAATCAGAGAAAGTGATTTGCGCTCCTTTTTGGAGTCCTGGCTTCCTAAAGTTTTACAGTTACAGCTGACTACAGGCCCTTTGCGTGTGGAGCGGGCCCATAGGCTGGGGCACCTGCGGAAGGAGGATTCCCGCCCTAGGGTGGTGATATTTAAGGTCTTGAACTTTGCCCATAAAGAGGACATTTTTCGGGCGATTAGGAAGGTGGGGCAGCTGAAATATGAAAACTCTGTGGTGCGCTGCTTCCAAGATTTTTCAAGTGCAGTGTCCTCGCAGCGCAAGGCGTTCCGCGATGTCTGCCAACGTCTATTTGCGAGAAAGATCCAATTTGCTTTACTGTACCCGGCACGTTTGAAGATCTGGCATCAGGGATCTCAGAAGTTCTTCACAACAGCAGAAGATGCGGTGAAATTCGTGCAATACGATTTGGATGCGGAGATGCCGGCATGAAGATCCCTGTTTGGATGGACCTTAGGGCAGGAGCAGCTGAGTGGTTGGCTGGGACTGTCAGGTATCTGGTGTAATGCTGGGGCCCAGTGTTCCTTTTAGGCGAGCCAGAGTGCGTTGTTAATGTTGTTATGTTGGACTTTATATTTTAATAGAAGGATTTTGGGATTGGTTTAACCTTGGAGGTTTTGGGTGGTCTGTGGTTTTTCATGGGCTTGCAACAACTGTTGGGATAAGATGATTTATACTTGGGTGAGGAGCGAGTGGGGAGTGTGTAAGTGGATTGGTTACAGAGTGGGAGACTAAGTGAGGGAGTTAGGCTGTTTTGTGTATTGTGTGGGAGGGGAGGGAGCGCGCGTGATTCGGCTCCACAGGGGCTATGAGGGTTTTTGTATGGGGACGGGAGGGGGAGGGGGTTGGAAGGGGGTGGGGGGGGGCTGGGAAAGAGGGGGAGGGGAGGGAGGCCGAGGAGATGCCTGGATATACTTTGGGGAAAGTGTTGTGGGAGCGGGTGGCTGTGGGGGGGATGTCCATGGGCTGGGGACATCCTCTGTTGTTTTTGAGATTGAGAAATTTTGCTACAGGATTAGAAGAGTATTGGCTTAATGGGGTCACTTAAAATAGTCTCTTGGAATGTGTGTGTGGGGGGGGGGGGTAAACTCGCCCATTAAGCGTACCAAGGTACTGCAGGCATTGCAAAGGAAGAGGGCCGATGTGGCTTTTATACAAGAGACACATTTGTCTTCCGGTGAACATGCCAAATTTAAACGTAGTTGGGTGGGATCTCTGGTAGAGGCTCCTGCAGTGGGGAGGAAGGCAGGGGTGATGATTCTTTTTAGGAAAAATATTCCTCTTCAGCTCAAGTCGGTTAGAGCAGATCCCGAGGGTCGGTGGGTTTTGGATGAAGCAGTGCTAGCTGGTCGCCATCTAGTGCTTTGCAATATATATGCCCCCAATGTTTTCACTGGGAGTTTTTTCTCAAGCTTTGATCGAGAGGCTGTCTCCGCATGCTGGGGGGGAACTGATCGTGGGAGGAGATTTTAATTTGGTGTTTGATCCCCTGATGGACAGATCAAATCCTGGTGCACAGAAGTCAGGGGGTGGTTGTAAGGCATTGTCTTTGTTGTGTAAGGCTTTAGATCTAGTGGATGTATGGCGGGTGCTGCATTCCTCGGAGCGAGATTATACCCACCTCTCAAGGGCACATGGCTCTCAGTCACGTACTGATTATTTGTTTGTTTCCCGATCTATTTTTTCTCAGGTGCAGCAGGCG
The DNA here is from genome assembly GCF_901765095.1 of Microcaecilia unicolor. NCBI lineage: Eukaryota > Metazoa > Chordata > Amphibia > Gymnophiona > Siphonopidae > Microcaecilia > Microcaecilia unicolor. Next base: position 150,553,646 of record NC_044041.1, on the reverse strand, counting down.
GAGATCGGACCATACGCGGTGTCCGATCATGCTTTGGTTTGGTTGAACTTGACTGGTAAATTGGGCGGCCTGGGCTGTCAGATCTGGCGCTACCCTTTGGAGCTTGTACGTGATCAGAAATTTCAGGTCTACTTGTTGGAGAGATGGGAGGATTATGTGCACCATAATGGCATTCATGTGGATCAACCGGCTCTTTTTTGGGAAACCGCAAAGGCTGTATTACGCGGGGATATTATTTCTTATTTAGCGAGACATCGGAAGGCAAGGGATGGGGAAATCGTGCGTTTGGGAGCATTGATACAAAAGTTGCGGAAATCTTATGGGCACTTACATACTGCTTCGTGTAGGGAAGCTCTGTTGGGAGCACAAAATGAATTAAATGAATTGCTCCATCAACGGGCAGTTAAGTCTCAGCTCTATTATAAATATCATTTGTTTCAACATGGTAATAAAGCTGGGAGGCTGTTGGCCAGGATGGTTCGTAAGAAAGGAGGTGCACGTCGTGTTTTACAGTTAAAGGCATCGGACGGTCGGATGATGCGTTCAGACAAGGATATTGCAGATACTTTTGGTCGGTTTTATAAAACATTGTATGCCCCTGACTTGGACTTGGATAGCAACATGTATTTGGATAATTTGGATTTACCTCAGCTTTCTGATTGTCAACGGGGACGGCTGAATGCGCCATTTACTGAGGGAGACTTGATGTTGGCCCTGCAGCAGAGTGCTTCTCATAAGGCTCCAGGACCCGATGGACATCGGATAGAGTTTTATAAGCAGTTTTTTGAACAGGTCAAAGCGCCATTAATATCTTTATTCAACACAATGGTGGCTAACCAGGAGATCCCAGATACTTTTAAGGTGGCACAGATTGTGGTAATACCTAAGGGGGGGAAAAACGAGGCAGAGCCGGAATCCTATAGGCCAATTTCTCTTTTGAACGTGGACGCTAAGTTGTATGCCAAAGCTTTAGCCAATAGGCTAGCGATGGTACTCCCGTCTTTGGTTGATGTGTCTCAAGTGGGGTTTGTGAAGGGGCGGACAGCAGTTAAAAATGTTCGTTCTATTTTGGCATCTTTAGAGGTGGTGGCCCAAAAACGGATGTCATCGCTTTTAGTCAGCTTCGACGCAGAAAAAGCATTTGATCGGGTGAAGTGGCCCTATCTATTTGCTGTTTTAAGACGCTATGGCTTTGGGGGATTTTTTTTAGAGGCCCTTCAGGTCTTGTATTTGGAGCCGCGGGCCTATGTGTGGGTGAATGGAAAGTGTTCAGAGTTATTTAGGATATATAGGGGGACAAGGCAGGGATATACATTGTCACCTCTTTTGTTTGTTTTGTCTCTGGATCCCCTTATTCGTGAAATTATACAACATCCGGAGATTAAAGGGGTACCAATCGGGGGCTCGGATTTTCTCCTTTCAGCTTTTGCTGATGATTTGTTGGTGCATCTTACTGAGCCACACAGTTCTCTGTCCGCTCTCCTAGATCTTTTTCGGGAATTTGGAGATTTCGCGGGATTCCGACTCAATTATTCTAAATCTCTTGCGTTGCCTTCTGTGGAGAGTGTGCGTCAGGAGTGGGGCTCGGAGTTCCCTCTTCATTGGGCGCAGGGATCTTTTAGGTATTTAGGTCTTCACTTGTCCATGCGGGTCTCAGAGTTGTATCACCTGAATGTCTCTCGACTGTTGCAGGCTACTACGGTGAGGTTGCGCGCTTGGATATCTCTACCTCTGTCACTTTGTGGGCGGATCCAGTTGTTTCGAATGGTGGAATTTCCCCGATGGTTGTATCTGATGCAGTTGTTACCAATATATCTTGCGGGGGGAGATCTCAAACTGCTTCAGAGAGCGCTTCGGCGCTTCTGTTGGGGGGGGGGGGGGGGAAAGGCAAAGCTCCCGTTGAACATTCTGATGGGATCCTGGGGTGAGGGTGGCCTTGGTTTACCAGATGTGAGGCGTTATAACTGGGCATGCCTTTTGAGGTATTTTGGAGATTGGTTCTTGGCAAGGGATGATTATACTTGTAGGCAACTGGAAAGTCAGTACTATGCACCCTGGCAGTTTCAGTTTCTAGTGCAAGCCCCCAGCAAGATGGTTCCGGCCTTGTTACGTAATAGCATATTGTTGACTCCTTTACGGAATCTTTGGAGAGATATGATGAAGGTGTTTGGGTTAAGCAGATGGGTGTCGGATTTCCTCCCAATCAGGGGGAACATGTCATTTCAACCGGGTATGGAAAATGTGGTTTTTCGGAAATGGGCGCAGCAAGGCATAACGAGGTTAGAACATGTGTTAACTGTGCAGGGTTCAATGTTAAATCTTGGAGCCCTGGGTGTGGGCTATGACATGGGGAACATCTCTGCTTACAACCAGTTGACACATTATGTTGCCTCCTTAGACAAATTGGCTTTGGGGTCTAGACATAGTCACTTCCTGCGGCAGTTTTTTCATTCGGTGCAGGGGGAGCGGCTTTCTATTTCTGGCTTACACAGGGTGCTGGGGAAGTTTTTGGGATCAAGGGATCGAGAGTATATTCGACAGCGATGGGCGGGCGATTTGTTGAGACCGCATCTTTCCTTGGATTTTAATGTGTTGACATCTAGAATTCCTGGTCTGACGGGGAATGCGGGATTGCATGAATGTCAGTATAGGATTTTGCATAGGGCCTACCTCACAAAGGCCCAGATTTTTAAGATGGGAGGGACAGGGACGCCTTTGTGTGGAAAATGTGGGAGAGCTCCAGGGGTCGTTTTTTCACTGTTTATGGGAATGTCACAAGGTAAGGCAATTTTGGGGTTTCATAGTCCAATATTTGGAATCCCTTTTGGGATCGAGAGTGGTATGTTCCCCTATGGGGTATTTGCTGGACAAACATGAGCTTTTTATTTTGCAGGGGCGTTCGGCCCGTCAGCTGATTCGGAAAGCCTGTCTGGTGGGTAAGAGGCTTATAATGGGCCAGTGGGTGGTAGACTCTCCACCAGATTTTTGGCACTGGCGGAACAAACTGCACAAATTTATGTTATTCGAAAGAAGAGGTGTGGGCAGTTCCCCCAGGCGGCGGAGATTGTTTCTTGAAACTTGGGGGCCATACGTTCAAAGCTTGTCTGCTAGAGGGAGGAGTTTGGTGGTAAATTCACTTTAGGAGTGGAGTAAGATATAGGCCACTCACCTTGTATTTAGATTGGGGGTTCGGGCATCTCCTTGGGGGGGGGGGGGGGTTCTTGGTGAGGGAGTTGTTTTGATTGATGTTAATGTAAGTTTGGTCAAGGGAGGGAGGGGAGAACACTGTTAAAACTTAAATGATGAGCTTAGTAGTGTGCTGTTAGTCAGAACCATTTTTTTTTTTTAACTTTGCTGTGATTTGTGACTGGTGGTTATTTCTTATGTTGCATCATCCATAATACTTGTTGAAATATAAAACATCAAAAAATAGCGGTGATACCGTTAGGTGCAGGGGATAACAGCCAAGGCCCTTTGCAATATGTTACTCTGAATAGCAGTTTGCTTCATGTATTAGACAGATTTCTGTCTTGTTGCCGACACTTTGTTAGGCACTATTTTGATGGCATCTTTCTTTACACTGCAAGACACAGCTTTACGTCTGCAATGTGGCTGCAGAATATGATGGCACTATAGAATATGTATGGGGGGAAGGGGGAGGGGTTGGGAGGTGGGGAGAAAATGAAAACTTGTATAGTGACACTAGCTACGATGTTGATATCTGGTGCTTGTGTTCTGCTTTGAGATGTTGTACTTTTTATGACACTGTCAATAAAAAAAGATTTAAACTTAAAAATCGGCGTTACATTGGCCACCCTCCAATCTTCTGGTACCTTGCTCGATTTTAAGGATAAATTACATATTACTAACAATAACTCCACAAGTTCATTTCTCAGTTCTATCAGTACTCTGGGATGAATACCATCCGGTCCAGGAGATTTGCTACTCTTCATTTTGCAGAACTGCCCCATTACATCCTCCAGGTTTACAGAGAATTCATTAAGTTTCTCTGACTCGTCAGCTTCGAATACCATTTCTGGCACCGGTATCCCATCCAAATCTTCCTCGGTGAAGACTGAAGCAAAGAATTCATTTAATCTCTCTGCTACGGCTTTGTCTTCCCTTTTTACTCCTCGGTCATCTAGCGGTCCAACCCATTCTTTAGCTGGCTTCCTGCTTTTAATATACCTAAAAAAAAATTTACTATGTGTTTTTGCCTCCAACGCAATCTTTTCTTCGAAGTCCCTCTTAGCCTTCCTTATCAGCACTTTGCATTTGACTTGAAATTCCTTATGCTGTTTCTAATTATTTTCAGAATATGAAGCTCTTTCTAATAAAACAAGATTGAGCATAAGAACTGTCACACCATGTTGGTTGTTTATTTATTTATTTATCACATTTGTATCCCACATTTTCCCACTGATTGCAGGCTCAATGTGGCTTACAATAATACTGTAGTAAAGTATTCAGCACGGTGAGCCGGCTCTGGTAAACGAGGTAAGCATGGCAGGAGGCCCCACAAGCCATGCTTACCCCGTTTACCTCACCTCCCACCACTGCCCTCGTTTGCCTGCGCCGCCCTCATTTGCCTGCCCTCGTTTGCCTGTGCCACCCACCGATTCTGCTCTCTCCCTTGATTACCTCTGTCGAAGTGGCCACATCATTGAAAGCCCTGCCCGTCCCTAGCCTTCCCTTCGTGAGTTCGTTCCCTCAGAGAGTCCCGCCTTCTGACGTCATTTCCTCTTTCCGCGAGGGCAGGACTCTAAGGGAATGAACTCTAGCCTTCCCTTCGACGGGCAGGGCTTTCAATAATGTGGCTGCTTCGACAGAGGTAATCAGGGGAGAGAGGAGAATCGCTGGGTATGGGTGGCTGGAGGGGGGGCAGGGGAGAGAAGAGAACCCCTGGGTATGGGTGGCTGGAGGGGGGGCAGGGGAGAGAAGAGAATCGCTGGGTATGGATGGATAGAGGGGGCTGGAGAGAGAAGAGAATCGCTGGGTATGGATGGATGGATGGGGCACGGGAGAGGAGAGCTGCTGGACCTGGGTGGATGGAGGGGAGGGCAGGGGGAGAGGAGGGTTGCTGGACATGGGTGGATGGAGGGGAGGGCAGAGGAGAGGAGGGTTGCTGGACGTGGATGGAGGAGAGGGAAGGGAGAGAGAAGAAATGCTGGACATGGATGGAGGGGAGGGAAGAGTGAGGAAGGAGATGAGATGAGGGAAAAGGAAGAGAGGAGAAAAACTGCACATGGATGAAGAAAATAGGCAGAAGCTGGATCCACTGGACAGTCAAGTCTGCCGAGGACCCAGCTTTTACTTACGGATGTAGGGCAACAAATGAAGAAGACAGGCAGAAAGTAAGAATAAATGGAAAGGAAGCCCTGGAAACGGAGTTAAGAGGATAGATAGCAGCAGAATCGGATACTGGGCCAGCATGATCACTAGACAACAAAGGTAGAAAAAAATCATTTTATTTTTATTATAGTGTTTGGAATATGTCCACTTTGAGAATCAGGTGCCCAACATTAAAAGTTTATATTTATTTACTTATTTATGGCATTTTATCCTACATTAAACATGAATTACATTGGAACCTGGGATCATTTAATTTTTTTTTTCCTGGAGTAATGCATTGCCCCCCCCCCCCCCAGGCTCTCTCTCCGGCTATAGCCAGCTCTGCAATTTGGAGGGGCGCAGAGGTGGCGAGAGGTGCAGAGGTGGATGGGGGGGGGGGGGGCGCAGAGGTAGACCGGGGAGAGAGTCTGTTGTTAAACATTTACCAGCACACCACTGTCTAAAGGTCCAACAAACAGTGGCCAATCCATGTCACATGAATACCATCTAGTCCAGGAGATTTGCTACTCTTCAATTTGCAGAATTGCCCCATTACATCCAGGTTTACAGAGAATTCATTAAGTTTCTCTGACTTGTCAGCTTCGAATACCAGTTCTGGCACCGTTATCCCATCCAAATCTTCCTCGGTGAAGACTGAAGCAAAGAATTCATTTAATCTCTCTGCTATGGCTTTGTCTTCCCTGATTGTCCCTTTTACTCCTCGGTCATCTAGCGGTCCAACCGATTATTTTGCTGGCTTCCTGCTCTTAATATACCTAAAAAAAATTTTACTATGTGTTTTTGCCTCCAACGCCATCTTTTTTTCGAATGTCACATGTATCTGGCAGGATTCCAAAAAGTAGAAAGATCCACCCCCCCCCCCCCACCACCACCACCACCACCAAGGATAAGCAGCTTCTGTGGCTTTCCCCAGCACTGGATTGCTGGATAGTAGTAGTTATTTGTTCTCTTTGTTTTTATTTCGTCTTTTTTTTCTTTTCCTTGTTGTTTTCCTAAAGGCATATTATTTGTTTAGTGGAATTTTCAAAATAGAAAGCAAAAATAAAATCCCTAGCTCTCAAGGAAATGCAGGCACTCAAGTAGCTGGATCTGTCTGGCAGGCTCTTGGTGCTGACAGATTAGGAGCTGGGATACTCGCTGAAAAGCCATGTGGACCGTCTAGGAGGCTGGTGTGTTTGGGATCAGTTTCATATTGAATTAAGCACATTTTATTAATACATGGCACTCACAGGCGATGCAGTAGATGTCCTACTTCCTTAGTGATCCTGCAGTTTGACTCTTGGCAATTTGTGGTACCATCCTCAAAACCTGAACTGAAGCAATAGGATGCACAAGCAAATCCTGGTTAGGGCTTCTGAAAGATTACTGAGTTTTGTGGGACCTTGTGGTTGGAGATGGGAAGGTAGGATGGAATAGCTGAGTGTGAATTCAAAAACTTCCCAGGAGGTCTGGCTCACACCATTGCTCTAAATGGAAAAGAGATTATCCTTAGGCCATATGTCAAGGTAACCCCAGAGGTTTCTCCTGTAACACTGTCTTGCCTTTCTCCCTCCTGTCATTTTCTTTGCCCCCTCAGTTTCTCATTCAGCACATGTCGGTAAATGGTTGAAATACTACCCCCCCTTCTCTGCTTGAAACTTCCAAATGAAAAGCAGTGGTTACCATAACAACACATGCAGCTCCCTGAGTACTGGGTCCTCTCCTTTCTTCCCCCTCCCATTCCATCCAACCTCTTCTGAAAGCAGACTGTAATTTGTCAGGAATGGAGGCACTGCAGCAAAGCTGTTTAGCATATGAAAGAAGAGGATGAGTACAGACAGAGCCCAGACTTCCCTTAGTCAAAGCTGGGGGGGGGGGGGGGGGGGGACACAGGTTACAAGCAAGGCTGGGTCACTTATCAGATTACAATCATTCTCTAATACAAAGGAGAATGCTAAATTATTAGGGATGTACACAAAACACAGATAAAACAAAACTAGATTTGGTTTGGACCACCATCAATACAAATTCCTTTCTCAATTTCCTTAAATGGAATGGATTTCAAGCTTGAGCCATCCCTGCATATATTGTGAATTATTCTTTAATCACATTTAACTATGAAGTGTCAATTAAATAAATTGACTTGATCAGTTTTCTATCAGTTGAAAATAGTTAAGAGTTCAACACTGTTTTTCACTTGAACATTTTAGATTACTAATCTATTATTCTCTCAATTTGATTATTGTAATCTTTAATGTATTGGGTATACCGAAAAAATTTTCAATCGCTTTCAGACACTGCAAAACATTGTTATTTAGACTGATTTTTAGTATCCATTGTTTTGAAATGGTTACTCCCTTTATGATGATGCTTCATTCGCTTCCTATTAGTGCAAGTTGTCTGTTTAAACTGTGTACTTTAATTTTCAGGATAACATATGGCAGTGCATTTTTTCTAGAGAAAAAGGTGCCGGTACTCAAATGCTAGGCCACCCTTTGGGCGGGGGGGTCACTGAGGGACCCATCCCACCAGGGCCGGTCTTAGGCAGAGGCGACCAAGGCGACCGCATAGGGCTCCGCTCCGACCTCCGCCGCTGCTCGCCTTAGTCACCTGAGATGATCCCCATTCCCGCGGCTCGGCCACTCCGCTCCCGTCACCACCGGCGCGGCGCCCACTCCCGGCTTGGGCCCGCTGAGCCCGCCATCAGCTCCCGAGTCCCCGGACCCTGGCGACTAACTGAGCAATGCCAGCAAGCCAGCCCAGGCAGTGACGGCCCCGACGGCGACGACAGACAGTTGAAGCGCGACGGCTCACCTCCAGGCTCCAGCTTCCCGCTCAATGTCCCGCCTTCTGATGTATTTCCTGTTTCCGGACGCGAGGGCGGGAGTCACTGAGCGGGAAAAGCTGGAGCCTGGTCGGAGTTGGTGAGGACGTGAGGTGAGCCATCGTTGCTGACGCCAACAGTTATGCACTTATGCCAAATCGAAATTGGATTCCATGCAGGCAGGAGATCAGGAGAAGTGTCTCTCTCATCTAACGACGCTTACGGACGGTGCAAGGGTTGGAAATGTCTGCCTCCCTGAGAGGAATTTGGCCCAACAACATTAGTTGCTGGAGAAGCTGAGTAAGTAAGATCTTCTGGCATGGAAGAGGCTGTTTCTAACATATCTGGGTTATTTTCACATAGATCTGCAGATATTTCTCCTGATAAAAATTTGGATGGCAATAGCAGATTTAGCTAAAACACTGCTTCCAGTAATTAATGATATGACACCTCGAATTAATCATTTGGAAGCTAGACTGCAATCACAGGAAGAAAAGATTACTACGCTAAAATCTGAGAATGGAAATCATGAAGTAGCAAAATCTGATATAAAGTAGGTACAATCAGTTCAAACTATTTAGTAACTGATGTGGCTACTTGCCTCTCTGGTTTGATGGGTTACAGAGTAATAGGGGAATTTGAAAGTACTGGATCTTTTCTTAATATTTTTGCTTTATTCTCCTTTGTTATGAGAATTGGAACTACTAATTGTAGTGGACTTGAACTGAATAATTTCTGGGGAGGGGAGGTTTCATGATAGCATTGTGCTTATTATTTCAATCAGTTTTTTTGTACAAGTTTAGCTTCATTTGTCTTTATTTGAAATTTCATAAATAAAAAAAATGTTCTAAAAATGGAATAATCTTATCAATGGGGTGGAGCTAGGGTAGGGGTGGGGCTAGGGTGGGCGTGGCTAGGATGGGGCCCCACCAAATTGGTCTGCATAGGGCCCCGCACTTGCTAAGACTGGCCCTGCATCCCACAATAGTAAGTCCTCTTGCAACCAGTCACAGAATCTATGACAAGGCAGAATTTTTATATAGAGCCTGAGCTCTTTCATTAAAATTTGGGGACCGTGGGTCAATTTTAGCAGACAATAGAAAAGGTGCCGGTACTCAGTACCCCCAAGTACCCCCTCAAAAAAAGCCCTGACATATGGTAAAGCTCCAGGTTATTTACCTTATGCATCCTTGTCTAGGGGCCCTGTATACTAAGCCATGCTGTAAGTGTGCTAAATTTTTAGAATGTGCTAATTTTTAGCACGTGCTAATGCTAGAGCCACTCATATATTCCTATGGGTATCTCTAGCGTTAGCATGCGCTAATGTTTAGCATGTGCTAAAATGTTAACGCGCCCACTGCGCAGCTTAGTAAACAGGGCCCTAAAATGTTTATGGGCTAAGAGAAATTGAACTCTACTTTTTCCTTCTGTGAAACAAATTCATTACAGATGATTTTTCACTGCATCTTTAATTTATCAGGCAGTTAAACCTTGAAAGTCTTTGCCTTTGCTGATAAGTCAGGAATCCACTTATCTAAGATTGCGGAAACTATTGAAGAGTTATTTACAGTGTACTCCATTTAAGTGCACGTTGGATAAGCGCATGCTTTGTTTAACTGCATACCGTACTTCAGTCCTGTTTTTGGCACCATCAATTTCTATGGGGACAAACTTTGGTTTAGCGCACACTGATAAGGGAAAGGGAAATGGGCCTTTTTGAAGTTTTTGCAACTACATTCAAAGCGGTTTACATATATTCAGGTACTTATTTTGTACCAGGAGCAATGGAGGGTTAAGTGACTTGCCCAGAGTCACAAGGAGCTGCAGTGGGAATCGAACTCAGTTCCCCAGGATCAAAGTCCACTGCACTAACCACTAGGCTACTCCTCCACTCTGTGCAAGATTCGCTTATAGGCATAGTTTAAGACCGCTCCTCTGCAGGAAAGACTCCGCATAAGCACGCGCACGAAATATGGAAGCCGATTGGCGCGTGACAACCAACGAGATTTCAAATTTACCGCCCCTTTAACTGCCACAGGCAGAATAAGCAAAATAATGTTGTTAGAGTGTACACTGGAGTCGTCGTCGCGGCGGAACTGTAAGACTAACACTGGCTGAACGAATAGAAGTTCTTAAAAAATTAGAAAACAAGAGGCAAGATGGCGTCTAAGAGAGGAGACGTGATGTGAGAGCTCCAGAAAACCGCAAATGCGTCTTTTGTAAGGGGGCACTTTTTCTCCGTTTTTAGATGGGGAAAAGGAAAGGGAAGTCCGGGGTGAAAGCCTCTCCTAACCCCGGAGGTAATCCTGCTCTCAAACAGACGACGCTTGACGAATTCAGAACTCCACCACCGGGAGTGCGAAGGCCTGCTTTGATTGATCCTACCTGCTCGTCAGGGGAATCCAGTGTTGAAGCGGCCTCTTTAAGTCCGCTTTTCCAACCTCCACCTCCGAGACCCGGTAGCAGTGTGATGACGCCAGCTGAGCTCCGAAGTGAATTCTCCGAAGCTGGTAATTCTGCCTCGAGGGCTGGGAGAGGACCTGTCGATTCATCAACCCCACTGGAATTAACATCACAGAGGGTAGAGATGGCTGAGGCCCTCCCTATTTCCTCTACTAAGGGAGCTGCTCCTGAAAGTCCCGGTCTGATGGTAAAACCAGCGGTTGTAACACTCGATGTACTGTGGGAAGCTATCCAAGCTCTAAGTGCCTCGCTTCAGCAGGTAAATAACTCATTCAAACAGGAACTATTGGTTTTAAACCAATTTAAATTGTCCTCTAATGAAAAAATTCAAATAAATGAACAAAAAATTGTAACACATGATAGTGAAATAAAAAAATTGCAAAGTTCTGTTGGGACTCTTATCCAAGATAGGAATATCCTGGATAAAAGATTGGAATATCTGGATAATCAAACAAGAAAGAACAATCTGAGATTCCTTAAATTTCCTAAATCACCGCTTATTGCTCCGATTGAAATGTTGAGGAAATACTTCACAGAAATATTAGAAATTCCTAAAGAGGTATTTCCTCCAATAGTCAAAGCATTCTATATTACCAGGACTTCTACTTCTGTGGAGACTCAACAACAATTGAATCTATCCGAATTCTTAGAAAGTTCTCTCGAGGCTATCACTGACCGGACAACGTTAATTGTTACATTTGCTTTTGAGACTGACCGAAACAATATTTTGAGATTGTATTTTAAGCACATGTCAGCACTATTCTATGGATCTAAAATACAAATATTCCCTGATCTCAATAGAGAAACTCAGAAAAGAAGAAGACAATTTATGGGTCTGAAATCAAGGATTCTTGAATTGAATGGGTCGTTTCTCTTAAAATTTCCCTGTAGATGCCTGATTTCCTTAAACACTGTTAATTATGCTTTCTTTGATCCTAAAAAACTACAGGACTTTATATTATCACATGAAGATGGAGCGGCTGGTAGTAAAGATACCCCCACAGTTTGAATACTGGAAATCGCTAGCTGCCTATTCGCATTCCCCCTCTTGGTTTAAATTTATTTACTTAAATAATTTCTTAGTATCTTGCCAAAGAAATATTGTGGACAAACAAATGTGTAATTTTTTGGTTGATTTATTTTATATTACTAATACTATGTTATTTCTTTGTTCTCAAAACATTTATTCAATGTAAATGTATTAATGAAACTTATAAATAAAGGGGGGAAAAAAAAAAAAAATTAGAAAACAAAGTCAAGCATCTATTGCTAAAGAATATGGTGTCAATCCCAGTCAAATTTCACGTGTCTTGAAGCAGAAAGATCAGCTTCTGGAAAACTGGCAAAACAATACAAATCCACACAGGAAATGTAAAAGAGCGGGAAAAGCTGAGGAGGTAGAAGATGCTCTTCTTTGGTGGTTTTCTCAAGTCAGGAGCAGACAGTTACCTGTCAGTGGTCCACTGCTTATGGAGAAAGCTAACCAGCTAGCTGAAAGTCTTGGACTAACTGAATTCAAAGCCACTGTTGGATGGTTGGAAAGATGGAAGGAGAGGAACAACATAAAATTCAAGAAACAGCATGGTGAGAAACAAGACGCTGATGACTTTGGTGCTGAAAATTGGGTTCTTTCAGTTCTTCCTACCGTCTTGAACGAGTTTGCACCTCGTGACGTTTTCAATGCTGACGAAAACTGTCTCTACTGGCGAGCGATTCCTGATGGATTCAAACATGCCGAAACTACTGTAGGTAAAACGTCGAAGGACCGACTGACGATCCTCCTTTGCTGCAATATGGATGGAAGTGAGAAGATGGAACCCCTCGTCATTGGAAAGAGCAAACAGCCCCATTGCTTCAAGAAAGTTAAGTGACTTCCTGTGTCATACGAGGCTAATGCAAATTCATGGATGACTGGGGAAATTTGGAAGCAGTGGCTAAAGAAGTTAGACACTAGAATGCGGGCACAAAAGCGTCAGATTTTGTTGCTTTGTGATAATTGTGCTGCACACAGGGATGATGTCAGGCTGTCTAACGTCAAGGTGATCTTCCTGCCACTCTCTAATCCAACCTACGGATCAGGGCATAATAGCCAATTTCAAACAACATTATCGGGTTCTTGTCCTGCAATCCCGCATTCTTCCTCCTGCTGGTTCCCTCCCTTCCCCTCCTCTACCTTATTCTCTGATTTGTACTACAATTATTATGTTGTTCTTTTCACCAAATGTTGTAAGCCATATAGAGCCTGCCCTAGTGGGATTATGTGGGATATAAATGTTCATAATAAATAAATAAATAAATATCGTCTGATGAGTGTTATGGATGACCAGACTGGCAAGGATAAACGTGCTGTTGAACTGGCTCATAATCTATCACTGTTGGATTCCCAGAAAGAAGTCTGGAATCATGTTACACTGGCAACCATTGTGAACTGCTACAAGCGGGCAAGCTTTGTTAAGGATGTGGAGAGGGACAAAACAGATGCAACTGTTGCAAACGCTTCAGATGAACAGGTTATTGACATCCCAGCCGGTGTTACTGAAGAGGAGTGTCATCGCTACATAGTTGTTGATTACGATCTACAAACAGCTGACGACAGCACTGATGTTGAGATATGCGCCTACACGCAGGTAACAACGGCTGATGATGAAACAGATGATGAAATGAGCAGTGAGGCACATGCTGACGAAATTCAACAACCTCCTCCTGTCACTTGTGCAAGAGCGCTGGAGAGACTCAACACCGTGCGGGCCTATCTGGAGGCCACTGGATGTCAGTGCTATGGCAGTTTTTACCGTCTGGCAGACGTAGTCTATGGAACTCACAGACACAATAGACAGAGGACTATAACTGATTACTTCAAGTAAGCCTAACGTCAGTTAATGGAGACTGTATACTGTATGTATCATAATAAACAGTACTGTACATATGTTTATCAGATGTCAAGCTTCTTTGGGTCACAACGGTTAAGTGCACGCTCCGGTTAACTGCATGCATTTCTTTGGTCCCAGACCCTTGCACTTAAGTTGATTGCACTGTATTTAGAAAACTCTTGAAGCTTTAGATTGTTTTTTATACACTACTAGTAAAAAAAAACCCGTTTCTGATGCAAATGAAACGGGGGGCTAGCAAGGTTTTCTTCAGAGTGTGCATGTGGGAGTGTGTGTGTCCCTGCCCTCTGCCCTCCCCCTCCCCCCTCCGAGTCCAGTCCTTCAGTGTTGTTTCCTGCTGTTCTGTGTTTTTGTTACAGAGAGAGTGAGGGCATCTCTCTCCCCTCCCCCCTCTGAGTCCTTCACAGTTTCGTGGGATTTCCTGCTGTGCTGTTTTCCTTCACTCATGGGGAAACCGGATATCTCTGGTGCTTCACACTTCCGGCTGGAGGCTTTTAGTGGTGCCTTTTATATATATAGATTATCTTCTGTCTTACCTCTGCTTTTTTACTGTATTATTAGAGGCTTTTACTATCAGCTGTTACTGTGCTTGCTGTGCAATTCGGAGGGGGGGGGGGGGCATGGCAGCAAGCTCCACCTCAGAGGGTGACATCAGATGCTGCGAAGGTTTAATCTCTTCCAGTCTAAGCCCCTTTCCATCTGACTTCGCTAGACTGTGAGTTGCTTTTACTATCTGCTGTTACTGTGCTTGCTGTGCGATTCGAGGGCCTAGGAGCAAGCTCCGCCTCAGAGAGTGACATGAGACACCACCAAGATTTAATTTTGGTACTTAGCGGTGCACTGCCTAAGGCACAAGCTGAAGGTGTGCTCCTTAGCACGCTCTTTTGTGCAGAGACAGAGAATTTATATTTTATTTTATTTTTTATTTTTTTTTATTTGCATAAAGTCTTTATTAAACAATTGAACAATACATTAATGTATCCATTACAGTGAGAGTATAGCATAGGGTCTTAACGATACATTTGCATATGATAACTCCCCTCTCTTCATCTCTCCTCGTCAATATTTTCTATTTTTTAAACCACATGTAACTTCAAAATTTTTTTATTTGTTTTTTAACAATTTTATAGTGCAAAGAATCCCCCCCCCCCCCCAGTGCAACCTCTGATTGTCGTACCCTACAAACCTCTTCCTAATCACTTTTACTTATTACTAGCATAATACAGTTATGTGAAATTTTTCCATATTGAGTGCCATTTGCCCATTTGGTGCTTGCGTTCGGCCAGAAGTCTCTCCATCTCGCACACATAGCTCAACTTATTGTGCCATTTAACAATCGATGAAACCCCTACATTTTTCCACTGTGAGGCAATAACCACCCATGCCACCCCAACAGCATGCCACACCAGGTCCTGCTGGCATTTCTTTAAACCAGGTGGTTTTGCTGAGAAGAGAAAAAACTCAGGTGACCAAGGAATTAAACTTCCAGTCCATTTCTGTATTTTACTTCTAACTGATTTCCAAAATGCTTGGGCCTTTACACAATGCCACCATATATGCCCCATGGTCCCTTTGTTACCGCACCCCCTCCAGCATAATCCCGAGGAGTTAGGATATATTCGCTTAAGGCGATCTGGCGTGAGGTACCATCTAAAAAGTACTTTCACAGCATTTTCCTTAAGCGGTACATGAGTAGAAACACTCCGCACTGTCCGTTCTATTCTCTCCCACTCGGTCACCCCCAGGGCCACTCCCAGCTCTCTTGACCAACTTTTCCTGTGTAGGGTGTATTTGGGAGATTGTACTCGTAATTCACGATATAGACGACTAATCAAGTCCCTTGAAGAGGCGTAATTTTCACAAACCTCCTCCAGGCCTAATTTTTTCCGTTGCAGTACTGCTTTTACAGCTTCGGTTTTAAGAAAGTGGGCCAATTGATGATATGCAAATTCATCATCCTCCCCCACGTAACCCACACTCTTCAAGGCCCCGAAGGGAAGCAAAGTTTCCCCCTTAAACAACTGGCCCCAGGTTCTCAAGCCTTTTTTATACCACCTGGTAAATACCCCAGTGTCTTTCCCGGGCAGGAACAGTGGGTTAAACGCTATTGGTGTCATGCGTGTAAAGGTACACCTCCCCCCTGGAAACAAACTATCCCAATAGTGGAGAGCGACACCTATGGATGGACATGCTCCCTCACCCAAGGCTCTAAATGATTTGGGAAGCCACATGACTGCCCCCAACGGGGATGACCCATGAGAGTGTTGTTCAATATGCACCCATTGTCTATCCGGATAGTCTTGGTACCACTCTACTGCCGCCTTCGCCTGCACTGCCCTATAATACCATATGAGGTTTGGGACACCCAAGCCGCCTTGTCTACCATCTTGATAGAGGAGCTTACGCGCTAGTCGCGGTCTCTTTCCTGCCCAGACGAAACGCACTATAGAATCTTGAAGTGATGACAAGAGTCGCCTGGGCAGCATTACAGGCAGCGCTTGAAATAAGTATAGCAGTCGGGGGAGCACATTCATCTTGACAATTGCTACCCTTCCAAACCAGGAAACCTCTAGATCCCCCCATCTCTCCAGATCTTTCTTAATGCCACTACTTAGTCCTTTGTAATTGGCCACATATAGATCAGATAGTTTTGGTGTTATGTTCACCCCCAGGTATTTAATTTGTTTTTTAGCCCATCTAAACAAAAAGGACGCCTCCAGGGATTCCACTGTATCCTCTGGGAGTGTTATATTCAGGGCCTCCGATTTTGTCATGTTGACTTTGAAACCAGGTAGTGTGGAGTATTCATCAATAAGGCGTATAAGATTTGGGAAAGTAGATAAAGGTCGAGTAACATATAACAGGATATCATCTGCAAAGAGGGCCATTTTATGTATTCTATCTGCCACTCGTGCCCCTGAAATTTCTGGTTCTAAATGGATTTTAGATGCAAATGGTTCCATAACCAGGGCAAATAATAATGGGGATAACGGGCACCCCTGTCTAGTTCCCCTGTGCAGAGTAAATAGTTCAGAATTACTCCCGTTCACTCGGACACATGCTTTGGGGACTACGTAGAATGCCTGAATCCATCTCCTAAATTGAGCTCCAAATCCCATAGCCTCCAGCACCTTGTACATAAATGGCCAGTGGACCCTATCAAATATATTTTATTTTTTAATTGGTTGGAAGAATACTAATTTTTCAGAATGAAAAATCTTGTTGTGTTATGATTAGGGCTACTCATCTACTACTACTACTTAACATTTCTAGAGCGCTACTAGGGTTACGCAGCGCTGTACAGTTTAACAAAGAAGGATAGTCCCTGCTCAAAGGAGCTTACAATCTAAAGGACGAAATGTCAAGTTGGGGCAGTCTAGATTTCCTGAATAGATGTATAGTGGTTAGGTGCCAAAGGCAACATTGAAGAGGTGGGCTTTGAGCAAGGATTTGAAGATGGGCAGGGAGGGGGCTTGGCGTATGGGCTCAGGGAGTTTGTTCCAAGCATGGGGTGAGGCGAGGCAGAAAGGGCGGAGCCTGGAGTTGGCGGTGGTGGAGAAGGGTACCCTTGAGAGCGGAAGTTACGGGTAGGAACGTAAGGGGAGATGAGGGTAGAGAGGTAAGGAGGGGCTGCAGATCGAGTGCATTTGTAGGTTAGTAGGAGAAGCTTGAACTGTATGCGGTACCTAATTGGAAGTCAGTGAAGTGACTTGAGGAGAGGGGTGATATGACTATATCGGTCCAGGCGGAAGATAAGACGTGCAGCAGAGTTCTGAACAGACTGAAGGGGGGATAGATGGCTAAGTGGGAGGCCAGTGAGGAGTAGGTTGCAGTAGTCAAGGCGAGAGGAAATGAGAGAATGGATGAGAGTTCGGGTGGTGTGCTCAGAGAGGAAAGGGCGAATTTTGCTAATGTTACAGAGGAAGAAGTGACAGGTCTTAGCTATCTGCTGGATATGCGCAGAGGAGAGGGAGGAGTCGAAGATGACTCCGAGGTTGCGGGCAGATGAGATATAGTGGATGTCTTTGGGGTAGAGAGGGATGGGGTGGGTAGGTTATTGAATTGTCTATTCCTGTTTATATCTCTTATCCTAGAGTGGCCAGGGGGAATTTAGGTAGATCAATTATGTTATTTTGATAGAATGTGCCACGTGAAATTCCTACAATAGAGAAGTAGGAATATTAAGAAATATAGCTCTTTTAAAGGCAAAAAACAGTCTAAGTACTGAGGGTCTTTTTTTGAAAAAGATATCTTGCCATGCCTCTGAGTTTCTTTCTTACTCTGTTAATATCCCCATTGTCCATCAGATTAGAAATTTGGGGGTGCAATTTGACACTACATTATCTATGAAAAACCAGGTTGGAAATATAACAGCAAAGGTATTTTATAAATTAAAAATTGTATGGCGTATTAGATCACTGGTTTCTGTCGAAAACTTTTGTAAAATTGTCCAGTCTGTAGTTTGTCCATTGTTAGATTATTGTAATGGTTTGCTAATGGAGATTACCGGTAACATGCTGAAGGTGCTACAAGTAGTTCAAATCGCTATAGTCTGAGTGATTAAAGGAGGTTCTCGCTATGATCATGTTACCCCAATTTTAAAATCCCTGTATTGGCTCCCTGTAAAATTTTGCATTGAATTTAAAATTTTTTGCTAGTTTTTAAAATATTGAAAGGCAGTATTTCACCAACCCTTAGTGCCACTCTAAGATGTTATCAACTTACTCGTTCTTTGAGATCATTTCAGAAACAGCTACTTGATGTGCTTTCATTTCATCAGGTTTATTTGGAAGTACCACAGGGATCCCCCCTCTCGCCAACAATTTTCAACCTAATGATGACCCCTTGGCAAAACTTCTATCAAATCATAACCTTCACCCTTACATATACGCAGATGATGTAACGATATACATTCCCTTCAAACAAGACATTAACGAAATCTCCAACGAAATCAACCAAAGTCTACATATCATGAATACCTGGGCAGATGCATTCCAATTGAAACTGAACGCAGAAAAAACTCAATGCCTCATACATACCTCCCAATACAACACAAATAAATTCACCGCTATTAACACACCAAAACTACAATTGCCAATCTCCGAAACTTTAAAAATCTTTGGAGTCACTGTCGACCGCCACCTAACACTTGAGACTCATGCAAACAACACAACCAAAAAGATGTTCTACTCCATGTGGAAACTGAAAAGAATAAAACCATTCTTTCCGAGATCCGTCTTCCGTAACCTAGTGCAATCACTCGTACTTAGTCATTTAGACTACTGTAACTCACTATATGCAGGCTGCAAAGAACAAATACTGAGGAAACTACAAACAGCCCAGAATACAGCAGCCAGACTCATCTTCGGAAAACCAAAATACGAAAGTGCAAAACCCTTACGTGAGAAACTGCACTGGCTCCCACTCAAAGAACGTATCACCTTTAAAGTATGCACCTTAGTCCACAAAATCATTGACGGTGAAGCCCCTGCATACATGACTGATTTAATAGACCTGCCACCCAGAAACGCTAAAAGAACATCCCGAATTTTCCTCAACCTCCACTTCCCTAACTGCAAAGGGATAAAATACAAAGTACTGCATGCATCAACCTTCTCCTATATGAGCACGCAACTCTGGAATACACTACCACGCAACCTGAAAACGATCTACGAATTAACCGACTTCCGCAAACGATTGAAGACTTATCTCTTCGAGAAAATCTACTGCAAGGATCAAAACACATGAAGCCCATACACACCAACAGAAATGAATCAATACACTCTCCTTGAATTCTCTCACCCCGCATTTCCACCACAATTAATACTCCACCAACAAATAAAATTGTTATACCCTAAGGTTATCCGCTATTGTTCTATCGCCCCATCTTCTCCCCATTGTATCATTCCATTGTTCTACGCCCCAAAGATGTTCTGACTTGACTCTGTCTCTCATAACTCTTCACAATGTAACCATAATTGTACTGTAACATATTGTATTTCCATCACTCATAATGTATTGTAAGCCACACTGAGCCTGCAAATAGGTGGGAAAATGTAGGATACAAATGCAATAAATAAATAAAATAAATAAGAATGCAGATCATCTATTTTCTATATCAAAGGTGCGAAATTATAGAATGCTTTGCCCACTGAACTTCGTTCAATACAAAATATAGACCAGTTTAAAAAAGCATTGAAAACTCATTTATTTCTTCAAGCTTTTGGTTCCTCTGATATATGACATTATTTTAATACCATGTAAATTTTAATTTGCTGTATGTTTTAGAGTAACACAGTAATTTTTGTATAGTTTGTTGTGTAAAGAAATCATTTTTATTGCTCTGTCCTTTTATATTTTGTATGTGATTTGTTCCCCGCTTAGACTTTTATAGATATAGTGGGTTATAAATAAAGTTTTATTATTACACACCTATTCCTTGTTTCTATATTAATAAGATCAGTACTGAATAAGGCAGAAATTGTCAAGGATGTGATAGTTGAACATCATAACTGAATCATAGTTGACATTAATTGATGATCCCAGGTTGAAAAATGTATGTCCCCCTGGATATAAAATAGCCAAATTACCCAGAATGCAAAAACGTGGAGGGGGATTATTAATTATACATAAGGCTTTTTTTGACCTTGTGGTCTAAGATGCCGTAAGTTCTCCTGAGCTGGAAATTTTGGCATGTGAAATTAAGGATGTAGATTTCAATAATAAGCTTTGTTGTAGTTTAGTGTACTATCCCCCTGGGAAATGGTTAGCTTCGAGGGACAATTTTATAGATTTCATATCTAGAAGTGTGGTGAATTATGATTCAGTTTTAATGTTAAGAGATATAAAGTTGCATTTGGATTTAAGTAATGATTCAAAAACTGAAGATTTATCTTAGAGGTTTTGAATGATCAAAAACGACCAAATCTTATGAGAAAGGGCATTTGTTGGATTTTTTTTAAGCTTTCTTAAATTCTCAGGATTGTAATTTTCAATTTAATTCATGTAGTTCTGTTCCATGGTCAGATCATTATCTAGCTGACTTCACTATTAGATGGAGGGATCTTTTCAATTGTATGAGTTTTACTAGGGGAAAGATAGATCAGGAAACGTTTTGGAATAGAATGGATGCACCCTTGAAAATGAGAAAATTTAGAAAAGGGGAATCAACTAAGTAGTTTGATGATGAGCAGAGGTTGTTAAAACGGGCTGCTAGAAAATAGAGCGAAGTTGGAGGAAAAGGCAATCAGACGAGAACAGGAAGATTTGGAAACAGGCTATATACCCCATCAACCTAATAAAATCCGCCCCTTAACGCTTCATAACAGACCTCACATCACACCTAAATTACATGTTACAACACGGTCACTTCTCTAAGGATAAAGGAAACATACTACTCACCCCAATGGGGATGGGACGACTTCCCTATGAAGAAAGACTAAGGAGGCTAGGGCTATTCAGCTTGGAGAAGAGACGGCTGAGGGGAGACATGATAGAGGTATATAAAATAATGAGTGGAGTGGAACAGGTGGATGTGAAGCGTCTGTTCACGCTTTCCAAAAATACTAGGACTAGGGGGCATGCGATTAAACTACAGTGTAGTAAATTTAAAACAAATCGGAGAAAATATTTCTTCACCCAACGTGTAATTAAACTCTGGAATTCATTACCGGAGAATGTGGTGAAGGCGGTTAGCTTAGCAGAGTTTAAAAAGGGGTTGGACGGTTTCCTAAAGGACAAGTCCATAAACCGCTACTAAACGGACTTGGAAAAATCCAAAATTCCAGGAATAACATGTATAGAATGTTTGTACATTTGGGAAACTTGCCAGGTGCCCTTGGCCTGGATTGGCCGCTGTCGTGGACAAGATGCTGGGCTCGATGGACCCTTGGTCTTTTCCCAGTATGGCATTACTTATGTACTTTTGTAAACATTCAAAGAAAAAAAGCAAACGACATAACCAACTACCGCCCGGTAGCATCTATCCCTCTGGCAGTCAAACTAATGGAAAGTATGGTAACCAAGCAGCTTACCGACTACTTAAACAAATTCTCAATATTACATGAATCACAATAAGGATTTCGATCCAACCACAGTGCCAAAACAGTACTAATCACTCTCCTAACCAAATTCAAACAAGCAATTGCAACTGGCAATAGTGTACTTCTCCTACAATTTGACATGTCCAGCGGGATTGGAGGACGTGTACTTAGTTGGATCAAAGGCTTCCTAACCGCAAGAACATAACAAGTGCTATCAAATTTGAATACATCATCACCATGGAAACCAGAATGCGGAGTACCCCAAGGATCACCACTTTCACTGACCCTTTTCAACCTAATGATGACACCTCTAGCCAAATCGCTATCCAACCAAGGCCTTAATCCTTACATCTACGATGTCACGATCTACATCCCATTCAAACATGATCTAACAGAAATCACAAATGAAATCAAACACAGCCTCCAAATCATGAATTCATGGTAGGTTGCATTTCAATTAAAACTCAACGCAGAAAAAACACAATGTCTCATCCTCTCATCACAATATAACATGAACAAACCCACCACTATAAACACCCCAGACTACACCCTTCCTGTTTCAGATAGCCTGAAAATTCTCGGAGTTACAATTGACCGAAACCTCACACTAGAAAGCCATGCGAAAAATACAACAAAGAAAATGCTCCATTCAGTGTAGAAAAAGAATAAAACTTTTCTTCCCAAGAGAAATATTCCGCAGCCTGGTACAATCATTGGTGCTAAGCCACCTAGATTACTGCAATGCAATCTATGCCGGATGCAAAGAACAAATCATTAAGAAACTCCAAACTGCCCAAAACACAGCAGCCAGACTCATATTTGGAAAAATGAAATACGAAAACACCAAACCCTTAAGAGAAAAACTACACTGGCTCCCACTTAAAGAACGTATTGTGTTCAAAATCTGCACTCTGGTTCATAAAATCATTCACGGCTCCAGTCTAAATGTCAGACCTCATAGTCCTACCACCCAGGAACACAAAAAGGTCAGCACGCACATTCCTGAATCTGCACTACCCCAGCTGCAAAGGACTAAAATATAAATTAACATATGCATCCAGCATCTCATACATAAGTACGCAACTATGGAATGCACTACCAAACACCATAAAAACAATGCACAACCTAACAAACTTCTGAAAATCACTAAAAACCAACCTGTTCAATAAGGCATACCACAACGAGCCATCCTAAATACCAGACAACGAAACCTATACCAGAACTGGACAAAGCCAAACTCTCTACACTCGAGTGCTTCATTCACTTTGTCACTAATGAACTTTAATGCAATACCACCTTATTCCTTATTCTGAAAATGAATTCTGTATACATGACTGCTTAATCTACTCTCCTGCTTATAATCGAAAGAGAAAAATGCCTATATTGCGACCCAAATCGGGAGATGGGCGTCTTTCTCCCGTGGGCGCCCAAATCGGTATAATCGAAAGCCGATTTTGGGCGTTTCCAACTGCAATCCGTCGCGGAAAAGGGTAAAGTTGACGGGGGCGTGTCGGAGGCGTGGTGAAGGCGGAACTGGGGCGTGGTTATTGGCCAAGGAGAGATGGGCGTCTTTAGATGATAATCGGAAAAAAAGGCGTTTTTACCGCAATTTTGGGTCACTTTTTGTGGACCCTTTTTTTTCACGAACAAGTCCCAAAAAAGTGCCCCAACTGACCAGATGACCACTGGAGGGAATCGGGGATGACCTCCCTGGACTCCCCCAGTGGTCACTAACCCCTTCCCACCAAAAAAAACCCAATTTAAAAACTTTTTTTCCAGCCTCTATGCCAGCCTCAAATGCTGTACCCACCTCCATGACAGCAGAATGTGTTCTATCCTGTGACAGCCTTTCCCTGGTTCTGATGTGGCTCTCGGGTGAGTGTGATACCTTTTCTGTTATGCGCACTGCAGAATCACATCAGCAATGCATTGTGGTGGGTGTAGGGTATTGGGCTCCGTGATTCCACTAGCTTGTGGCAAATGGTCACGATGGTAAAATTATGTATTATACCTGATAATTTTCTTTCCCTTAATCATAGCCGATCAATCCATAGACTGGTGGGTTGTGTCCATCTACCAGCAGGTGGAGATAGAGAGCAATCTTTTGCCTCCCTATATGTGGACATGTGCTGCCGGAAATTCCCCAGCATGTCGATATCAAAGCTCCATCCGCAGGACTCAGCACTTAGAGAATTACACCCACAAATGGACACACTGCCCAGCTCACCACCGCCGAAGCGGGGGAGGGGAAATATTCCAGCACACCACTGCCGGGACGGTGGGCAGGAAACCACACCCGCCGACGCGGGGGGAACTGGCTTATCCTGCTACCGCAACCGCGGGAGGAGCTGGCTTACCCTAACACTGCCGAAGTGGGAGGGATACAAAGCTACCCTACAGCCGCACGAAGCGGGAGGGAACGCCGGCATAATTTAGTTATCAATCCAGCCACCGCCGAAACGGGGGGAGAGGAAGCAGCAGCTCAATGTAACACAAAATCGTCTCAACTCGAAGAAAACTCAATTGGAAGAACTTGAACACGAAGTCCTCGTGAACAGGAACTGAAGACTGAACTTGAACCTGAAATATAACCAGAACACAAACAAAACAGATATCTGGGAGGGGCTATGGATTGATCGGCTATGATTAAGGGAAAGAAAATTATCAGGTATGATACATAATTTTACCTTCCCTATCATCAACCCGATCAATCCATAGACTGGTGGGATGTACCGAAGCAGTACTCATCCAGGGCGGGACATGGAAATCCCTGAACGCAACACTGAAGCCCCAAACTGGGCCTCGGCCCAAGAAGTCACATCCAAGCGGTAATGTCGAGAGAAGGTATGAGCCGACGACCAAGTAGCCGCTCTGCAAATCTCTTCTAAGGAGACAGATCTGGACTCCGCCATCGAGGCTGCTTGTGCTCTAGTAGAGTGTGCCTTCAGCTGAATAGGCGGAATCTTCCCTGCCGCCACATAGGCTGCCGCGATCGTCTCCTTGACCCAACGTGCCACCATAGGCTTAGATGCCTGCAGACCCTTATGAGGGGCTGCGAACAGCACAAACAGGTGATCCGACTTCCGGAAATTATTGGTCACTTCCAAGTATCTGATGATAACTCGTCTAACATCCAGGCATCTGAGAGCACGATACTCCTCTGGATAATCCTCCCTACGGAAGGAGTTTAGACAAAGCTGCTGATTCACATGGAAGTGAGAAACAATCTTGGGCAGGAAGGAAGGCACTGGGCGAATAGACACTCCTGCCTCCATGAACCGCAGGGACGGCTCTCTACACGAGAGAGCCTGGAGCTCGGAAACTCTTCTGGCTGAGGTGATAGCCACTAGGAAGACCGCTTTCAACGTCAGGTCCTTCAGCGATGCCCTTGGCAAGGACTCGAAGGGCGGCTTCTGCAAGGACCGTAGCACCAGATTGAGATTCCACGTAGGCACTACCGAGTGCAGCGGAGGGTGCAGGTGATTAACTCCTTTGAGAAATTGTACCACATCTGGCTGTGAAGCCAGGGAAGCCCCCTTCAGACGATTCCTGAAGCAAGCTAGAGCCGCCACCTGGTCTTTCAGCGAACTGAGCGACAAGCCTTTCTCCTGTCCCTCTTGCAGGAACACCAACACTGAAGATATTGGAGCAGTGAAGGGCGATACAGAGCCTGCCTCGCACCACGACGCAAAGGTAAGCCAAACCCTGGCGTAAGTGGTAGAAGTAGAGTGCTTCCTCGCTCTCAGCATAGTGGCGATGACCTTGTCTGAGAAGCCCTTCTTCCTCAGCCGCTTCTGCTCAAGAGCCAGGCCGTAAGACCAAAGGGGGAGGGATCCTCCATCACCACGGGACCCTGATGCAAGAGGCCCTGCTCCGCTGGCAGCCGCAGAGGGCCGTCCACCGAGAGTCTGATTAAGTCCGCATACCAGGGACGTCTGGGCCAATCCGGACCCACCAGGATCACCCGGCCCGGATGCTTTGCCAACCGGCCTAGCACCCTGCCCATCATGGGCCAGGGCGGGAACACATAGAGAAGCTCCTGTGCTGGCCACTGCTGGAGAAGAGCATCGACTCCCAGAGATCGAGGGTCCCGTCCTCTGCTGAAAAAACGCGGCACTTGGCAATTGGCCGAGGACGCTATCAGGTCCAGGCTCGGCCGGCCCCAGCGCTTTGTGATGTCCAAGAACGCCTGGAGCCAACAGTTGCCACTCTCCGGGATCCAAGGTATGGCGACTGAGAAAGTCCGCCTTGACATTCATGACTCCCGCAATGTGGGCCGCCGACAGCTGTTCCAGATTCGCTTCCGCTCACAGGCATAGCATCATGGCCTCCTTGGCTAGAGGGGCGCTCCTGGTACCTCCCTGGCGATTGACATAGGCCACAGTCGTGGCATTGTCCGACAGGACCCGCACAGGCCTCAGCACCAGTACCGGGAGAAACTCTAGAAGCGCCAACCGAATGGCTCGGAGTTCCAGGAGGTTGATGGACCATTTCGTCTCTTCAGGGGACCAGAGCCCCTGCGCTGTCCGTCCCAGGCAGTGGGCTCCCCAGCCCGTCAAGCAGGCGTCCGTCGTGACGACAACCCACTCCGGGGTCGTAAGAGGCATTCCTGCAGACAGCTTGCCTGGCCTCAGCCACCAACTCAGCGCCTTTCGCACTGCTGGATCCAAAGGAAGGCGTACAGCGTAATCTTCCGAGACTGGTGTCCACCGCCGCAGAAGAGAGTGCTGTAGTGGTCTCATATGAGCCCTGGCCCAGGGCACTACCTCCATCGTGGCCGTCATGGAGCCCAACAGCTGCACATAGTCCCAAGCCCGAAGAGTAGAGGAGGCTAGGAACTGGTCCACCTGGGTCCGAAGCTTGATGCTCCGGTTGTCCGGCAGGAACACTCTGCCCACTTGGGTGTCGAATCGAACTCCCAGATACTCCAGGGACTGAGTCAGGCACAGCTGGCTTTTCTCCCAGTTCATGATCCATCCCAGGGAGCTCAGCAGAGCAATGACCCTGTCTGTAGCTCTCTCGCACTCCGCATAGGAAGGGGCTCGGATCAGCCAGTCGTCCAGATAGGGATGGGACTTGCACTCCCTCCTTGCGGAGGTAAACCGCGATGACCACCATTACTTTGGAGAAGGTCCGCGGAGCCGTAGCCAACCCGAACGGGAGGGCTCTGAACTGGAAGTGTCGGCCCAGTACTGCAAAGTGCAGAAAGCGCTGATGAGGCGGCCAGATGGGAATATGTAGGTAAGCTTCCTTGATGTCCAGGGATGCCAGGAATGCTCCCTTTTTCACCGCAGCTATTACGGAGCGGAGAGTCTCCATTCGGAAGTGCCGTATCTTTAAGGCCCGATTGACTCCTTTGAGGTCGAGGATAGGCCGCACAGCACCTCCCTTCTTTGGCACCACGAAGTAAATGGAGTAACGTCCCTTGCCAAGTTGATCTACTGGCACTGGGACCAACGCGCCCAGGCGGAGCAGGTTGTCCAAAGTCTGCTGTATTGCCACCGCTTTGACTGGAGACGCAGGGAGAGTTTACGAACCCGTCTCTTAGGGGCCAGCAGAACTCTAATTTGTAGCCGTCTCTGATGACTTCCAGAACCCAAGCGCCTGGTTACCCTGGTCCACTTGCCCAGAAACGAGGATAGCCGTCCTCCGATCTGCTCTGGGGCATGGACCAGGGCCCCGTCATTGGGTACGAGACCCTGGGGGAGGGCCGGAGGAAGAACCTCCGGGACGGCGGTCCCTGCGAAAAGAATGCTGCTTGGGGGAGAAGTTCCGCTTGAAAGAAGAGGAGGAAGAGGAGGCCGACTTGCCCAGGCGATACCGACGGGCTTCCTGAAATCGGCCCTTGGAGGGACCAGGGCGAGCACTGCCGGCCCGAGTCCTGACCTCCGGCAATCTCTTGCCCTTAGATGTACCGAGCTTGGTCAAGATCTTGTCCAGCTCGTCCCCAAAGAGCAGCTTGCCTTTAAAAGGCAACGGCTAGGCGAGATTTTGAGGCATGGTCAGCCGACCAGTGCTTAAGCCACAGCCACCGCCGGGCAGAAACTGTCTAAGCCATACCTTTAGCCGAGGCTCTCAAGACATCATACAGCAAGTCCGCCAAGTAGGCCAGGCCCGACTCCAGGGCCGGGCAGTTCGCCCTCAAGGAAGAATCTGAGGGGGAAGCCCGCTGCAAAACGGTCAGGCATGCCCTGGCCACATAGGAGCCGCAAACCGAGGCTTGCAAACTCAGGGTGGCCACCTCAAAGGTCGACCTTAAGGACGCCTCCAATCTCCTGTCCTGAGTGTCCTTCAGGGCTGTGCCACCTTCCACAGGCAGAGCCGTCTTCTTAGTCACCACAGTGATTAAAGAGTCTACTGTAGGCCAGAGAAAGGCCTCCGGTTCACCCTCAGGCAGAGGGTAGAGACGGGACATGGCTCTGGCTACCTTAAGACTCGCTTCAGGGGCATCCCATTGAGCTGAAATTAAAGTCTGCATGGCTTCATGAACGTGGAAGGTTCTGGGCGGGCGCTTAATTCCCAGCATAATGGCAGAGCCAGCTGAGGCTGAGAGAGGGCCTTCCTCCGGAGAGGAAATTTTCAGAATGCTGATGGCCTGCACTAACAGGTTGGGCAAATCCTCTGAGCGAAAAAGCCGCACTGCAGAGGGGTCATCCGCTCCGTCCGAGTGGGGATCAGTCTCCTCCACAGAATCCCCCAAGGACCTTTGGGAGAACTCAGATACGCTGCCCTCATCCACATCAGAGGAGACCGAGTCCCCTAGGGCCTGGAGATCCACCCGAGGGCGCTTGATCATGGAAGCCTCATCACCCTTATCAGACAGAGAAGCAGGGGCAGCGTTTTGCATAAGGAA
This sequence comes from Microcaecilia unicolor, assembly GCF_901765095.1. Classification (NCBI taxonomy): domain Eukaryota; kingdom Metazoa; phylum Chordata; class Amphibia; order Gymnophiona; family Siphonopidae; genus Microcaecilia; species Microcaecilia unicolor. Next base: position 150,525,245 of record NC_044041.1, on the reverse strand, counting down.
AGCCTGATGCAGCAGTAAAATAAACTCAGGAGAGAAACCCCCCAGTTTGTGCACTTCTGCAGCCTGGGCCACGGCCCTAGAGGCACTCTCAACCTGCGCTCCCAAGAGCAGGGGAGAGGCGTGCTGCGCGTCTAAAATGGCGTCCGCCGCGACACTCCGCGAAGGAGCTGCGCGGGATGAATTGCGCTTTAATTTCACCGACTTTATACCGTTGCCCGAATCAAGGGCGACCATACCATTAACGCCTCTCACCTCAAGGGCGGCCCAAGAAGGAGCCGACTGAGCAGCGTGGCCGGCCACAACCGGGAGGGCGCCCAGCGGGGGATGGGCGCCTAAGGCGGGAAAAACCGCCGCACTGGAGGAAAACCTGGGAAACTCTCCCGATTCCAAAAAGGCGCTCAAGAAAGGCGTCTCTGCCTTTGAACCCCCGCTTCCCCGCTAGATGCGCGCACGCGGTCCGGAGAGCGTCTTCTCGCACCCTTGCCATCAGACGCCATAGCTACGTGGAGACCGTTCGGGGAACCCCCTGCCCGCTAGGAAAAGGTAAAATTACCTGCTTCTTGCTCCGAGCTGCAATGATTTGGAGTCCCAGTGAGTAGCTGCAACCAAGGACGTCTTCCTCTCAAGGACGTCTATTTTTCTGGTTTTTTTTTTAAACGGAGCCAGCGGGAGGGGGAGAAAAGGAGGGACCTGGCACCACCAGGTTTGCACTCGCTCACGAAGAGCCCTCAACCCCAGGTACTCAACAAAACCTAAACAATTAGGCTTGGAGACCTAGCCAGAGCTGCTGCTGTGCGACCACACACCTGCTAGATAGACAACATACTGGGGAATTTCTGGCAGCACATGACCACATATAGGGAGGCAAAAGATTGCTCTCTATCTCCACCTGCTGGTAGATGGAGACAACCCACCAGTCTATGGATTGATCGGCTTGATGATAGGGAAGTTGGTAGTTGGTAGGCTCTACTCCCATGGTGCTTTCCCCCCTGCTTACTGGGTCAGAGTGTGCCCTGTTTTGTTTCCGGTAGTCCATCAGGTAGTGGCCATTTTTGTAAGCCAGTTTTGGATCCCTTTCACGTGTTAGCCACGTTACAGAACTTAGTTCTTACCTTGAATGTGGCTGAAAGAGGGCATTGTACACCATTCTGCCAGCTCTGACCTACTGCTCATCTCAGTACCAGCGAGACTCGTTGCCAGTGGGGCACAACCTCTGATCTGCAGTTAACTGTGAGTAAGCGTGCTTATTCCAATAAAGGACGTTTTCGGAGAGATTAGTCTTCAGGTGTCAACTGGTGGGCCAATGTTATACAGCAGCAACAAGTCCTAGAGGCCTGTGTGTATGCAGGTCCCTGGAGCACTTTTAGAGGGTACCGCAGTGCACTTCAGCCAGGTGGCCCCAGGCCCATCCCCCCCTACCTGTAACACTTGTGCTGGTAAATGGGAGGTCTCCAAAACCCACTGTACCCACATGTAGGTGCCCCCTTCACCCCTAAGAGCTATGGTAGTGTTGTACATTTGTGGGTAGTGGGTTTTGGGGGAGGGGGGTTGGGGGCTCAGCACCCGTGGTAAGGGAGCTATGCATGTGGGAGCATTGTCTGAAGTCCACCGCACTGACCTCTAGGGTGCCCAGTTGGTGTCCTGGCTTGTCAGGGAGGCGAGTGTACTATGAATCCTGGCCCCTCCCACGACCAAATGGCTTGGATTAGGACGTTTTTGAGTTGAGCGTTTTTAGTTTCCATTATCGCTAAAAAAAACAAACGCCCAGCTGAAAAACGTCCATTTTTTCGAAAATACGGTCTGTCCCGCCTCGTCACGTACCCATTTTCGGATATAGACGTACCCATTTTCGGATAGGCGTTCGCGTTCGATTATGCCCCTCTCTGTCACTTATGAACTTTAAAGCAATACCACTTTGTATTCCTTATTCTGGAAATGGCGATCCCCATCACGGATTAATGTAAGCCACATTGAGCCTGCAAATAGGTGGGAAAATGTGGGATACAAATGCACAAATAAATAAATACCAAAAGGAAGGAGTATTATTTAAAACTTATAGGTAAAGAAAGAGCAGATCCTAAACAAACCTTCAGGAATGTACATGATATATTGGATATAGATCCAGAATCAGTTTTATTAAGCGGTGGTCAGCCCAACGTGGGCTTACCGCTCACTATACAAGAAGTACCACCAGGCTACTGCAGCAGCTCGTCAGTATTTCTCAACCCTAGCATGCCATCATTTCTGGAGCTACAAAAATGTATTTATTTTTCTAGCGCTGCAGTGTACCCGGTGGTAATTGGGCAGTGCCGCACGGTGCCCGGTTACCGCAAGGTTAACGCAGGAGCCCTTACCGCCACCTCAATGGGTGACAGTAAAGGCTCCCCCCCCCCCCAAAAATGGCCTCGCAGCAAGTGCTTTACTTGCCACCCAGCCATTTCCTGTCTGATTTTGTGACCAGAAAGAGTTTGTTTGTGAGAGTTTTTCTCTGCTTGACATTGTGCGAAGGGATAGCACGGCAGCACAACATATTGCTTCCAGCTAATAGTGCTACACCTCGTGCCATTGCTTTCATCCATTCCACTGCTAGCAATATGAAAATGAATGAGTCACGCTGCAGGAAAAATTACAGATTGGAACACATTCTGCAAACTGCTGTAGCCTCACGGAGAAGTTTGAACATTCAAAGAAAATAATCACACAGTATTGTGAGCTACAAAACCCCTTCTGTGTTCTGAGCCTGCAGCTTCAACTCCAGTCCTGCATCCTGTTCTGCATCCCCTGCATCCAGCCTGCAACCTCAGCTCCAGCCTGCAGCTTCAGCCCCTGTCCTACATCCTGTCCTGCATCCTCTGCTCCAGCCTTCAGCTTCAACCCCAGTCCTGCAGATTCTGCTCCAGCCTGCAGCTTCAACTCCAGTCCTGCAGCTTTAGCTCCTGTCCTGCACCCTCTGCTCCAGCCTGCAGCTTCAACTCCAGTCCTGCAGCTTCAGCTCCTTTCCTGCATCCAGCCTGCATCCTCTGCTCCAGCCTACGGCTTCAACTCCAGTCCTGCACCTTCAGTTCCTGTCCTGCATCCTCTGCTCCAGCCTGAAGCTTCAACTCCAGTCCTGCAGCTTCAGCTTCTGTCCTGCATCCAGCCTGCAACCTCGGCTCCAGCCTGCAGCTTCAGCTCCTGTCCTGCATCGTCTGCTCCTGCCTGCTGCTTCAACTCCAGTCCTGCAACCTCTGCTCTCCTGTTCCAGCCTTTAGCCTCAACTCCAGCCTACTGCCTTACCTTTATTCGTGACTGTTACCTGAGTCACTGCATATGGCTCCATTTCACATTCTCCTCCCAGTACTGTCCCTTCCCAATCTATTCCTCCACCCAAAGCCACTGTGCTCTACAGTTATACATTGCCCTTTCGTTGATTTTATTACCTCACCATCTCTCTTGTCCTCTTCCTCCCTCCAACACTTCATTCCTTCTATTGTATTCTCCCCATTCTATCTGAGTTCATCTCGCCTTTGTCGCCTCTCCTCTCCTACTCTCCTCTGCACTCTCTTACTCCTTCTTCTTCTCTCTGCTGGAGACATCAGTCCCAATCCTGGTCCCCCTCACCAACCCTCATCCTATTTGTGCAGGTCGCACTGTGACCTCTCCAATCTCATCTCTATTCCTCTCCTCTCCCCCCCCCCCCCTCTTCTCTGCCCTTCTCATGTGCCCTATGGAATGCCCGCTCCATCTGCAATAAACTTTCCTATATCCATGACCTTTTTATCTCTCGTAGCCTCCATCTACTTGCCATAACAGAAACTTGGCTCTGCCCTGAAGACTCTGCTTCAGTCGCAGCCCTCTGCCATGGTGGTTATCTCTTCTCCCATACTCCTCGCCCTACTGGCCGCGGTGGTGGTGTTGGACTATTACTCTCACCCTCTTCCAAATTTCAATCTCTTCTGCCACCTCAGTCTCTCTGCTTTTCTTCCTTTGAAGTCCACTCCGTCCGCCAATTCACTCCTTTGCCTCTTCGAATAGCAGTTATCTATCGTCCCTCTGATAAGTCCCTTTCATCCTTTCTCAGCGACTTTGACGCTTGGCTTTCCTTCTTTCATGATCCTTCTTCCCCCTCCCTCATCCTTGGTGACTAACATTCATGCTAATGATCCCTCCAACTCTTACGTTTAACATCCTCCTTCAATCTCCAACTATGCTCCACTTCTCCCACTCACCAAAATGGTCACTGTCTTGATCTTATTTTCTCCTATAACTGCTCTCCCTCCAAATTCTTTGCCTCAGATCTTCCCCTCTCTGACCATCATCTAATAACCTTCACACTTAAACTTCCTCCTGCCCAATCCCATCCAATCTTAACCAATTTATCTAGGAAACTTCAGCAGGGCCGTGCCTAGGGTCTCTGGCACCCCCCTGCAGACTATTAGTTGGCGCCCCCCCCCCCCCCGTGAAAATGATCGCTCACCACTTGCCACACTGAAAGGAATTGTCAGCAATATTCTTAGAAACAAATTGCTATACATTGCAAAATAAGATAGCAGATGTAAATTCTCAAAGTGGACATATTCCAAACGCTAAAATGAAAATAAAATGATTTTTTTCTACCTTTGTTGTCTGGTGACTTTCTTTTTCCGATCATTCTGATTCTGCTGCTATCTGTCCTCTTACCTCCGTTTCTAGGGCTTCCTTTCCATTTATTTCTTTACTTTCCTCCTTTCTTCTTGCTCTATATTTCCAGCAATTTCTCCTCTCTCCCTAGGTCCTGCCCTCCCATCCATGTCCATCCTTGTCCCTCTCTGCCCTTCCCTCCTCCATCCATAGCCAGCAATCCTCCTCTCTCCCCTCCCCTCCATTTCCAGCAATTTGTCCTCTCCCTGGGCCCTGCCCTCCCATCCATGTCCATCCTTGTCCCTCTCTGCCCTTCCCTCCTCCATCCATAGCCAGCAATCCTCCTCTCTCCCCTCCCCTCCATTTCCAGCAATTTGTCCTCTCCCTGGGCCCTGCCCTGCCCTCCCATCCATGTCCATCCTTGTCCCTCTTTGCCCTTCCCTCCTCCATCCATAGCCAGCAATCCTCCTCTCTCCCCTCCCCTCCATTTCCAGCAATTTGTCCTCTCCCTGGGCCCTGCCCTCCCATTCATGCCTCTCTGCCCTTCCCTTACCTCAGCTCCGCGCCCTGGGCCTTTAAATCTTTTACCTCCGGTCACAGCAGCGTCAGTGAAAGCGCTGCCAACGTCTCCCTTCCCTTCGCGCTGGTTGGTTCCCTCAGTGTCCTGCCTTCTTCTGACGTCTTGAAGAAATTCAGTTAAATTAACTTGTGGAGAAGATCTCGCACCAGTAATACCAGCGATATATTGTATCCTAGTTATAGGTGGAAAGTTCTCCATCGGAATAAGCAATATATCTTTCAAATATTTTTTAAACATCTCCAATGGTGAAATTAAAGGTGACTTGGGGAAATTCAATATTCTTAAATTGTTTCTTCGAAGCTGATTCTCTAAATACTCGATTTTCCTAAACTGGATAAGCTTTTCTTTGGAGAATAATGAAGAAACAGTTTTTAAAGTTTGTACCTTAGTATCCAGAGCCTCCAGTTTAGTGTCATGCGCTCCAAGTCTGGTTGAAAAACTTTCCTGGGTGGATTTTATCTCCGCCAACTCTTCTTGTATCGATTTCGCCGTCTGTTTCAGGGTAGTGTTCAGGCCCTGAATAGCATCCCACAAATTTTCAAGGGTCACTACAGCTGGTCGAATTATATCTCCGAGAACCCCTGGAGGCGTCTCCTGCGTATTTACAGCCAAGGGCACGGTTCGTTGAGTCCACCTCTGCTGCTCTGATGTCTCCGCTGGAGAAGATGTAGCGACAGGGCCTCCTACAACAACCGCAGGGGACATACCAACTTCGGGTGCCCTATTGTGTTGTTCCTCCGGCGTCATCATTCCGCCCCCAGGCCTCGGAGGAGCTGCGTGCAAGGGAGGACTCAAAGAGACTCCCTCGGTGCTATGGTCCGACATTCCTGTCGGGTTCATCGAAGCGCTTGCTGAAGGTCCCGGTGTGCGCAGCACCATCGCGTCCAAGGTCCCCTGGTGCATCATGGAAGACTCCGTCCGGCTCGAGGATGTGAGTGCGGAGGGCTTCCCCTTTCTCTTTCCCTTAACGGGCTCCAGAAAGGTCCGATACGCCAAGAGGCTAGTGGCGTTCAGGAGCTGCAGTCACACATGTCTGCCTCAGACACCATCTTGGACTCAGTCTTCCTTTATCCACACTCTTATCACCTCTTGTCTAGATATTGCAACCTGCTTCTCACTGGCCTCCCACTTAGTCATCGCTCTCCAATCAGTCCAAAACTCTGCTGCGCGACTCATTTTCCGCCAGATTCGCTATGCTCACATCAGCCCTCTCCTCAAGTCACTTCATTGGCTCCCTATCCGTTTCCGCATTCAATTCAAGCTTCTCTTACTGACCTATAAGTGCATTCACTCTGCCGCTCCCCAATACCTCTCCACTCTTGTCTCTCCCTACGCCCCCTCTCGGGTACTCCATTCTGTGGATAAATCTTTCTTGTCTGTCCCCTTCTCCTCTACTGCTAATTCCAGACTCCGTTCCTTTTATCTCGCTGCACCTCACACCTGGAATAGACTTCCCGAGCCTGTACATCTAGCGCCGTCTTTGTCCATTTTCAAATCCAGGCTAAAAGTCCACCTCTTTAACATTGCTTTTGACTCCTAACCACTACTCACTTGCCCTGTACCCTTTTATCCCCACCTCTCTTTAATTCCTCTCTTAGTTGTTCTATCTGTGTGTTTGTCCTATTTAGATTGTGAGCTCTTTGAGCAGGGACTGTCTTTTCGTGTATGATGTACAGCGCTGCGTATGCCTTGTAGCGCTATAGAAGTGATAAGTAGTAGTAATAGTAGAAAGCTAGACTTCCCTTTTACCAGCTGCGGTAAAAGGGGTCTTGGCGCATGTGTAAAACACGTGCCAACACCAGCGCCAGCCCCCTTTTGCTGCAGCTTGGTAAAAGGGGCCTCCAGTGATAAGATCAGAGAATTCTTTCTTATCCTCCTCCAATATACTAGCTCAGTTTTTTAGTGATAAAGTACAACAGTACATCAGTACATACTGTAAGTGCTGCCATACTGGGACAGACCGAAGGTCCATCAAGCCCAGTATCTTACATAAGTACATAAGTATTGCCATGGAAAGACCAAAGGTCCATCAAGTCCAGCATCCTGTTTTCAACAGTGGCCAATCCAGGTCACAAATACCTGGCAAGATCCCAAAAAAGTACAAAACATTTTATACTGCTTATCCCAGAAATAGTGAATTTTCCCCAAGTCCAATTTAATAATGGTCGATGGACTTTTCCTTTAGGAAGTCATCCAAACCTTTTTAAAACTCTGCTAAGCTAACCGCCTTTACCACATTCTCTGGCAACAAATTCCAGAGTTTAATTACACGTTGAATGAAGAAAAATTTTCTCCGATTCGTTTTAAAATTTACTACTTTGTATCTTCATCGCATGCTCCCTAGTCCTAGTATTTTTGGAAAGCGTAAACAGATGCTTCACGTCTACCCGTTGAACTCCACTCATTATTTTATAGACGTCTATCCTATCTCCCCTCAGCAGCCTTTTCTCCAAGCTGAACAGCCCTACCCGCTTTACCCTTTCCTCATAGGGAAGTCGTCCCATCGTCTTTATCATTTTCGTCACCCTTCTCTGCACCTTTTCTAATTCCATCTTTTTTGAGATGCGGCGACCAGAATTGAACACAATATTCGAGGTGCGGTCGCACCATGGAGCGATACAAAGGCATTATAACATCTTCATTTTTTTCCATTCCTGTCCTAATAATACCTAACATTCTATTTGCTTTCTTAGCCGCAGCAGCACACTGAGCAGAAGGTTTCAACGTATCATCAACAACAACACCTAGATCCCATTCTTGGTGAGTGACTTCTAATGTGGAACCTTGCATAATGTAGCTATAATTTGGGTCTTTCCCACATGCATCAATTTGCACTTGCTCACATTAAACGTCCTCTGCCATTTAGATGCCCAGTCTCCCAGTCTTGCAAGGTCCTCTTGTAATTTTTCGCAATCCTCTTGAGATTTGACTTTGAGTAACTTTGTGTCATCAGCAAATTTAATTACCTCACTAGTTACTCCAATCTCTAGGTCATTTATAAATATGTTAAAAATCAGCGGTCCCAGCACAGACCCCTGGGGAACCCCACTAACTACCCTTCTCTATTGAGAATACTGACCGTTTAACCCTACTCTCTGTTTTCTATCTTTTAACCAGTTTTTAATCCATAATAGGACAGTACCTCCTATCCCATGACTCTCCAATTTCCTCTGGAGTCTTTCATGAGGTACTTTGTCAAACTCCTTCTGAAAATCCAGATACATAATATCGACCAGCTCACCTTTATCCACATGTTTGTTCATCCCTTCAAAGAAAGGTAATAGATTGGTGAGGCAGGATTTCCCTTCACTAAATCCATGTTGGCTTTCCAGCTCATAATCGAAAGTGGTCGCTGGCCATTTCCCGACACAAATCGGGAGATGGCCGGCGATCTCGGAAGAGCGGCGAAATCGGTATAATTGAAAGCTGCTTTTTTGACAGCATCGCCGCTTTCCCATCGCCTCGCCAGCGAAAGTTCAAAGGGGCGTGTCAGCGGTGAAGCGAAGGCGGGACATGGGCGGGTATGAGCGTGGCTACCAGATAGCCGGCTTTCGCCGATAATGGAAAAAAAAATACGGCGTTAAGCAGTATTTCGCCAGGTTTACTTGGTCCTTTTATTTTCACGACCAAGCCTCAAAAAGGTGCCCAAACTGACCACATGACCACCGGAAGGAAGCGGAGATGACCTCCCCGTACTCCCCCAGTGGTCACTAACCCCCTCCCACCCAAAAAACCCCACTTCAAACACTTTTTTTCCAGCCTGTGTGCCAGCCTCAAATGCCGTACCCACCTCCATGACAGCAGAATGTGTTCTGTCCTCCGACAGCCTTTTCCTGCTTGTGATGTGGCTCTGGGGTGAGTGTGACACCTTTTCTGTTATTTGCACTGCAGAGTCACATCAGCAATGCATTGTGGTGGGTGTAGGTATTGGTAGTTGGTAGGCTCTACTCCCCTGGCGCTTTCCCCCTGCTTACTGGGTCAGAGTGTGCCCTGTTTTGTTTCCTGTTGTAGTCCATGCGGTAGTGGCCATTTTTGTAAGCCAGTTTTAGTTCCCTTTCCTGTGTTACCCACGTTAGAGAAAGTTCTTACCTTGAATGGTGCTGAAAGAGGGCATTGTACACCATTGTGCCAGCTCTGACCTACTGCTTATCTTAGTACCAGAGGACTCTTTGCCAGTGGGGCACAACCTCTGATCTGCAGTTAACTGTGAGTAAACGTGCTTATTCAAATAAAGGACTTTTTCAAAGAGATTAGTCTTCAGGTGTGAATTGGTGTGCCAAAGTTATACAGCAGCAATAAGTCCTAGAGGCTTGCGTGTATGCAGGTCCCTGGAGCAGTTTTAGTGGGTGCAGTACATTTGTGGGTAGTGGGTTTTGGGGGGGGGGGGGGTTGGGGGGCTCAGCTCCCAAAGTAAGGGAGCTATGCACATGGGAGCTTTTCTAAAGTCCACCGCAGTGACCCCTAGGGAGCCCGGTTGGTGTCCTGCCATGTCAGGGGGGCCGGGCCAGTGCACTAAAAATGCTGGCTCCTCCCACGGCCAAATGCCTTGGATTTGGCCGGGGTTTGAGATGGCGGACATAACTTTCCATTATCACTAAAAAACGACGCCGGCCATCTCAAACCCCGGCCAAACCCAAGGCATTTGGCCGTGGGAGGAGCCAGCATTTTTAGTGCCAAGGCATTTGGCTGGCCGGAACCGTATTATCGAAACAAAAGATGGCCGGCCATCTTTTTCGACAATACGGGTCTGGCCAGCTGTTTGCGGCACCGCCAAAATACATCGCCGGCCATGTATTTCGCCGGCGCCGTTCGATTATTCCCCTCTTTGTCTCATTAATCCATGCTTTTGAATATGCTCTGTATTTTGTTCTTTATAATAGTCTCTACCATTTTGCCCGGCACTGACATCAGACTCACCGGTCTATAATTTCCCGGATCTCCTCTGAAACCTTTTTAAAAAAATCGGCGTTACATTAGCCACCCTCCAATATTCCGGTACCACGCTCGATTTTAAAGATAAATTACAGATTACTATCAATAGCTCCGCAAGTTCATTTTTCAGTTCTGTCAGTACTCTGGGATGAATACCATCTGGTCCAAGAGATTTGCTACTCTTCAATTTGTAGAACTGCTCCATTACATCCTCCAGGTTTATAGAGAATTCATTCAGTTTCTCTGACTCGTCAGCTTCGAATACCATTTCTTGCACCAGTATCTCACCCAAATCTTCCTAGGTAAAGACCAAAGCAAAGAATTCATTTAATCTCTCCACTATGGCGTTGTCTTCCCTGATCATCCCTTTTACCCCTCGGTCATCTAGCAGTCCAAATGATTCTTTTGACGATTCCTGCTTTAAATATACCTAAAAAAAATTTTACTATGTGTTTTTGCCTCCAATGCAATCTTTTTTTCAAAGTCCCTCTTAGTCTTCCTTATCAGCGTTTTGCATTTGACTTGACATTCCTTATGCTGCTTCTTATTATTTTCAGTTGGTTCGTTCTTCCATTTTCTGAAGGATTTTCTTTTAGCTCTAATAGCTTCCTTCACTTCACTTCTTAACCATGCTGGTTGTCATTTGGCCTTCTGTCCTCCTTTTTTAATGCGCGGAATATATTTTGCCTGGGCTTCCAGGATGGTGTTTTTGAACAGCATCCATGCCTGATGTAAATTTTTGACTCAACAGTGGCCAATCCAGGTCACAAGTACCTGCGAAGATCCCAAAACAGTACAATACTTTTATGCTGCTTATCCAAGAAATAAGCAGTGGATTTTCCCAAGTCCATTTTAAAAATTGCTTAAGGATTTTTTTTTAGGACGCTATCCAAACCTTTTTTAAATCCTGCTAAGCTAACTGCTTTTACCACATTCTCTGACAACGAATTCCAGAGTTTAATTACATGTTGAGTGAAGAAATATTTTCTCAGATTCATTTTAAATTTACTACTTTGGAGCTTAATTACGTGCCCCCTAGTCCTAGTATTTTTGGAAAGAGTAAACAAACGATTCACATCTACCCATTCCACTCCACTCAGTATTTTATATACTTCTATCATATCTCCCCTCAGCCATCTTTTCTCCAAGCTGAAGAGCCCAAGCCGTATTAGCCTTTCCTCATAGGGAAGTCGTCCCAACCCCTTTATCATTTTTGTCGCCCTTCTCTGTACCTTTTCTAATTCCACTATTGGGCCCATTTTCAAAAATGAAAAACGTCCAAAAAGTGGAATGTCTGCATTTGGACGTTTTTCTTACAAAAACATCCAAATAAGCATTTTTGAAACCTATTTTAGATGTTTTTCTCTGGAGTCCACCAGAAGTGTGTCCAAATCTCAAGGGAGAGTGCCAGTGGCATGTTCAGGGCGGAATTTGGGCGTTCCTAAGACTTAGACGTTTTTCAGCCATAATGGAACAAAACAAAAGTGTCCAAGACTAAAACTTAGATGTTTTGAGCTACACCTGTTTTTATTAGGAATAATACTGCACAGATCTCCGTAACTGCTGGCTTAATAATGATTCTTCAACACACATCACTAGCAGTACTGTGGTGTCTATTTTGAAAGGGGAAAAATCTCAACCGTTGTGGCAATCACTCAGAAACATTTTTGGTTGCACGCAAAAAAAGTCATCATCGACTTGAAAACCCCCGTAGCTATCAATTTTTAAATTATTTTTTATATTTTAAATATTCAAAACACTGTTCATGTATCAATTTTTTCTTCAATCACAGTCTTACAAAAAGTGCCTCAATACACTTAATCTTTGGAATGTATGCTCCAGCTTGCATATTAATTCCAACGGTCCCATTTCGATATTCTTCCTCAGGGAACCAAACTGCAAAACATCATTGAAGCTTCATGTAGATGAAATCTCCAGCATGAAGCTTCAATGATGTTGGAATCAATACGCACGCTGGAGCATACATTCCAAAGATAAGTGTATTGAGGCACTTTTTGTAAAACTGTGATTGAAGAAAAAATTGATGCATGAACAGTGTTTTGAATATTTAAAATATAAAAAATAATAAAAAAATTGATAGCCACGGGGGTTTTTCAAGTCGATGATGACTTTTTTTTGCGTGCAACCAAAAAATGTTCTGAGTGATTGCCGCAACGGTTGAGACTTGTCCCCCTTTCAAAATAGACACCACAGTACATCTAGTGTTGTATATTAGGAATAAGGCACAAAAAGGTGCCCTAAATAACTAAGATGACCACTGCAGGGAATCAGGAATGACCTCCCCTTATTCCCCCAGTGGTCACTAACCCCTTCCCACCCCCCAAAAATATGATGAAAAGCGTTACTTACCAACCTCTATGCCAGCCTCAGATGTTATACTCAGGTCCATTAGAACAGCATGCAGGTCCCTGGAGTAGTCTAGTGTTGGGTGCAGTGCACTGCAGACAGGTGGACCCAGGCTCCTACCTCCCCCTACCTGTTACACTTGTGGAGGAAACTGTGAGCCCTCTAAAACTCACCAGAAACCCACTGTACCCACATATAGATGCCTCCTTACCTGTAAGGGCTATGGTAGTGCTGTACAGTTGTGGTTAGTGGGTTTTGGGGGGCTCAGCACACAAGGTAAGGAAGCAAAGGTGAGATATGTACCTGGGAGTATTACATGAAGTCCACTGCAGTGCCCCCTAGGGTGGCCTATTGCTGTCCTGGGATGTCAGGGGGACCAGTGTACCAAAAATTCTGGCTCCTCCTGCATCCCAATAGCTTGATTTTGTGCGTTTTGCACTTGGACGTTTTCTTTCCGAAAATGGACCAAAAAAACAAAACGCTCAAATCACAAAATGTTGTTCGAAACAGTATTTTTGAAAACAAAAGGTAGACATTTTTCTTTTTTGAAAATGACCTTCTTTTCTATTTGGATTTTGGACGTTTTAAAGTCGGACAGACGTCATATCGAAAATGCCCCTTCACATCTCTTTTGAGATGCAGTGACCAGAATTGCAAACAGTATTCACGGTGTGGTCACACCATGGAGAGATACAAAGGCATTATAACATCCTCATTTTTATTTACCATTTCTTTCCTAATAATACTTAACATTCTATTTGCTTTCTTTGCCACTGCAGGACACTGAGCAGAAGGTTTCAAAGTATCGTCAATGATGACTCCTAGATCCTTTTCATGGTCAGTGTCTCCTACCGTGGAACCTTGCATCACGTAGCTATAGTTTGGGTTCCTCTTTCCCACATGCATCATTTTGCACTTGCTCACATTAAATGTCATCTGCCATTTGGATGCCCAGTCTCCCAGTCTCGTAAGGTCGTCTTGCAATTTTTCACAGTCCTCTTGCGATTTAACAACTTTGAATAATTTTGTGTCATCGGCAATTTAATTACCTCAATAGTTATTTCCATATCTAGAACATTTATAAATATGTATAAAAGTAGCGGTCCCAACAAAGACCCCTGTGGAATCCCACTATCTACCTTCTCCATTGAGAATACTGAACATTTAACCCTACTCTCTGTTTTTATTTATTTATTTTTATTTGTTACATTTGTACCCCACATTTTCCCACCTATTTGCACGCTCAATGTGGCTTACATAGTATCGCGAGGCGTTAGTCGCCTTCAATGAAAAACAGATACAAAGTGATGTATTATCAAAGAGGATCATGTGTTACAGATACATTAGGAGAATCGTAGAGAAGAAGAGTTATGTGGAGGGGCATAATCGAACGTCGCCAGCCAAATAGATCGCCGGCGATCTATGTTGGCGGCGGCGCTACAGCTGGCCGGAACCGTATTATCGAAAAAGATGGCCAGCCATCTTTTTTTTTTCGATAATACGATTTAGCCCAGCCAAATGCCTTGGAGTTCGCGCGGTTTGAGATGGCCGGGTTTGTTTTTCAGCAATAATGGGAAAAAATGCCGGCCATCTCCAACCCGGCGAAATCCAAGGCACTTGGTTGTGGGAGGAGCCAGCATTTGTAGCGCACTTGTCCCCCCTGGCATGCCAGGACACCAGCTGGGCACCCTAGGGGTCAGTGCGGTGGACTTCAGAAAAACCTCCCACATGCATAGCTCCCTTACTTTGGGTGCTGAGCCCCCCAACCCCCCCCAAAAGCCCACTACCCACAAATGTACAACACTACCAAACCTTTTTTAAATCCTGCTAAGCTAACTGCTTTTACTACATTCTCTGGCAACGAATTCCAGAGTTTAATTACACGTTGAGTGAAGAAAAATTTTCTCCGATTTGTTTTAAAGGTACTACTTTGTAGCTTAATTGCATTTTAGTATTTTTGGAAAGAGTAAACAAGAGATTCACGTCTACTTGTTCCACTCCACTCATTATTTTATAGACATCTGTCATATCTCCCCTTAGCCGTATTTTCTCCACGCTGAAGAGCCCTAGCCATATAGCCTTTCCTCTTAGGGAGGTCGTCCCATCCCTTTTATCATTTTCGTCGCCCTTCTCTGTACCTTTTCTAATTCCACTTCTTTTAGATGCGGTGACCACAACTGCAACACAGCATTCAAGGTGCAGTCACATTATAACATCCTTGTTTTTGTTTTCCATTCCTTTCTTAATAATACCTAACATTCTATTTGCTTTGTATCTTTAAAAAAAAAACCCTGAACCAATCAAGAATTGCACCTGTAAGCCAAAGTTATCTAGCAAATATAATAAAACAGTATGATACACAAGATCAAAGGCGCTCAATAAATCAAACTGGATAATTATTGAATTCCAGCCATGACTCAACAGTTGCCTTCCTTGTGCTACCAACCTTCTATAACCTAACAGAATTGATGCTACTGGCCTAAAAATACGTTACTTCCTGTAAACTCTCCTTTGGATCTTTTGGTATAGGAGTCAACACAATAATACCCCCTCCCCCCGCTTCTGGAATCTGTCCCTTGGCTAGACAATAATTTATCCAGTCTGATAACAAAACATTTAGGGGAAGCAATTTTCATCAGGCTGGACGGGCAAGTATCTAGAGAACAGGTAGACTTAGCATAACGTTTCAACGTACGTTTAGCTGTATTGGCATCTATACAATTGAAAGTACCCCAGATTCTATCCCATGCAATTTCTGCATCTTGATTCAAAACAGGGATGTCTGAGAAAATGAGTTGTGATCTTAATAATATCACTTGGTATTCAGTGCTGATGAGTCAGAGAAACTGAATCAAATCTCTGTAAACCTGGAAGTTGTAATAGGGCAATTTGACAATTTGAAGAGTAGCAAATCACCAGGACCAGATGGTATACATCCAAGAGTATTGATAGAATTGAAAAATGAAATTTCAGAACTATTGTTAGTAATATGTCATTTATCTTTAAAATTAAGCATGGTACCGGAAGATTGGAGAGTGGCCAATGTAACTCCAATTTTTAAAAAGGGTTCCAGAGGTGATCCAGGAAATTATAGGCCGGTGAGCCTGATGTTGGTGCCAGGCAAAATGGTAGAGACTATTATAAAGAACAAAATTACCTTGTTTCCCCACAAATGGTGTGCGCTCAGGGTGGAAATACCGCCGACAGCCACACTGTGGGTGGTAGTCCCAATTTAGCGTTAGGTAAGCCTGCGTTGAGCTTACCGAAGCTTTGTAAAAGACCCTATATGAGAAGGGAATTCATTTCAGGGTAGAAAATATATCCAGAGTTCTAGGAGTGTTTTTAGACTCTTTGTTGAGTTTGGAACCCCAAATTAGTGCTTTGATGAGGAAATCTTCCTTTAGACTTAAGCAGTTACAGTTGATTTGTTCCTATTTTTCAAAAGAACATTTTGCTGCCGTTGTACAATCACTGATTCTCTCTCAACTTAATTATTGCAATGCTCTGTGTCTTTCTGCAAAATTGGTACACAGAATCCAAATGATTCAGAATACTGTTGCTTGACTAATTTTTCAGAAGTCAAGATTTGATCATGCGACTCTGTTATTAATACATCTTCATTGGTTGCCAGTTAATGCTCGTTTGATGTTTAAAATTTGTTGTTTGGTTTATAAAGTTTTGGAAGGTTACTCATCTTGTGCTTCTATCAAAGTTTTAGGGCCTACTAATTCTTGTCTTAAAAGACTCCCTTCTGTCTTTCCCTTTGGTTAAAGGTTTGAGATTAAAACTACATCATGCCAGTACACACCAGCGTCTCTTTTTTTTTGTTGTTCTCTATTTGGGCCCCGCTACTGCAGACTGTAAGGCAATCAAGGCTCCCGCTCTAGGACAGCAGCTGAGGCACAAGGCTGTCCACAAAGGAGAGCAGGACAGGGGGACGGACCCGGCCACCCGGGAGTAACACAACCCTCGGGGTAACAACGAGGACCCACTGAACCCGAACCCCAGCAACACCCAAAGAAGAGACCAGTACAGGTTTTCTTTTTCTTTAAATAAAGCCCAAAGAAGAGAAGGAGTAAGAAAAGCCCATTAGAGCCTACCAGACTGGACAGACTACACAGGCTGCACGTCTACCCTCTGCTGGAGACTGAGAAATACTGGCTGGATAGAGTTCTGCACAGGATACTTATTCAGTGTACAAGTTTAATGTTCTCAGTCTCCCTCTGCTGGTAGGCGTGCACAACCCAAGCGTCTTGACCGGTCTGGAGGGTCGCTGAGGAAATAGTTATTAGCTGCCATGCTGTACCTTGAAGACTTTGAAGAAGAGTGGATACCATGGTATGAATGACCTGTGCTCTTTCCTGCTAAGATTTGGAATGCACTACCCACAAGTATTAAGTTTATGATTTCCTATCTTTCTTTCCAGAAATTGTTACAGTCTTATTTTTTTTTTTAAAGAAATACTTATTATCTAATGATAATTTTTGAAGGGGTTAATTTGAAATATTAGTGACTGTGATTGTAATTCCCTGATTGATCCTTGAAAATGTGAAAAATCACTTTTTGGGGCTTCTTTGCTCCATCATAGGCTCCACTCATAGACGGTCGGTGGCCCAACTGTTTGGGGAGGCTAAAGGGGGCGGGGTTAGGGGTGGGGACAGGGGTGGAGCTTAAATCCATAATTGTCTGACAACACACAGAAAAAAAATAAATAAAAATAAAAGTCACAATTAATACCTTTTATTAAATTTAGATATTAGATATGTATCATATGTCAAAGAATAAAGTGGTTGCTCAAAGCATATTCTAAGCACAATCGCTCAACTGCAAAACACTATGCACAACTTTGTGCAAAAACACACTCAGAACCTTACTGTACCATAAATATTACACTGGGCAGAACCTAATACACCAATATACCACCCATACGGAAAATGCAGACCATCAACAATATGAAACAAGGGATCATAATATCACAATTCTCATGTACAGCCACAAAACACCCTAATTCATGTTTAATGTGGGATAAAATGCCATAAATAAGTAAATAAATATAAACTTTTAATGTTGAGCACCTGATTCTCAAAGTGGACATATTCCAAACACTATAATGAAAATAAAACGATCTTTTCTACCTTTATCTGGTGACTTTTTCTGATCATGCTGGCCCAGTATCCGATTCTGTTGCTACCTGTCCTCAGTGCAGGTCAGGAAGTAATCCTCTTTAAATATCTCCCTGGCAACACAGGACACCTCCAGCCAACCCCCCTCTCCCAGCAGTAAGGTAAACAAACCATAAACCAATTTCTACAACTGCTTACAAAAGGCTAGAGGGCTTTCACTGCAGCTCCTGCTGTGAGGATGGAGGTAAATCAACAATTTAAACCCCTCAGAGCACAGCAGGGGAGGCTTAGCCTGTCCAAGCCTCTTATACCGGGTGCCTATGGCTCCACTTATACAGATATATAGGGCCAGACTCTGTAAATGGTGCCATAGTTATGCACTATTAAGATCCAAGCTAAGTGCCAATTCTATAATGGTCATTAAGCGGTAAGTAACCTTTATAGAACAGCACTTAGTGCAGATTCCCATGCCCAACTCTGGGCATGAGGAATTACACCTGCTTTAAACTGGTATAAATGCTGGCGTGCAACTAATGGCAGTTGGGCATGTAAATGGCAGTGGCAATAATTGCTTGTTAATTGGCTATTATAGGCACTGATTTGCTTGTTAATCAATCAAGTTGTGCACACAAATCCAAAACTCAACCAGATTTGCGTGTGCAACTGTAGTTGGGCTATATAAAATCTGGGGGAATATGTGTAAAGTAGTTGCTGGCACTTACATGTGGAGGTGTTGAAAACTGGAATTCCAAGTATAATCACCAGCACTTATACATAAAAGATGCCAAGTGATGCCACTCTTTTTGTGTATGTGTGGGTTTCTTTAAATGTCTCCTCTTGATGTATGTGCTAGCAAGTTTGCTTGTATTTGCCCAGCATCATAAGTACATAAGTATCGCCATGTCGGGACAGACCAAGGGTCCATCAAGCCCATCCCAGAAATAGTGGATTATTCCCACATCCATTCAATAATCTTCTATGGCCTTTTCCTCCAGGAAGCCGTCCAACCCTTTTTTAAAGTCCGCTAAGTCAATCGCCTTAACCACTTTTTCCGGCAACAAATTCCAGAGTCTAACTACGCGTTGAGTGAAGAAACATTTCCTCTGATTCGTTTTAAATTGACTACACTGCAGCATCATCGCATGCCCCCTTGTACTAGTATTTTTGGAAAGCGTAAACATATGCTCCACATCGACCCGTTCCATTCCATTCATTATCTCATAGACCTCTATCATATCTCCCCTCAGCTGCCTTTTCTCCAAGCTGAAGAGCCCCAGTCTATTCAGCCTTTCCTCATAGGGAAGTCGTCCCATCCCCTGTATCATCTTTGTCGCCCTTCTCTGCACCTTTTCTAATTCCACTATATCTTTTTTGAGGTGCGGCGACCAGAACTGAACACAATACTTGAGGTGCGGTTGCACCATGGAGCGATAAAATGGCAGAATAATATCCTCATTTATGTTTTCCATCCCTTTCCTAATAATACCCAACATTCTATTTGCTTTCCTAGCCGCAGCAGCACATTGAGCAAAAGGTTTCAACGTATCATCAACGATGACACCTAGATCCCTTTCTTGGTCTGTGACTCCAAATGCTGAACCCTGCATGACGTAGTTATAGTTTGGGTTCCTCTTTCCCACATGCATCACTTTGCACTTGTTCACATTAAACATCATCTGCCATTTAGATGCCCAATCTCCCAGTCTCGTAAGGTCCTCTTGTAATTTTTCACAATCTTCCTGCAATTTGACGACTTTGAATAAATTTGTGTCATCAGCAAATTTGATTACCTCACTAGTTACCCCCATCACTAGGTCATTTATGAATATGTTAAAATGCACCCTTACATATATTTTACAAAAAGATTTGCATTCTGTAGAGGTTTTTGTAAATGGAACACAGAAAATGAAGGCAGATAAAGACCATTTGGCCTATCAAGTCTGCCAATCAATACCAACTACTAAGCTCTAAAATTCCTTCCGCTCCCTTAGAGATCCTCTGTGCTTGTCCCATGCTTTCTTAAATTCAAATACAGTTCTTATCTCCACCACCTCTGTTGGGAGGCTATTCCATACATCCACCATCCTTTTCTGTAAAGAAATATTTCCTTAT
The DNA here is from genome assembly GCF_901765095.1 of Microcaecilia unicolor. NCBI lineage: Eukaryota > Metazoa > Chordata > Amphibia > Gymnophiona > Siphonopidae > Microcaecilia > Microcaecilia unicolor. Next base: position 150,505,532 of record NC_044041.1, on the reverse strand, counting down.
ATTACTCCTAAGTCTATCCCCTTTCATCTTCATCTTATGCCCCCTCATTCCAGAGCTTCATTTTAATTGAAAGAAGCCTGTTTCATGTGCATTTATACTATGGTTATATTCCAATGTCTCCATCAATATCTCCTCTCTCCCGCCTTTCTTCCAAAACATATGTATTGAGATCTTTAAGTTTGTCCCTATATCTTTTATGATGAAGACCACTGAACATTTTAACAGCCACCCTCTAGACCAGGACTGGGCAAACTTGGTCCTTGAGGGCCACATCTCAGTTGGGTTTTCAGGATTTCCCCAATGAATATGCACAGAAAGGCAGTATATCAAATCCCATCCCCCCCTATTTCATGAGATCTATTTGCATATAATGGAGGCAGTGCATGCAAACAGATTTCATGCATATTCATTGGGGAAATCCTGAAAATCGACTGGGTTGCAGTCCTCGAGGACTGAGGCTGCATACCCTGCTCTAGACTGACTCCATTCTCCATCTCCATAGCACTGAAACAGTACTAATTACCCTCTTAGCCAAATTCAAGCAGGAAATAGCAACAGGCAAAAGCATACTTCTCCTCCAATTCGACATGTCCAGTGCGTTCGACATGGTAAACCATAAAATACTACTAAGACTCCTAGATTACTTCGGGATTGGTGGACATATACTTAGTTGGATCAAGGGTTTCCTAACCACTAGAACATATCAAGTGAAATCAAGCTCAAACATATCACCACCGTGGAAAGCAGAATGCGGAGTACCTCAAGGATCACCACTATCACCGATCCTTTTCAACCTAATGATGAACCCACTAGCCAAATCCTTATCCAACCATGGCCTTAACCCTCATCTATGCAGACGATGTCACAATATACATTCCTTACAAACGTGATCTGACAGAAATCACCAACGAAATCAAGCTCAGCTTGAATATCATGGACTCATGGGCAAATGCATTTCAACTAAAATTCAACACGGAAAAAACACACTGTCTCATCCTCTCATCCCAATACAATACGAACAAACCCACAAACATAAACACCCCAGATTATACCCTTCCTATCTCAGACAGCCTGAAAATTCTCAACGTTACAATCGACCGTAACCTCACACTAGAGAACCAAGTGAAATCTACAACAAAGAAAATGTTCCACTCAATGTGGAAACTCAAACGCATGAAACCATTCTTCCCGGGGGAAACATTTCGCATCTGATACAATCAATGGTACCCATGTAGTGTACTGCAATGGAATTTATGCAGGATGCAAAGAACAAATTATACAGAAACTTCAGACCGCCGAAATCACGGCAGCCAGGCTTATATTTGGAAAAACGCGATTTCAAAGCACCAAACCCCTCCGAGAAAAACTGCACTGGCTCCCAATCAAAGAACATATTGCTTTCAAAATCTGCACCCTGGTTCATAAAATTATCTATGGCGAAGCCCCGGGATACATGACAGACCTCATACACTTACCAACCGGAAACACAACAGGATCAACACGAACATACCTAAATCTCCACTACCCAAGCTGCAAAGGACTCAAATACAAATCAACCTATGCAATCAGCTTTTCCTACATAAGCACACAACTATGGAACGCATTACCAAAAGCCGTGAAAACAACTTATGATCACCTAAACTTCCAGAAATCATTAAAAACTAACCTGTTCAAAAAGGCATACCCAACCGACCCAACTTAAATGCCTGTACCCTGCAACACAACGAAACCAAAGCTCAAAATGGACATATAATAACTCTTCCTCTCTACGATTCTCTTCCTCTCTACGATTCCCTAATGTGTCTGTACACACGAACCTTATTCTACCACAACATTACTGTATATGTTCATACCGGAATTGGCGAACACCTTTACGGTACTATGTAAGCCGCATTGAGCCTGCAAATAGGTAGGAAAATGTGGGATACAAATGTGACAAATAAATAAATAAAATACAATCTTTTTTTATAATTGTATTTTCAAGTTTCAAGCTTATTCATAATTTACTATCCCACCCATCAGACAAGCCATCTGGGTGGCTTACAGACTAAAAGGGAAAATGGGGAGAAGGAAGATGACATACAGAATCAGAAAGGGAAAGAAGGGAGAACTACAATATTAATGATAGGAAAAAGGTGAGGCAAGTACAGTAGAGACATGCTGTAATTCAATCAGGGGCCTCACACCCAGCACCTGCAGTAGCGGAAAGCTAATAACAATAACCTGATAGAAGGCATCCATGAAAAGGAACGTCCTCAGGTTGGTTTTAAAGTGATCCAAGGATGTCTGCAGCCTTAGATGCTCTGGCATCATATTCCAAAGGGAAGGGCCTAGAACCATAAAGATAGTTTATGATAGTATCCAATGCTCTAATTCTCTAAAGGTAGGAACAATTAGGCAGTTTTGATTGGATGATCGAAGTGCCTTATAAGGAGCATGGGTGTCAAGGAACATGAGAGAAAGATGGGTTCTCCCAAAGACTGAGTAATAATTTATAGGCTATGCAGTGTGACAGAGGAAGCCAGTGGACAGCCTTCAAAAGTGGAGTGATATGACTGTATTTTTTGGCTTTATTAATTGTCTTTATAGCTATGTTTTGGACAATTTGCAGTAGATGTAGGTCTTTCATTTTGAGTCATTTATACAATGAATTACAATAGTCCAACTGACTGATCAAAAAGGAGTGAGTATTTATTGCTGGAGGGTGAAGCAAGGATTGTATTGAGCGGATTAATCTCAGCTTGTAAAAGGTTTGCTGTATGACACGTGATACTTGTGGTCTAAAAGTAAGATCCTTATCCAAGATAAACCCAAGAATCCTTGCATCATCACTTAAAGGAACCAGGGTGTTGCAAAGAAGAATAGATGTAGCAAGAGAATGTGTGTCTCTAGCAGCAAAGAGAAGAGATTTGGATTTGGTAGGAGTACAATCTTGTTGTTTTGGAGCCAATCTGTTATTCGAGTTAACCTAGAATTAATGTCAAAGATCTCCTGTAAATTAGTAGGGTCGAGATCATCAGCATATACAAACATGGTGAGCTCGAGGGATTGTGCCAGGGTTAATATTGGTGCAATAAAAATCTTTAAAAATGTAGGGGTCAGGATTGATCTCTGTGGGACCCCAAAGACTGGTGAGAAAGAATGAGAGGAGCTGCTTTGAAAGTGAACAGTACATGTAGGTAAGAAGTGAACCAATCTAGCATGGTTTCCTTGAGGCCGATATTGTGTAATGCCGAGTGGTCAACCAGGTCAAACGCTGCAGATAGGTCTAAGGACAGAAGACGAATGGACTTAAGCTGATGAAGGTAGAATAAATATATGTTGTAATGTCCAAAAGGGCGGTTTTAATGCTGTGGTGCTCTCTAAATCCGGTTTGATTTAGATGCAGTGTATGGGTACTATTGATTAAATCAAGGAGGTGAGAGTGAATAATAGATTCCACAACTTTTGAGACAAATTGAAGACTGGCTATCAGGCAAAAATTCATAGGGTCACTGATAGTATGAGCTGTATAATTTTGGAGTGAATAATAGCTGCCTTGGGATGTATCCTGTTGTGACACTGAGAGATACCATAGAATGAATATAAGGGGAAGGGAAAGGGAAATGGGACTTGATATACCGCCTTTCTGAGGTTTTTGCAACTACATTCAAAGCAGTTTACATATATTCAGATACTTATTTTGTAATAGGGGCAATGGAGGGTTAAGTGACTTGCCCAGAGTCACAAGGAGCTGCAGTGGGAATCGAACTCAGTTCCCCAGGATCAAAGTCCACTGCACTAACCACTCCTCCACATAAGGGAGGAATGCACTTAGAAATCACTTAACATGAGGGGAGAAGATCATGTGGTGCTGTTGTAATTTTCATACTTTTAATAATCTTACTAAGCTGTGTGGGGGCCGGGATATTAAAGTTTGTAAGGGCACTGCATGGTAAAGACATAGTGATAGACAAAATCGATACTATAGGACGGTGATGGTGAACCTATGGCACGCGTGCCAGAGAGGGCACGCAGAGCCCTCTCTGTGGGCACGCGCGCCGCTGGTCGCTTCACTCCGTTCCAGCCCTCCCTCCCACCCACCCGGCGTCAAGCATTCCTTTGTCCCTCCCTCCCACCCGGCACCAGCCTGCCCGGCCTCCCTCCCTCCGAGCAGAAAATTTAAGTCTTCCCTTGTCGCTGTTAAAGCCGCATCAGTAGTAGCGGTGAAAGCGTGCTGCTGGTTCAGAATTTGAGAATTTACATCTGCTGTCTTATTTTGCACTGGGAATACTGGAGCTGTAACAACTTATAGAAATGATTCATAATGAAAGAAAATCATGTTATTTTTTTCTCCTATACTAGTATAATATTTTCAATGATGTCTGTTTATAAGCGCCATGGCTGGTGTAAGGAGGTGTGGCTATCATAGGGGTGGAGTCATATGTGGTGACCCCGCCCATAATGAGTACCGGCACTTCGCGATAAATAATTAGATTTTGGGTTGCTGGGGCACTCGGTCTCTGAAAGGTTCACCATCACTGCTATAGGTGATGGTGCAGATGATACAAATGATTGTCGTAGATTCAGTACTTTATTTTTGAAATGGCTGGCCAGTAGTTGTGCAGTGGGTAAATGTTCAGAAGAATCATGGGGAAAATGAAATAAAATAAGGGACTTAAGGATCTTGTAAAGAACAGCAGTGTTAGGTAATTTCAAAACACTGGCATTCGCTTCTGTACTCACTCATAACAAATAATTAAACCAAATGACAACTTAGTAAGATGGACAAAATATTGGTTGCAGATTTATTTACATCAACATCAAATTTTGTCCATCTTACTAAGTTGTCATTTGGTTTAATTATTTGTTATGAGTGAGTACAGAAGCGAATGAGATTAAAGTTTTAGTTTATTAAGAACGAGCAGCTAGGTCAGTACCAACTAGTCGTGTAAAGTAGTATAAGAACATTGAAGGTTGATGTGAAAACCGGATAGAAGTTGTAAGTAGTGTTCTTTATATACAATAACTTCTATCCGGTTTTCACATCAACCTTCAATGTTCTTATACTACTTTACACGACTAGTTGGTACTGACCTAGCTGCTCGTTCTTAATAAACTAAAACTTTAATCTCATGTCTGGTCATTATTTATTTATTTATTTATTTATTGCATTTGTATCCCACATTTTCCCACCTTTTTGCGGGTTCAGTGTGGCTTACAATATGATTTGAATGTTGGAAATACAATTTGTTACAGATAGTTAGAGATTATATTATGCAGGGTTAAGCGAAGCAGTTGAGGTGTCGTTAGGAATGTACTAATGGGACATAGGCATTGCAACTTTGGAAGGAAGCAATGGTAGTTTAGGGGCGATAAAAAGACATGAAGTCATTTGGTATATAACTTTCTGTGAGTAAAGGTATGAGTGATGTGATAATTTGGGAGTGGGAGTTCTGAGATGAATGTACGATGCATTAGTGAACAGTAAGTATGGACTTTATGTGTTTTGTTTTTTTCCGTAGACTTGTTCGAAAAGATGGGTCTTCAATAATCTGCGGAAGGAAGCTTGCTCGTTGGTTGTTCTTAGGTTGCGCGGCAGTGTATTCCAAAACTGCGTGCTCTTGTGAGAAAAGGTTGACGCGTGTAACGTTTTGTATTTCACGCCTTTGCTATTAGGGAAGTGGAGGTTAAGGAAGGTTCGAGATGATCTTTTGGCATTTCTGGGTGGTAAGTCTATCAACTCTGACATGTAGGCTGGGGATTCACCGTGAACGATTTTGTGGACTAATGTGCATACTTTGAAAGTTAAGCGTTGCTTGAGTGGAAGCCAGTGCAGTTTTTCTCTTAATGGTTTTGCACTTTCATATTTTGGCTTTCCAAAGATAAGTCTGGCTGCCGTATTCTGGGCTGTTTGCAGTTTCCTCAGTGTTTGTTTTTTGCAACCTGCATATAGTGAGTTGCAATAATCCAAGTGGCTGAGCACAAGGGATTGCACTAGGCTACGAAAGACGGATCTTGGGAAGTATGGTCTTATCCTTTTTAGTTTCCACATGCTGTAAAACATCTTTTTTGTTGTGTTGTTAGCATGAGTTTCAAGCGTTAGGTGGCGGTCGATGGTGATTCCAAGGATCTTTAGCGTTTCTGAGACTTGAAGGTTCAGGTTTGGAGTGTTAATGGTTGTGAATTCTTTTGTGTTGTATTGAGAGGTGAGAATCAGGCATTGAGTTTTTTCTGCATTTAATTTCAGTCGAAATGCATCCGCCCATGTGTTCATGATGTGTAGGCTTTGATCAATTTCGTTGACGATTTCGTTAATGTCCTGTTTGAAGGGGATGTTTATTGTCACATCATCAGCGTAAATGTATGGGTTAAGGTTTTGGTTTGATAGGAGTTTTGCCAAAGGGATCATCATTAAGTTGAAAATGGTTGGTGAGAGAGGTGATCCTTGTGGTACTCCACATTCAGGTATCCATGCCTTAGATGTGGTCGAATTTGATGTGACTTGATATGAACGTTGGGTTAGGAACCCTTCGAACCAATTCAGGACATTACCTCCAATGCCAAAGTATTCGAGTATATGTAACAGGATTCCGTGGTCAACCATGTCAAAGGCACTTGACATGTCGAATTGAAGGAGGAGTATGTTGTTGCCAGTTGCGATTGTCTGTTTGAATTTGGTCATAATGGTGACTAATACTGTTTCTGTGCTATGATTCGATCGGAATCCTGATTGGGCGTCATGTAGTATTGAGTGTTTGTTTAGATAGTTTGTGAGTTGTTTGGTTACCATTCCTTCTGTTACTTTGGTTATTAAAGGTATGGATGCTACTGGCCTGTAGTTGGTTATTTCACTTGTGCTTTTCTTTGTGTCTTTAGGGATTGGGGTGAGTAATATTTTTCCTTTTTCTTTTGGGAAGAGTCCATTTTGTAGCATGAAGTTTACGTGGCTCGTTAGGTCTGTTATGAATTGTTGAGGAGCAGATTTCATGAGGTTGTTTGGGCACGTGTCTAGTTTGCCTTATGGCGGTTTCTCACACAAGCTCTGGGTGATCAGTCATCAGTAAATCATGAGTGTGTACCATACCCTCCCCCCCCAAGGGACCCACAAATTTAGAAATTTCCCCATTAACCTTCTTATGTAAGTGCTCAATAGTTTGCACTCGCTCAGCATCCTTCCAAACTAAATGGGGAATTATCTGTGACCAAACTAAACAGGTGTAAGGGAAATAACAAGCTAAACACAGAAAAGTCATTTTCATTAATCTAATTAAATCAACACCATTTACGTAACACAGATCATTCCCACCCAAATGTACTAATATCAAATCAGGGTAAGAAAAACTTTGAGCCTAAAATAAGCAACTGATCCCAGTGCATCCCATGCAGTCCTAATCATTGAACTGTATTGCCTGACACTGTTAAATCAAGATGTTTTCCCTGTCTGGATTCCTTAGCATGCTTGCCAGCCCAAAATATGTAAGAGTGTCCTCAGAGCCATTTAGAGTAAGATGTATTTGAGAAACTAATAAAATAGAATAACAAAACAGAACCCCCCCAGAACATCAGTTAATCATCCATTTGTTTAACATAAACCAAGTATCTATTAGATGCCCACCTCCATACATGGTGAATTAAAGCTGTACTCCCTTCCCCTAGCGGCTGTAAAAGATGCTGCCCCAATTCTAAATGAATGAATCTCAAACAATGAGGGGTTGCGCCAAAGCAGCTTTAAGTGCCCCTGCAAATTAAAAACAAGAGGATAGTTGTCACTGTGAACCAACCAATACAATCCACCAACAGGCTGTATTTACAAATATAATTCAGCTAAAGTCACTGGCTACCAATTGAGGAGACTTTCTCAACAAGATCCAAGTACCGTGGTCCAATTGATCAGTTTTTGAATGCCTAATAAACAGTGTGTCAGCAATTTCATTAAAAGTGCCAGGCATATGCCTAACCCCTAAAGTCAAATTTAACTATATGCTATTCTGTCTTGGTAACACCATGGCGGAACAATGTAAGCCACATTGAGCCTGCAAACATGTGGGAAAATGTGGGATGCAAATGCAATAAATAAATAAATAAATAAACTGCAAGCAACTAACACAACCAATCGCAGCAATGCAACCAAAAGAGGACAACATACATACTGCTTATTCACAGCCTGCACCACTGCTATGTTTTCAGAATAATCACTCTCCTGTTAGACAAACGATCACCCCAAAGCATTAAAGCCACCTAAACAGGAAAAATTAAAAAAAAAAAAAAAAAAGCAACATTTGCACATAAACCCATTTCTCTCCACCAATCAGACCACTCTTGGGCAAGCAAAGCACCCTGAAAGAAAATGCCAAAACCATGACTTTCTACAGCATCTGTGAACAACTGAAGGTCACTATTAGACACAGGTGGTTCAGGCCACACTTGCACCCCACTAAAATGCAGTAAAAAGGTCTTCAGAATACACAGCAAAACATAGAAACACCTCTACGTGAAGTCCAAGAAGAAAGAAGAAGTAAAGAGTGTGACACAATCTTCAACAAAGGGAGCGTCTGTCACAATTTCTTTATTGCACCAGGGACCCAACACGGGGTAGTGTTTCGGCAGTAAGATCCGCTTGCCTCAGAGGTCAAAAATACAATATCTGTTGCTGAATGAATTAGAAATCAATGGTGCCTTAAAAGAAATATGTTGAATATATACAGATTCCAAATGTGTGCAAAAAACGCCTTTGCGCCAAAATCGCCTCTATTGTAGGCGTATCAGGTTTCTGTTTGGTGCAATAAAGGAATTGTGACAGACACTCCCTGTGTGGAAGCTTATGTCACACTCTCTACTTCTTTCTTCATAAAAAGGTCTTCCATATATTCAAATAATCTTGAACTTCTCTAGTCAATCAGACCCTATGATGTTTTTTCTTCAACCCCTGATCAAAAATGCCAATTTCTGAGCAAAAACTCCCACCCCACTGGAATCACTCTGGCAGCAAAATTTAATCGTCCTACTAAAGACTGCTCCCCCACCAATATTTAGCTGGCAGCACCACAGTTAGCTGCTGCTCTTGAGGCTGACCCCAGATATTCAACGTCAGACCATGTCCGGCGTCCGGCATTGAATATCCAGTTTCAGTTTTGTCTGCAGCAACTTAACCAGTTAAGCCCATATTCAACACTAATTGGTTAAGTGCTTAGCGGTTAAAGATAGGCCACATAAATAGCAGGCCTATCTTAACTGTTAAACGCAGCCAGTTAGCGCTGAATATTCAAGCTTAACCGGCTAGCCATTAAAGGGTATATTCTATAAATGACGCCTAAAAAATTGGTGCCCAAAAAAAACGCTTAAGCGGTATTCTATATGCTGAGTCTAAAGTTTGACACAGTTTGTATAATAGTGCTTAAACAGAGAGGTCATGTGTAAATTTAGGCACTGCCATTTGCACCAACAAAAATGTGGTGCAAATGCTTGTACCTACATTTATGCTCAGAGCACCCATATTCTATAATTATGCATGTAACAAAACCACGCCCCCAATCTGCCCTGAAACGCCCATGACTCTCCCATTTCCGTGCCCCCTTTTTCGGGCCATGCATAAATTTTAGGCACAGATCCTGCACCTAAATTTATGTGCATAAGTTCCAATTAAATCTAATTAGTGCAAATAACTGCGTGTTAAAAAGCCAGCTATTGGCACTAACTAGCTCCTTATTCTATTTTTGGTGACTTTTATAGAATCAGGGGGTAAGCACTAATATTCCGTGGAGATAATCCAGCTATAGTAGTAGTAGTAGTAGTAGTAGTATCTTGCGTTGAATATTAGTAGTTAGCTGGCTAACTGCTATTTAAGTGGCCAGGAGCCATTCCTGACCAGTTAAATAGTGCTGAATATCGGGGCCCTGTATATTTTGCAACAAGAACTTCTGTTTTTTGGTAAAGCTGTTGCAATCACTTCTTGAAGAACATGTACTTTTTCTCTTGCCAATATAGATTCCATTTGATCTGAATCCAATTCAATACCATGAAGAACCAAGGAAGGGCAAGGACTTTCTGACTTTTCATCAGCTAATGAAATGCCAAAATCTGCAGCCACACTACGAAAAACAGCCAGATGTGCACATGGATCCAAATGGACAGCACCACCAAACAAAAAATCAGCTAAATAACAAACTATATTCATAATTCATAATAATGAACTAGATTTTTGCTCTGTCACCCAGTGAACAAAGGATGAAAAAGCTTCAAAATATGCACATGAGACAGAGCATCCCATAGGCATACATTTATCTACAAAGAAGTGATTATGAAATTGAAAACCCAAGTTAAAACATTATGAATGTACTGGGAGCAAATGAAAAACTGCCTCTATATCAATTTTTCCCATCAATGCTCCATGGTCAAGCTGCCTCAATTTCAATCGCCTTATCAAAAGACGAATACTACACCAAAGAAAATCATGGGTCAATAAAAGAGTTTGCACTATTACCTTCTGGGTATGACAAACTGTGAATTAAATGATACTTTCTCAGCTTCTTTTTTGGTATCACCTCTAAAGGTGAAACCACTAAGTTATCAAAAATGCAGAACCGAGAAAGGACTCGCAATTCTACCAAATTTGAGCTCTTTTAGTAGTTTTTCACGAACCACCTCAGCATGAATAACAATAGAATGGGCATTTTTGCAATGATGGACTAATTGTGGACCCTCATAAGAAATAATAAAATTTTCCAAACAAGCAAACCATAACAAGTGGGCCTCTTCCTGATTAGGATAAGCCTGCAATCAGGAACACAGAGCCTCTACCTTAATGGTTGAGGGAGCCTTGACCTGACATGCTAGAGGCAATTGGCCATGCCGAATACAAAGACTGCCCTTTGCCCCATCCTCCAACACATCGATTTGTAGGGTGAACCCCATTGCACTGATTGCATTTGTCACGTAACGCCTCTGCACTATCTCTAGCACCCACCTGGGGTTAATCCTGTGGCCACCTAGAGGGTCCTACCCAGCACTGCCCAGGCCTGTCTGTGCCTGTATGCCTATACTGGCATACCCTCCACCTGTCTGCTAGGTCCCGCTTGCCTCTGGGCGAGTCTCCCAACCTCAAGTTATTCCCCAGTTGTTTCTAAGGACACTGGGGCCACAATCCTAGAGGTCCCACAGTTCGCAGAAAACACCCACAGACCAAGAACTCAAAGTTAGTTCAGGACAAAGAGCTAACAAATTATTAGGTTTATTATCATAAAAAAGGTAGAACGGTGAACAGTGAAAAAGTGTAAACAGCAAACAATAACAGGTAAAATAACAGGAATCAACATTAAAACTAACTAAGCACTTTCATACTACATAAGTAGTACCTGGGGAGTTCAAGAAAAATAACTGCTCATAGGCTTTGAACAGGATCTCAGTGCAGAGGTCTTCACGCTCTATAATCCCACTCTGAGACTGGAGAATTCCAGGATATTCTGGCTGGCACTTCAGGGCTAATCAGGGCCTGGAGCATTAGCACTGAGGGATTTCTCGCTAATGGCACTGCAGGTTACTCTTTCTCTCGGGGAAGGGAAGCTAAGAAGTAAACAGATCTCTGCTACTGCTAAAATGCAGAGGTCAGACACCACCTGGCCAAACAAGGGGAATGCATTGAAGGGGAAAAATAAAACAACATTACAGGTCACAGGCATTAAAGTCCCCTGTTTCTCCACAGCACTTATGTCAGAACCTACATCCAATACACTCACATTAGCATAGGCGGTCGGTGACTCAACTGTTTGAGGAGGCTAAAGGGGGCGGGATAAGGGGTGGGGCAAGGGGTAGAGCTTAAATCCATAATTGTCTGATAACACGCAGAAAAAATAAATAAACAACAATAAAAGTCACAATTAATACCTTTTATTACATTTAGATATTAGATATGTATCATATGTCAAAGAATAAAGTGGTTGCTCAAAGCGTATTCTAACCACAATCGCTCAACTGCAAAACACTATGCACAACTTTGTGCAAAAACACACTCAGAACCTTACTGTACCATAAATATTACACTGGGCAGAACCTAATACACCAATATACCACCCATACGGAAAATGCAGACCATCAACAATATGAAACAAGGGATCATAATATCACAATTCTCATGTACAGCCACAAAACACCCTAATTCATGTTTAATGTGGGATAAAATGCCATAAATAAGTAAATAAATATAAACTTTTAATGTTGAGCACCTGATTCTCAAAGTGGACATATTCCAAACACTATAATGAAAATAAAATGATCTTTTCTACCTTTGTTGTCTGGTGACTTTTTCTGATCATGCTGGCCCAGTATCTGTTCTGCTGCTATCTGTCCTCAGTGCAGGTCAGGAAGTCATCCTCGTTAAATATCTCCCTGGCAACCTAGGACACCTCCAGCCAACCCCCCCTGCTTTCCCAGCAGTAAGGTAAGGAAACCATAAACCAATTTCTACAACTGCTAGAGGGCTTTCACTGCAGCTCCTGCTGTGAGGATGGAGGTAAATCACAATTTAATCCCCTCAGAGCAGCTGGACTCCACAGCTGATCCATTCTGCTGCAGCAGGGAGGACGCTTAGCCTCTCCAAGCCTCTTATACCGGGCGCCTATGCACATCAGACAGTGTTAAACTGGAAGCAGGCATTGGCTCCTTGTGATCTTGGGCAAGTCACTTAACCCTCCATTGCCTCAGGTACAGACTTAGACTGTGAGCCCTCCTGGACAGAAATATCCAGTGTACCTGAATGTAACTCACCTTAAGCTACTACTGAAACAGGTATGAGCAAAATCTTGAGGGTTCTACAAATTTAACATCTGCAAGTTTGAGCATTGCTCACTCCATAGCTCAGCATGGAAAAGCACTCAGTGAGGGAGAATTTATTAAAGAAACTCTCCTAAGATGTGCACCAGTTCTATTTCACGATATGCAGAATAAAGATGCAATTAAGAGAATATCTGAGTTACCAGGAAATTTGGAGTGCCTGGATCCGATTACCAGACACTTTTAGCACCCTGAAAAATATAGCAATGGCTTTACTCACAATTTTTCCCTCTACGTACTTTTGTGAAACCTTATTCTCAGCGTTAAATAATATCAAAACCAACAAAAGAAACAGATTGACAGATGAAGTTAGTAGCGCTTGCTTGGCTTGAAGTGTACAAAATACCAACCTTCAATTGAAGATTTAGCCAATGAAATTCAGCAACAAAAAAGTCACTAATAGGCAGATTAGTTAAAGAATTCCCCCTCCCCCTCACTTATCTTAGTTCACGGCACCCCACACAAGTTAAATAATATCAAGACCAACAAAAGAAACCGACTGACAGATGAACAAAGAAGTCACTAAGTAGGTAAGTTAAATAATTAGTTTTTGGTTTATTAAATACAGTTATATATTACAATTATACATTTTTGTTATTTAAACTATAAATATCGCGAAATTATGGTTTTTTTCTCGAAGTGACACACCACCCGAGTTATGCTCGGTTTTTTGGCGAATTTTGACACACCAAGCTCAAAAGGTTGCCCATCACTGCCCTAGATGGTATTACCTCTACCTCAGAAGATGACTCGGAAGACAGTAACAACGATGGGTCCCATTAACCTAAAGACTCCCAGAATGTCATTGTCACCTTCACCCTGCCTCTGCTCCTTCTTTTCTTAATCCAAGCATTTAACTACATGTTGTAATTACCTCAAAATTTTTTTATTCCTTAAATGTTTTGCTAATGATTTGCCACCCCTTTTTCCAACTTCCTTGCTCTCTAACTCCTTCTACTGCCCCATACCCAAACCAAGCATCTACAGGTTCGTTCAACTCACCCAAATTTCCAGGGAGATTAGCAGCTGAAGGTATCACATTGGATATCCCAGATTGCGCAGTTCTGTTAGCAGTCCCCTGCTGACATACAAGGGAGCTGTGACAAACTGTACTGTTTTGAGCTTGCTTTCTGCTGCACTCCTGAAATAGCTGTCCTTGCTGATGCCTGACTCCTTTCTCTGCCTCCCCCCCCCCCCCCTCCCAGCAGCAGACTTCCAATCACCACTATGGTTACACTTTTTAGGTGCCATTCCTGCATCCAAACACCTGAATTAATCCTAACTGTTGCTCAAGTGAACTTAGAAAATAAATCAAACAGGAGATAAATTATACAAACCTTAACTGCAGGTCCCAAATACTACAGATACCACAATAATAAAAGACATACAGCCCTTCCTTACTACAGCTCACAGGAAATTGGAATAGCTATAATTAACTGCAAAAGGCACTCTCCCTTCTCGGCACAAAACTCCACACTCCTTTCCCAGCACACATGAAGCTGCCTCATTGATACTGTTACTGAATTCCAAGTAAGCACAGATTCAATAACAAATTAATTAAACTTCAAATAGCCTGAACTTCCTCCCTGCCACCAGCACCCTCAAAATTCCTCACAACCAAGCCTACCAATTTTTTAGCGCCCCTTGCTTTCACCAAGCTCCACCCCGAGACTTTACATAACCAATCAATTTGCTTCTAGACACCAGTCTCCAAAATTTCCATCCCATCATCGTAAAAACTGCTCCTACAGCCCTTTTTAAATAAATTGTTTATATACCTTCACATTCCCTATAACCACCCTCCTATTAACTATTTATATTTTAATTCACTGTAAATTAAATGCATTCCTTCTCTTATTTCATCAGCTCCTCCCTTTTACCCACCAGCCTACTTCTACCCTCCTTAAAGTAATTCTTTCTTAGAATTATTTTCTTTAAATTCTATTTTCCACACCCCACCACCAATCTAAATGAAATTACTACGGCATCGAAGCCAATGTTATCATACCCACAGTTAGCCTTTGGCAGTGTAGTATTTTTTTTCTTAGAAGTCTGCAGGGCGGCTTTAAAGGAGTGAGCTTTATTTTTGAAGATCATTAGTAGGGTGGGAGTGGGTCTATGGCACCACTTACATTCTGCCTGGCATAGTTGTCTTTTAAGTTGATGAAGATCAGCAGTATACCAAGAGCAGGAAGATCTACGGGTAGCATTGGAAGAACACATCATGAGTGGGGGCAGTAGTGTCAAAAGTGTTCTTAAGGCAAGTGTCCCAGCTCATAGCTTGATCTTCTAAAGGGAGACTATTAAAGGAAGGGAGATCCAGGTCAGAGTAATTCAATAGGGAGTCAGAGGTGAGCTGGCTGAGATCTCTAAATACGGATAATTTGGGTGATCGGAAATTCATTGTCATTTGAGTACTATAAGCAAAAAACATAAGTGAATGATCAATCCACAGCAAGAGGAGAGAGGAAATGGTAATTAAATAAGAGGAAGCAGAAATGGTAAGGATGAGACCTCAGGTATGTCTGCCTCAATGGGTAGCAGCAGAGACATGCTGTGATAGTTTTAAGTCTGAGAAAAGATCTGATAGGTCGTGGGGAAATGAGAGGTAGGGTCATATTAAAGTCTCCAAGTACTGTTGGGTGTTGGGAAGCAGTATAATGATTGATTTCCGAAGTATTTGAAAAGAACATGCAGAGGGTGGAGGTGGGTCACAAAGGAGGAAATCAGAAGGGGAAGAGAGATTCTAAGGTTGTGTAAGACTGAGAGAAGAAATATGATGGTTGGAGATTAGAGGAAATACCACCACCTTGACAGGAATGTCAGTTCCATGTACAGTCTTGGTAACTGGAGGGAAGAGCCTGATTATGGTAGGAAGCATCTGTATCCAAGAGCCATGTTTCTGTAAGACAGAAAATGCCTAACTATGTTAACAATACTATGTAAGCCACTTTGAGCCTGCAAATAGGTGAGATAAGGTGGGATACAAATGCAATAAATAATAATAACAACTTATAAGAAGTGATAAGGTCATGAATAAGAAAATGCTTACCACAATTGGAGCGAGCATTAGATAGTGCAATGCTAATTTCTTTAGAAACCAATATAAGGGGACATGAGGGCTGAAGGGAAAGGAGTAAGGTGCCTTACCTGCAGTCGAAGAGGTAGAGGGTGTTGAGGAAGTGGCTGACGGTTGCTGATAGTGGGGATAGGCTGAGAGAGACTCATAATGGTGGAATTCAGAAGACAGAGGAAGAGGTGCATAAAAGCATGAATAACTGGCCAGCTCATGGTGCTGTAGAAGGTGCGTACTCATGGTGTGCACAAAGGAGTGAACAAAGGAGCAGGTCCTGCTCATACCTCACCCTCAACAATTCCATTTTCATGAGTCATCCTACTTCATTCTGGGAAGGGCAGTTATTCTCCAATGTTCTTTTGGACTCCAAATTAAGTTTTTCGAATCAGATATCTGCAGTCCTAAAGCGCAGGTTTTTTGCTGTACAGAAGACAAAATCTACTACTACTAATCGTTTCTAAAGCGCTACTAGACATTCGCAGCGCTGTACATTTGAACATGAAGAGACAGTCCCTGCTCACAGAGCTTACAATCTAATTAGGACAGACAGACAGAACAAACAAGAGATAAGGGAATATTAAAGTGAGGATGATAAAATAAGGGTTCTGAACAAAGTGAATAAGGGTTAGGAGTTACAAGCAGCATCAAAAAGGTGGGCTTTTAGCTTAGATTTGAAGATGGCCAGAGATGGAGCTTGACGTACCGGCTCAGGAAGTCTATTCTAGGCATATGGTGCAGCAAGATAAAAGGAACGGAGTCTGGAGTTAGCAGTGGAGGAGAAGGGTGCAGATAAGAGAGATTTAACCAGTGAACGGCGTTCCCAGGGAGGAATGTAGGGAGAGATGAGAGTGGAGAGGTACAGAGGAGCTGCAGAGTGAATGCACTTATAGGTCAATAAGAGGAGTTTGAACTATATGCGGAAACAGATAGAAAGCCAGTGAAGTGACTTGAGGAGAGGGCTAATATGAGCATAACGACACTGGCGGAATATTAGTCGTGCAGCAGAATTTTGAACAGATTAAAGAGGAGAGAGATGGCTAAGTGGGAGACCTGTAAGAAGCAAGTTGCAATAGTCTAAGCGAGAGGTGATAAGGATGTGGATGAGGGTTCTGGTAGTGTGCTCAGAGAGGAAAGGGCGAATTTTGCTGATATTATAGAGAAAGAAATGACAGGTTTTAACAGTCTGCTGAATATGTGCAGAGAAGGAGAGGGAGGAGTCGAAGATTACCCAAGGTTACGAGTTGATGAGATAGGAAGGATGAGAGTGTTATCCACAGAAACAGAGAATGGGGGAGGAGGAGAGGCTGGTTTAAGGAGAAAGATGAGAAGCTCAGTCTTGGTCATGCTTAGTTTCAGATGGCGCTGAGACATCCAGGCACCAATGACAGACAGGCAGGCTGATACTTTGGCCTGGATTCCTGCTGAGATTTCTGGTGTGGAGAGGTAGATCTGGGAGTCATCAGCGTAAAAATGATACTGAAAACCATGGGATGAGATCAGAGTACCAAGGGAAGAAGTATAGATGGAGAAAAGAAGAGGTCCCAGGACAGATCCCTGAGGTACACCAACTGACAGTGGGATAGAAGTAGAGGAGGATCCACTAGAGTATACAATAAAGGTACACAGGGAGAGATAAGAAGAAAACCAGGAAAGAACAGAGCCCTGAAATCCAAGAGAGGACAGCTGTGATCAACAGTGTCAAAAGCAGCAGATAGATCGAGAAGGATGAGGATAGAATAGAGACCTTTGGATCTGGCCAGGAACAGATCATTGGAGACTTTAGCAAGCGCTGTTTCAGTTGAATGAAGAGGGCGAAAGCCAGATTGAAGTGGATCAAGAATAGCTTGAGATGAAAGAAAGTCAAGGCAAGGGCGGTGAACAGCACGTTCAAGTATCTTGGATAGGAAAGGGAGGAGGGAGATGGGGCGATAGTTGGAAGGACAGGTAGGGTCCAATGAAGGTTTTTTAAGGAGTGGTGTGACTATGGCATGTTTGAAGGCATCAGGAACAGTCACAGTGGACAGTGAAAGATTGAGGATATGACAGGTAAAAGGGATGACAGTAGGAGAGATAGTGTTAAGTAGATGGGTGGGAATGGGATCAGAGGAACAGGTAGTTGGTTACGAGGAGGAAATAAGATGTGTAGTTTCCTCTTCAGTGATTTCAGAAAAGGAAGAAAAGGAGGCAGGGGTTGGAGGGTTGAGAGAATGGGCTAAGGGAAGGTGGAGGTGACCTGGTTGAGAATTCAAGTTTAATCTTGTGAACCTGGGGGAAAAGTGAAGGTGGGGTTGGAGGTGAAGGCACTTTGAGGAGAGAGTTCATTGTGGCAAAGACATCGAGGGTTTGAGCCAAGAGACTTTGTCAACTGGATGTAATAATCTTGTTTGGCAAGTAAAAGAGAAGACTGGAAGGAGGTCAGCAAGAATTTGAAATGTATGAAGTCAGCATGGGCACGGAATTTCAGCGTTCAGCAGAGCGGGCACAGGAACGTAGGTAGTGGATTCTAGAGGTCAGCCAAGGCTGGGGGTTTGGTACGTTTTACAGAACGGGGAATGGGAGGAGCGAGAGTATTCAGAGCAGAGGAGAGAATAGTATTATAGGAAAAGACAGCCTCATTAACGGATAACATAGTGGTAGAGAAGAGATTAGAAACATTGGAGGACAGAGTGGAAGGGTCAATAGCCTGAAGATTCCTAAATGTATGGGTTAAGATTGGACGGGACTGGGGAGGAGGGTGTTTAAGTGTGAAAGTTATCAGATGATGGTCAGAGAGGGGAAGAGTTGAGGCACAGAAACTGGAGAGTGAGCAGTTTGAGGAGAGGATAAGATCAAGACAGTGGCCATTCTGGTGAGTGGGGGCAGTGGAGCACAGTTGAAGATTGAAAGAGGATGTTAAAGCAAGAAACTGCGAAGCATAAGACTCAGAGGGATCTTTAGCATGAATGTTAAAATCCCCAAGAATGAAGAAAGGAGATGAAGGTTCAAGAAAGGTGAGTGGGGGCAGTGGAGCACAGTTGAAGATTGAAAGAGGATGCTAAAGCAAGAAACTGCGAAGCATAAGAATCAGAGGGATCATTAGCATGAATGTTAAAATCCCCAAGAATGAGGGAAGGAGATGAAGGTTCAAGAAAGAAGGAAAGCCAAGTATCAAAGTCAGTGAGAACGGAAGAAAGGGACTTATCAGGGGGTCGATAAATGACTGCTACTCGGAGAGGCAGAGGAGCAAATAGACGGATGGAGTGGACTTCGAAGAAAGAAAACCAGTGAGACTGAGGTAGAAGAAGTGGTTGAAATCTACAAGAGGGTGAAAGTAGTAGCCCGATACCACCTCCGCGGCCAACCGGGTGAGGAGTATGGGAGAAAAGATAACCTCCATGGCATAGGGCCGCGACTGAAACAGAGTTTTCAGGGTAAAGCCAAGTTTCAGTTAGGGCAAGCAGATGGAGAGTATGAGAGATAAAGAGGTCATGGATGTAGAAAAGTTTGTTACTGACAGAGCGGGCATTCCACAGATTGCAAGAGAAAGGCAGGGAAGGAGTGGGGAGGAGAGGAACAGAAATTAGATTGGAGATATCACGGTGTGACCTGCACAAATAGGATGAGAGCTGATGTGGAGGACCAGGATTGGGATTAATGTCCCCAGTGGAGAGCAGGAGAAGCAGCAAGAGAGTGTAGAGAAGAGTAGGAGAGGTACGACGACAGCGATGAGAGATGCACTCAGATAGAAAGGAGCTGGATGAATGGAAGGAAGGAAATGTTCAAGTTTGAGAGCTGAGAAAAAAGAAGAGTAAAAAAGAGATGGTGAGATGATGAATACAGAGGGTGGACAATGTGTTCCTGCAGTGTACAGTGGTTTAAGATGGAGAAACAAATTAGGAAGGGACAGTACCAAGAAGAAAAAGTGTACTGGAGCCATAAGTAGTAACTGGGAAAAAAATAAATGTAAAGAGAAAAATGCCCCGCGCGCCATCAGGCGCGCTGGGCACCTAGAGCGGAGGCCCTGAGTGGGTCGGAGTGGACCTGGGAGTGACCCCGGAGAAGGCAGGATGTGCAGATGAGCTGCAAGTCCTCCACAGCACCTGAAAGGCAGCCGGTGGTGGAGTTGGGCACATCTCAGCTGAGGAAAGGCTTACCAGGGTTTAGGCCGAAGCCAGCATTCCTCCCCCTGAGGGTCGCCTGATCCTAGCCAAAAAGCACCTGGAAACCCTGGGCACTTGTAGCGAGGGCCCTGGGAAGATCGGGGTGGACCTGGGAGTCACCCCGGATACAGCTGTGATGAAATGCAGAAGGGTTGCAAGTCCTCCACAGCACCTGGTGGGAGCGCTGGGCACCTAGAGCGGAGGCCCTGAGTGGGTCGGAGTGGACCTGGGAGTCACCCCGGAGAAGGCAGGATGTGCAGCTGAGCTGCAAGTCCTCCACAGCACCTGAAAGGCAGCTGTGAGGAAATGCAGCCTACAAAAATGTAGGCTAGGCTGGCTCCTAGCCTAGCACAATGGTTACAAACGCTGTCTTGGATCCCGTCCAGTCAAGTCCTCTGAATACAATTCAACGTATTCCCTCAGGGCCGGTGCTAGGGTTTCTGGAGCCCTCCTGCAGCCTATTAGTCTGTGCCCCTACCCATCCAGGGGTGGGATCACTATGGCTCTGCCCCTACAGTAGTCACACCCACCGTACGTGCAGGATGTCAGACTCACAGAAACAGAAGCCTTGCAGATCAGCAACGCGGCTGCGCTGGAGAAGAGGACTTCGGCTGGCGGGGGTTGGGGACCCCGCCAGCAAAGGTACCCGACGGTGATGGAGGGTTGGCGGTAAGAGGGGGGGGTCAAAGGGGACCCATGTCCCTGTGACCCCACATAGCTACGCCCCTGCTTGGACCTCCCTGATCTCAGGGCATTTAACCACCTCCCTGTCTGAGTTCTTCCCCTCTGACTCAGAAGGTAACTCCATATACCCTCAGGTGGCTCACTTTCAGTCTCAGTAATCCTATCCAGCTTATTTTCAAAAGAAATTGCCGGCCATCTTCCGACATAAATCGGGAGATGGCCGGCGATCTCCTGAACCTGGCCAAATCGGTATAAATCGAAAGCCAATTTTGGCCGGCGCCAACTGCTTTCCGTTGCGGAGCCGGCGAAACTTCAAGGCAGGGTTCAGAAGGCAGAACAGGGGCGGGATGGGGGGGGGGGGGCTACGAGATAGCCAGCTCCGCCCGATAATGGAAAAAAGATGGCCGGCTCGAACAAGCATTTCGCCAGCTGCCCTTGGTCCATTTAATTTTAGGACCAAGTGGCAAAAAAGTGCCCCAACTGACCAGATGACCACCGGAGGGAATCAGGGATGACCTCCCCTTACTCCCCAAGTGGTCACCAACCCCCTCCCACCAAAAAAAAAAAAAAGATTTGCTGCCAGCCTCTATGCCAGCCTGAAATGTCATACCCAGCTCCCTGACAGCAGTATGCAGGTCCCTGGAGCACTTTTAGTGGGTGCAGTGCACTTCAGGCAGGTGGACCCAGGCCCATTCCCCCCTACCTGTTACACTTGTGGTGGTATATGTTGAGCCCTCCAACCCCCCCCCCCAAAAAAAAAAACCCCACTGTACCCACACGAAGGTGCCCCCCTTCACCCCTTAGGGCTATGGTAATGGTGTAGAGTTGTGGGGAGGGGGTTTGGGGGGGAGGGCTCAGCACCATAGGCGCCCGGTATAAGAGGCTTGGGGAAGCTAAGCCTTCCCAGCTGAGGTCCGCTCACTTGCAAAATCTTTTACCTGAAGTTGTGATTTTCCTCTCTCCCCTGCCCAAGTCGTCCTGGTGAACTGGAAGTGAAGGCAGAGCAGCAATGCTCACTGAGGCAGGCATGCTCTGCTGAAGTTGCTTAAAAGAATACAACCAGTGCTATATATGTCTTTGGTGTGGGAAGAACTTCTAATTCAGGGTGAGCTTGAAGTGAACAACATTCAAATTAAAGAGAACAGGTTTGGAGGGAGGTGTGCAAGTGAGACTGGGGAGAAATAAAAAATAGTGCAATTGTTAAAATCTTTAAATGGTTCAAAGTTTTTGTTTTTTTTCTGAGCATGTAACCGAGAGGAGGGCATGACTGCAATGATGTGTACATAATTATCAGGTAACCTGGGATAGCTACAGCTAAAAGCCATTTCATTGGCTGATGGTTCCAACAGTAGGTTCAAAGAGGAATAAGGAAGGGAAGGACTGATGCCAGGCTACAAGACAATTTCTGATTTTTGGTCCTTAATTCTATAATTGATGAGGGTTGGTCTGTGTTTTGCATGTGAACCAGCAGGTGAGAGATTTTGCTGGCATGTAGTTTGTGTGGGGGATCTAGGAGTCTGACTTGTCTGACCTTTCCAATGAGATGCGTATTGCTGTTGTTGGGAGATTTCAATCTGTCAGATGTAGATTGGAAGGTTCCATCTGCGGAATTGGAAAGAAGTAGAGAGATCATGGATGCTTTTCAAAGTGCTTTGCTCAGAAAAATGGTGATGGAACCCACGAGGGAGGGAGCAACGCTAGATCTGGTACTCACAAATGGGTAAAATGTGTCAAATGTCCGAGTGGGTGCATTGAGCCTGCCATGAGTGGGAAAGCGCAGGGTACAAATGTAACAAAACAAAACAAAACCTGGAGTATTGTGTTCAGTTTTGGAGGCCATATCTTGTTAAGGATGTAAAAAGAATTGAAGCGGTGCAAAGAAAAGCTACGAGAATGGTATGGGATTTGCGTTACAAGACGTATGAGGAGAGACTTGCGGACCTGAACATGTATACTCTGGAGGAAAGGAGAAACAGGGGTGATATGATACAGATGTTCAAATATTTGAAAGGTATTAATCTGCAAACGAACCTTTTCCAGAGTTGCGAAGGCGGTAGAACGAGAGGACATGAAATGAGATTGAAGGGGGGCAGACTCAAGAAAAATGTCAGGAAGTATTTTTTCACGGAGAGAGTAGTGGATGCTTGGAATGCCCTCCCGCGGGAGGTGGTGGAAACGAAAACAGTAACGGAATTCAAACATGCGTGGGATAAACATAAAGGAATCCTGTTCAGAAGGAATGGATCCTAAGGAGCTTAGCCGAGATTGGGTGGCAGAGCCGGTGGCGGGAATGGTGCTGGGCAGACATACGGTCTGTGCCAGAGCCGGTGGTGGGAGGCGGGACTGGTGGTTGGGAGGCGGGGATAGTGCTGGGTAGACATACGGTCTGTGCCAGAACCGGTGGTGGTAGGCGGGGCAGGTGGTTGGGAGGCGGTGTTAAGACTGGAGATGTGTGAGCCCTTGTGCCCCGACTGAGCACGGCGAAGATGAAGAGATGCCGTACTCGGTCAGGCAGCCAGACAACCCCTAGCTTCACCTGGGAAGTGACCACCGTTCACCGAGAGTTGAGCCGTCAGCTGCAGGTGGCCACCAGGACTTCTGGAACCGGCGGGGTTGCACAGCCGCTGACCAGGATGGCAGGAATAGACACAGTCCAGCACCAGAACTCCGAATAGGCAAGAATAGTCAAAAATCAGTCCAGGGTCAAGGCAGGCAGCAAACAAGCAAAATCCAAGAAGTAGCCAAGGTCCTGTACACAGGAAATCAGGAACAGAAGATAGCCGGCGAACAGCACTCCGACATCAACTCCTCAGGACAATAGAGGCTGAAGCAAAGAAGGCCTGGAGGCAGTGCTTTAAATAGTGAAGCAATAAGAGCAAACCAAACTCAGGTGCATCCAACATGGCAGCCCCCATAGGAGATTCTCCCACGACCAGATATGGAGTTCCTTCCTGTTCTCGTTTAGACAAGATGGCTGCCCCCTCCTGAGCTAGCCAAGATGGCTGCTGCTCTTGCTCCAAGCCAGATGACGGCTGCCGGGTTAGGAAACAGAAACCAACCCATCCTGGAGAAGTGTAACAGAGCGTAACAGGCGGGGATAGTGCTGGGCAGACTTATACGGTCTGTGCCCTGAAAAGGACAGGTACAAATCAAGGTAAAGTATACACAAAAAGTAGCACATGTGAGTTTATCTTGTTGGGCAGACTGGATGGACCGTGCAGGTCTTTTTCTGCCGTCATCTACTATGTTACTATGTATGCTACTATGTTACTATGTGTGTATTCACTGCTGCCTTTTTAAAAGTACTGTTATTGGCATTTGTATTCAGAATTGGTTAAGGTTTGCAACATAGACTCAAGAAGCTTCTTAGCAGGATTTTCTGTTACTTCACAAAGTACCTGGAGGAGATAGGGATTTTGTGTTGTTATTATTGAGGTGCTACCCGAATTTAAACACATTTTTCCTATGGAAAGCTATAAGAGGAAACATTCTAGCTATGTCCTCTATAGGCGCCAAATTCCATAGTAGGTAGAAAAGGAACAAGTCTTCAAAGGTATATTTACCAAATTTTAAATGTTTAATACAGCTTAATAAGGCATATATATTTATTATAATGTAAAGTTGAAGGATATGTACCAAACCGTGGTCATTTTATTTTGTCAGCATCAGAAGGTGAAGAGCTAGAGGAAGTGAAAAAGACTTCAAAGTTTACTTAATCAGGCATTTGTTATAAAGCAAAGTTTGAAGGATCTATGCTATTGCTGTAATTATATTGCAGGATCCTGTCATGTGTATTGAGATGTTTGCCATTATTGCAGACTTATGTCTGGTCAAGTTTAAGATATGGGATAATGTAACTGTATTACAAATATCTGTTTTTCTATTAAGTATATATGTGGTTTATATTGATGCAGGGCAGCTGTTGGGCAGACTACTTAGAAATCCATCATTAAGTGCTACACATACCTATATACATAGTGCCCACCCATATTAGCTCCAGGCCCACCCAAAATGTCAGGTCTGGCTACGCCACTGTTTGAGAGTAGACCAGTCGACTGACTCCAGTCCTCTCTCTTCTTTGCAGTGCTGCCGGCTCACCATCACCTGAGCGCCATGCCCATGCCCAGTTCCGCCCGCATGGGGCTACTCGGTATCTCACCGGCGCGCTGCATCCCTCCTCCTCCTCTTTTTGCCTCCACACCGCTGATCCGCCTTAAACCGGCTTCGGGCTACCCAACGTCACCGATCGTCATCCTGATGTTCTTCTTCGCCTCAGGCTCAGCCAGTCAGAGTCAGCCTTCCCTACGAGAGCTCCTGTCCCGTCATGATGCAACTTCCTGTTCCGCATAGACGGGAATGAGCAGGAGGAGCCGTCACTGAGTAGGGAAGGCTCAAAGCTGGTTAAGAGTGGCTGTCTGAGGTGTTCCCACTTCCTTCCCAGACCCAGACCATAATAATTCGAGGAACTTGTGGCACGCAGCGCACGTTGGATTTCAGGAGAGGTAGGTGCTGACTCTGAAGGGTTTAAGTCAAAATAAAAAAATTAATATTTTGTTTCATGCAGATCTCTTTTGTTTAAACATAACTAAATGGGCTATAAGCCCCTAATGCTTTTGGTTTTCCTATATTTTGTTTGTGATGACTTATACTGTGCCAAAATTGAAATTTGAAAACTCTTATCTCTATCTGGTCATTAATAAAAGGAGCTCATTATGAACACTATCCACCCTAAAAGGGTGTTTTGTGGCTCTACATGAGAATTGTGATATTATGATCCCTTGTTTCATATTGTTGACAGTCTGCATTTTCCGTATGGGTGGTATATTGGTGTATTAAGGTCTGCTCAGTGTAATATTTATGGTACAGTAAGGTTCTGAGTGTGTTTTTGCACAAAGTTGTGCATAGTGTTTTGCAGTTGAGTGATTGTGGTTAGTATATGCTTTGAGCAACCACTTTATTCTTTGACATATGATACATATCTAATATCTAAATTTAATAAAAGGTATTAATTGTGACTATTTTATTTTTACTTATTTTTTTTCTGTGTGTTGTCAGACAATTATTGATGTAAGCTCCGCCCCTGACCACACCCCTAACCCCACCCCCTTTAGCCTCTCCAAACAGTTCGGCCACTGACCGCCTATGCTCAGCACAAAAGGAAAGGGAGGTATACCAGAAGCGTAGCTAGGTGGGGCGCAAGGGGAGCGGTCGCTCCCCTAAATAGCTGATTTGAAAAAATGGCACCTATGCGCCTCGTGGCAATATTTTTTTTCGGCTTCCTTCCTCCCTGAAACCGCGCTTTGCAAGTCTCCTCCTCTCTCTCTGCCGCCGGCCTTAGTCCCACCCCCTCCAGCACGAAGAGTGTGCGTCACGTCAGAGAGAGGACCAGCATGCAGCGGCAGGGCTTAACCTACGATGCGGCTCCGCCTCCAGCCGCCCCGTCCCGCCTCCCCAACGGCAAAAATGACCTCCATCTACTGCCTCCCTCCAGCTCCCCGCGGTCTGACGGTGCTTGCTAACCTACCTCAATTGCTGCTGGAGAGGCACCGGAGCAATTGAAAGGAGCTGCCTCGGTGCCTCGATCTTCCTTGTGACGTGTCCTGCCCACGCAGAACAGGAAATTGCATAAGAGAAGACAGAACACATCACATGTAAGATCGAGGCACCCAGGCAGCTCCTTTCAATCGCTCCGGTGCCCCTGCCAGTAGCGATTGAGGCAGCTTAGCAAGCACCATCGGACCAAGGGGAGTAGGAGGGTCGAAGGGAGAGACTCTGGAACCACGGGGGGGGGGGGGGGGGGGAGAGATAAAGGGAGAAAATGCAGGCAAAAGGGAGGAAGAACTAAGTGCTTCTCTGCTGGAAGGGGAGAGGGAGAGACAGACAGGAAGAGGTGCTGGAGGGAGAGGCAGAGGGATACATAAATGCTGGATGAACTTGGAGGGTGGGGGCAAGGAAAAGACTGATTGGCTGGCTGACAGACTAGGTAAAGAAAGGGGGGAAAAAGACCCTGGAGACTTAGGAGGGAGACATACTGAACTGTGGGGGAGGGGAATGGGATGAAAGAGGACAGACTAGGTAAAGAAAAGGGGAAAAAAGACCCTGGAGACTTAGGAGGGAGACATACTGAACTGTGGGGGAGGGGAGTGGGATGAAAGAGGGAGGTATCTGGCCCCAGGGTGAGGGAAGAAGGGAAGAGAGAGAGGAGAGTGACAGGGAAACAAGAGATGTGAGATATGGAGGGAAAGGGATAAGGACACAAAGGGGCTTAGTGACACAGAGGGGCAATACTGATCACAGCAGGGGATAGGGAAAAAAGAGAGGGAAATGGAGGCCAAGGCAAGACAAAGACCTAGATGGGAAACTGCTGAATTTAAGGGCTGGATCGGAACATTTCGAGGGCAGATGCTGAAACTGGAGGAAGGATAGAGACAGGGCTGCAGGTGGTAGAAAGGACGCATAAGGACACAGGAGGACGGTGAACATGGTGAGAGAAAAAATATCAAATGGAAAGAAGACACTGCATAAAACAGAAGACACTGGGACCAAAGCGAATAGAATAACTAAATGCTCAGACAACAAAGGTAGAAAAAAGTATTTTATTCAGAATTTATTAATTGGAATATGTCAGCTTTTGGAAATGTGTATCTGTGATATTTTGCATTTGTTTCAATTCCAGTTCCTTGTGTCATATCTGTTGTGTTGTGTTACTTTTCATGTGTGATCAAGGTGCAGTATTCTGCTAGCATGTAGTATTTGCAGTCCTTTTTGTTTTTTGTTTTTTACTAGGTAGTGTATTGGTGTATTAGTACCCGGTATAATATTTACAGTGCTGTCGTTTCACGCATAAGGTTATAGCTCATCCTGTCCTTGGAGTTTGGCAAGGTTCTCAGTGTGTTTTTGCACAAGTTTGTGTATAGTGTTTTAGAGTGGAGAGATTGTGAGTTAGCCTTACATCACAAAGGGTTTTAGAGCCTAAATCATGAGACACTACCTCTTGAAGGATCTTTAAATAGTTTAATTGTTCCATAGGCGTGTTGGCTGAGGGCAAGTAGGATGTGTAAAAGAGAGGTAGACAGACTGACTGCAGGCCTTTATGGATGTGTAGGCATCATTTACAAAATCAGAATTTGAATACATTTGTATGATTTGTTGTCATCTCCACTTCACTCTATTTTTTGGGGGGGGGGGGGGATATGGAGTTTGTAGTACATAATAGAAGGTGCAGAGTTTTGCTGAGATTATATTTGATCCTGTTGAGAATCCAGATTTCACTCCGGAGTCCCACACAAAAGAATTTGTTGAATGATGCTATCAATTATAATGTTGGTTTTACCTGATAGCTGAAACTTGCTGGAAAGGGATGATTTCTTTATTGCTAGAAGGCCCTGCTGTCTTACATTGCTAATTTAAAACTGAGTAGGTTGAACTCCGAGTCCTATCCTTTCACCATCCTTACACCATCTGTGTAGGAATGTGTAAAGGTGCAGCTTGTTCCAGTTTCCCAACAGTAGGTATATTGGTGCTCCAGAGCCCAGTGTACTATATATAGCACTGTCGTCTGATAGGTGGGTTAGGGTTGTTATGGTGTGGTAAGTTTTGTGTTCTAAGGCAGTCCTGGAGTACCCCCTTGTCAATCAGGTTTTCAGGATATCCACAATAAATATGCATGACATTGATTTGCATATACTGCCTCCATTACATGCAAATGTTTTTCATGCAGATTCATTGTGGATAGCCTGAAAACCTGAATGGCAAGGGGGTACTCCAGGACCACCTATGGAAACACTTTTCTAGGTCCCACTGTAATATTTATAGCACTGCCTTTTCATAGGTGGGTTAGGGCTGTTATGGTGTAGTAAGTTTTCAGTATAGGTTTTGGGTGTCTTTTTTGCAGGGGTTTGTGTTATTTCACAAAGTGTCTAGCCCAATTTGAAAGTAGGCTCTGGGGCAAGGGCCATCTTTGGCCCTTGTCACCCAAAATAAAAATGCTCCAGACTAGTGTTCTTCACATCCTATAGAGTCACCACACAAACAAAAGACCATCTTGATTTAAACAAGGTGTCTAGCAGTGGAAGGACTGGGTGTGCTATTCCTGAGGTGATGGTCTCAATTTGAATATTTTTATTTGAAGTTAAGACAGGTTGCCTGCTCTGGCCAGTCCAGGGACCTCTTCTGCATCCTGCCTCCTGATGTAACTTACTGTTTCCTTGTAGGCAGGATGCAACAGAGATAGCCTGTATTAATCATTGCCCGCCACAGCCCTTGAGCAACAACACAAACACTTCTGTCTAGCTGACACCAACCGGAGCCTATTTTATAAAAGTCTGCTCCCCCTGAGATCAAAACCTGGCTACGCCTCTGAGGTATACACCTGGGAGCAATTTTTGAAGTCCACTGCAGTGCCCCCTAGGGTGCCCGGTTGGTGTCCTGGCATGTCAGGGGGGCCAGTGCACTACAAATGCTGGCTCCTCCCATGACCAAAAGGCTTGCATTTCGCCGCGTTTGAGATGGCCGGGCCCAGTTTCCATTATGGCCAAAAACTGAACCCGGCCATCTCTAAACCCAGTGATCGCAACATTTGACCTAAATGTTGAGATTTAGCCGGCGCCAACCGTATTATCGAAGGAAAAGATGGCCGGCCATCTTTTTCGATAATACAGTTGGCTCCGCCCCTTTACGGCGCCGGCCGCATAGATGGCCGGCGCCGTTCGATTATGCCCCTCTATGGGAACCTGGCCACGTACCACTCACTTCCTCACAGCCACTTAGAGTTGCTTAGATAGATTGGGTTATAAACGGTTAAAATAAAATAAATTAATAAATTTAACAGTACGCTTTGCTGACTCCTACTCAGCAAGTAAAATCTGGAAGAAATATAAACATCCCAACTGAAAGCTTCAGTTCTTATGTCAATGTTCTATTCAAAATGGGTCTTCATGTGTCCTTTAATTCTGTAAAGGAACAGTGTTACATGTTTGGGGTTATTAGGGTTACCATATTTGCCATGACAAAAAAAAAAAAAAGAGGACACAAAATAAAATTCAGCCCCACCCCTGCTACACTCCTACTCCACCCCCACCATGCCCCTATGCCACAGTGTGACCTTGATCCTCCCCCCCCCCCCCCCCAAGAAAGTCAGATTCTGTAAGCAGTGAAAATACAGGTAAAGTAACAGAAATGCATTTTCTTCCATACTCTGCTAAATACAAAATGAAAAGATGTACATGACATGCTCATAAAATGCTTAGAAATGTATATTTCATGAGCATGCATGTCCCTCTTCCTTTTCCCTCCCGTCCATGAGCAGCATGTCCTCCTCTCCTCTTCTCTCCATCCCTTCTATGTATTTCCCTATTTTCCCTCCCTCATGTGTATCCCCTTCACAATTTTTTTCCAGCCTCCCTCCACCCACCTTTTTTTAAAGCTCCCTCCCTCCACCCACATGACTCCATTCATATCCCCTACCCTCCCGTATTTTATCATGCCCTAGTGGTCTAGTGGCCTTTTCAGAGCAGGAAAGAACCCCCTCTTTCCTGCCTGGCGCTGCTGCTGACCGCTCAGCTCACTGCTGGTGCTGCTTCAAAATGGTTGCCGAGACTTCAAGCGATGACCTCGCAAGACTTCTGTGGATGTCTTGCGAGGCCACTGCTTGAAGTCTCAGCAGCCATCGTGAAGTGGTGCTGTCTGTGAGCAGTCAGTGGCAGCACCGGGCAGGAAAGAGGGGGTTCTTTTCTGCCCCAAAGAGGCCACTAGACTACCAGGGCACAATAAGGTACGTGAGAGGAGGGCACCCTGAGGCCCGCCTGCTATCTAGCTGGACAGCCAGCGTGCCCGCCCACAAGCCAGCATGCCCACAAATCTGGAGAAATGGGCAGGCTGGCAAAACCTGTCCAGACACCCTGTGTTGCCCTCCAAAATAAGACATGTCTGGGCCCAGACATATGGTAACCCTAGGGGTTATCAAAGTATGATGACCTATAGCATGATTTTATTGGACATTAGCAACTTTTACAATCAAGGTTTATCACTTATAAATATTTTCAAATGAGATGAATTCAAAACTATTAATTTGTTCCCTTGACAATATACATTTACACAGGAACTTATAAAAATGGGTCACCTAAAGCAATAATACATGATGAAACCATCTAGATACAAATCCTCCAAAGCTGGGAGATACCTGTCACATCTAGGAACATCCTCACTTTTTAGCCACAGAAAGTAACAGGTCTAATATTCATAGGATGTATACTCCTAAATTGGCATCTTCAAATATTTACTAGGGTTGAGTGCCTAAAGGGCCCAATATTCAGAAAACGCTGAGCTCCTAAAGTCAAACTTATGAGCATATGTTTTCAGCTGAAAATTCAGCTTAAACTAAGAGCTTAAAAAATATGCTCATAAATTTAAGCCTGCCATTCATTTACTTTGATTTATGAGGCTACTGCTGAAAAGAGGGGTCAATATTCAACCCTGCTGCAGTAAGTGGCATGCAAGCCATTTCCAGCCTCGGGCTGACCTAACCCCAGATATTCAGTGCAAAGATATGTGTGGCTCCCGGCATTGAATATCCATGTATGTCCTCTGACTTGGAAGTTAATCTGGCACTGGCCAATATTCAGACCAGTGCCGGTTAACTCAGCATACAAAGTTCAGGCAGCTGTTTTTCTGTCCTAACTTTATGCACTTAGCTGGTTAGTGGACTGAATATCACCGCTAACTGGCTAAGCTGGTGTTCTACCCTAACTTTGCCCAGGGCCCGCCCCTATCCTAGCCAGTTAAAAGATGGCTGGTTAGTGGTAATATTCAGCGGCACTAATCGGTTAAGTGCCGCTAAATATCACAGCCAGTTTGCTCATTGGGGATTTAACTAGGCAGGAAAATCTTCTGCCCTGTTAAACCCTTTTGAATATCAACCCTTTTGAGCAAAACCTTATGCAATCAGTCCTAGCAAATTTTCAAAGAGGCCAATTTATGAGCATAACTCTCAAAGTTATAAATCCTTTGACTATTGGGCACAAAATTTCACTAGACTCTTAATTTAGAAAGCACAAAAAGTGAGTGGCAAGAAGGGTAGATTTAGGAAATGGGAAAAAACTTAGGAGTTTAGCATTGATTTACAGTACTATGCTCATAAATTAGGCTTATAAATCTAGGCTTCAGCACCAGCCAGTACACGGATGCCAGCGCTGAATATTCAATGGGGGGGGGGGGGGGGGGGGGGTTAATGCTGACCACTGCAGGGGTTTAATATCAGCTCCATAACTTTTAAGCTCCTAAACTAGGATTCTAAGTTCAACTGAAAACAGAGCACACATTTAGAAGCTCAGATTTTTAAATATTGAACCATTCACAGTTGTGGGCTAATTACAAGCAAATATCATGGGATTTGATATTACCACTTTTCTGTGGTACAACCAAAGTGGTTTAAATATATTATATGCAGGCACTTTCTCTGTCCCTAGCAGGCTCACAATCTAAGTTTTTGTACCTGGGGCTAAGGAGGGTAAAGTGACTTACCCAGGGTCACAAGGTATCTGGATAATTTTATAGGGATATTTTTAGGATTGCCCTTTTGCCAATTAAACTTATCCACCTAACTATGGGGCAATTTTACTTTTGTATTAAGTGGTAACACGCACATAAAGCAGGAAAAAAGCTTACCGCAAAACATGTTACAGCGTTTTGCAGTAGTTTGCCTATAAGCACGTGCTAACTCATGCATTAGGGGGCCCTTTTACAGAGTGGCGGTAAGCCTAACGTGGGCTTACCGCTCGCTCTTCCAGAACTACTGCTGGCCCATCGTGCCCCCCAGAAATGCCTTGCACAGTGATAACCTGATAATCAGGCATCTCTTACCGCATGGCCATGTGTGCTGGGGGCATTTTTACCCACTGCGGGAAAAACGGCCCCCCCGCTGCTAGTGCAGGGTCCTTTTTCCTGCAGCTTGGTAAAAGGACCCCTAGATATTTTTTTTAATTATGTTTTGCTTGGAGTGTGTCATGGGCAGAGAATGGGTGTGGGAGCATTAACCAGCTAGCAAGTTCACATTAGCATGTACTAACTGGTTAACACAGTTAATGTGGTAGTAGTTAGTGCTTCCTAAACAGGAGGTGGTAAGTGCTTTCTCATTAACTTTTTTTCAGTAACACACCAGATATACCCCATCAGCACATAATCTGAAAAAAATATGAAAAATGCTCAAAATACCGCAGTGTTAAAAAATTATCTTGGCGTGTGAGAATGTCCTGCATTAAAATGCACTAAACTCACATTCTAGTGCCACTCAGTAAAACTGCTCTTTTATTCATTTTACTCAACACTGGCTGGATAAAGTAGTTGTGATGCAGAAACATCTCCAACTTTGCCTGTTTTTAGGCAGTTAAGTTTTGTGCCTGCAACAATTTGCCCAGACAAAATGCACCTGCTCAGCAGAATTTAATCCCTATTCAGAAGGATCTTGTAGCTCCATGTCTGGGTTAGGTTTGGTATACTGGCTGCAGCCCATATTTGATCACATTATGCTAGCACTGGGGTTTCCCTGCGGAATCACAGGCTTTTTGAAGCAAGGCACAAAGAACAGAATAATGTAACCAACTGGAATTATTACAAAGAGACTTTTTGAGAGCTGGGAAATTCCATTGTCTGGTAGCCATGTGCACACAGGAGAAAAATGTAATTCTATGTGGAGTGCAACAACATTTATAGGACATAGAACAAGACTTATACAGAAATGAGGTGGTACACAATGTTTGCAATGACTGTTCAGGATGATGGGTGGCCTGGGCAGAGTTTCTATTTCACTGGGTGAAGGGTGAGAGGGGGCAGGTGGGGGGGGGGGGGGGGGGAGGAGACGCAGGTGCATGAGAAGGGGCATGACCCAGGAAGAGCATCTGGTCAGGGTCGGACCACTGCCAGATGCTGCAATCTGCATGTAAATGAGATGATTAGCATATGTGTGACTCTTCGCCCTCTTCTATTGTGAACAACAGCCGAGCATGGAAAGTCACTTTATTCACACAAACACACAGAGTGTCCAGGGCAGGAAGAGAAGTGAGCATGGGGAAGTGCTCCATCTGCTCCCCTTTCACTGCACCTAATTAACTGTTGAAAGACTCTAGCCCTTTTCTCCTGAATTTATTATCTGTACTAATGAGCCATCAGCCCCAAGGTTGCCTCAAGTCATTAACCCTGCTCTTAAAGGGATGGAGGGATTACTTGCTTTAAGAGTCACAGGTTTGGCATGAGGCTCCTGAGCTAAATGACAGGTGGACTGCAGAATCATGGGTCAATGAAGTAATAAGACTCAGCTATAACATGACCCTTCCACTGCATTCTGGGATATACAGTCCTTGCTTCTTCCACTGACAATCAGCACCACAGATAATGGGGTGCAACAGAAGGGCATGTCAGAACGCCAGCAGTGGTTCAGAGTCTCCCTCCTGGAGTCGGATCACGCTGGGGCTCAGATAATTGCTTTTCTGACTTTAAGCTCATAATGCTATCCTAGCTCCTAATGGTTCAGGGCAGGCTACAATAGCGTCTATGGACTTATTGGCCATTTTTCTAGAAGGATTCCCAAATATAAACAGCAGCTTTCATATGTGTAAATTACAGACAGCTGCCATTTACACGTGAGGTTCCACGCCACTTCTAAATAGCAAGGGGACATGATCAGAGTATGGCAAGAGAGTGCTTTGGGTGGGCCAACAATATTGGCATGTATTCCTCATTTCAAAAGTAACATACAAGCTCATTTTCAAAGCACTTAGCCTCCCAAAGTTCCATAGAAACCTATGGAACTTAGCCTCCCAAAGTGCTTTGAAAATATGCCTCATAGTAACATAGTAGATGACAGCAGAAAAAGACCTGCACGGTCCATCCAGTCTGCCCAACAAGATATACTCATATGTGCTAGTTTTTGTGTATACCTTACCTTGATTTGTACCTGTCTTTTTCAGGGCACAGACCATATAAGTCCGCCCAGTACTATCCCCGCCTACCACCACCGGCTCTGGCACAGACCGTATAAGTCTGCCCAGCACTAGCCCTGCCTCCCAACCACCGTCTCTGCCACCCATTCTAGGCTAAGCTCCTGAGGATCCCTTCCTTCTGAACAGGATTCCTTTATGTTTATCCCACGCATGTTTGAATTCCATTACCGTTTTCATCTCCACCACCTCCCGCAGGAAGGCATTCCAAGCATCCACCACCCTCTCCGTGAAAAAATACTTCCTGACATTTTTCTTGAGTCTGCCCCCCTTCAATCTCATTTCATGCCCTCTCGTTCTACCGCCTTCCCATCTACGGAAAAGGTCCGTTTGCGAATTAATACCTTTCAAATATTTGAACGTCTGTATCATATCACCCCTGTTTCTCCTTTCCTCCAGGGTATACAGTACATGTTCAGGTCCGCAAGTCTCTCCTCAGATGTCTTGTAATGGAAATCCCATACCATCCTCGTAGCTTTTCTTTGCACCACTTCAATTCTTTTTACATCCTTAGCAAGATACGGCCTCCAAAACTGAACACAATACTCCAGGTGGGGCCTCACCAACGACTTGTACAGGGGCATCAACACCTCTTTTCTTCTGCTGGTCACACCTCTCTCTATACAGCCTAGCAAACTTCTAGCTACGGCCACCGCCTTGTCGCACTGTTTCATCGCCTTCAGATCCTTAGATACTATCACCCCAAGATCCCTCTCCCCATCCGTACCTAGCAGGGGAACATATGTTGAGATAAAACATTTTAGACGGTTTTTACACCTGCTCCATGACATGCAAAAGTGCAGTCTTGAAGGGGCAGATGTAAAGGTCAAGGCCAACCCCCTCCCCCCAACATACCACTAACATTACTGACACCCCCTCCCCATGACAGATCCCCCACCCAATCACCCCTGCAGCATCAACAACTCTTCTGACACCACAATCCCCACCCAACCACCCCTGTGGCATAAACAAACGGCTCCACATGACAGAGCCCCTACCCAGCCTCCCTTCCCCATGATGACCCCTCCGATCCAACCCTGGCCTTAATGGGGTCCCTAGAGTCTAGGGGGAGCAGGAGCAATCCCCACTCTCGCCTACTCCCTTGGCTACAGGATAGGGTTGCCAATTTTTTGCCAAACAAATCTCGACACCTGCCCCACTCCATGCTTTACCCATACCTCTCCCTTCTCTCGTCCTCACGCCATGTCTCAGGTTCTTTGCCACGCATACTGTTGAACCCTTCTCCCACCCCTCTACAACCAGCTGTCCACACTAGGGTTACCATCTCAAAAGAAGAAACTGCCACATATACATACATTCTATGATTATTTCATAAACTTTACATAACAGGAACAAAGCTCCCGTAACCAAACTCTGCAAAAACACATTCCAGATATTGTAGAATACCTGTCATAATAAAGCAGCAAGGGTGGACAGAGGAGTAGCCTAATGATTAGAGCAGCAGACTGGGAATCAGAGGGCCCAAGATCATAATTCCACCATAGGCCTTTCTGGCCTTAGGCAAAACACTTAACCCTCCATTGCCTTGGAATGGCCAAGGGGTGGCACTGGCAACCTCACCCCATTCAGGATCTGTCATCAACCATCACACTTGCAGTGACCCCATAAGTATTTCACAGCTTGCTCCATGTGGACAGCATAGCCCTGAAAGACAGAACATCCAGGACTCAAATAGTAACAACCCTGCTTATAAAGAAGCAGCACCCTAGGACAGGGGCGTAGCCAGACAGCAGATTTTGGGTGGGACTAGTCAAGAAGTAGGTGGGCACCAACATGTTCTCCTCCCCCTCCCAATGCGATGAGGCCAGTATCAGCAGCTTAGGAAGCTTAGACTGCTGAAATGGAGAGCAGTGTTTTCAGCACCATTAGGGGGAGGTCTTCAGCTGGCGAACTTGGGATCCTCACTAGCTAGCACTAAATATGTGCTGCTGTTGGGTGGGCCTGAGCTCTAAGTGGATGGGCCCCGGCCCACCCAGGCCCACCTGTGGCTACGCCACTGCCCTAGGATACCAATATACTTCCTACTGAAAATACAGAACAAGTTAGACCGCTACAAATCCCTACACAGCAAATAAACACTAGCTGAATACCACACCTTGGTTACATGTACAAACACAGGACAGACCCTCAACAAATATGAAACAAGGGACCGCACATCAGTAATAGACATATGAAGACAAAAAGACTGAACTGCTGGATATCTGCTAGCTGGAGGTCAAATTGTGGAGCCCCTCAGGGATCTCTACTGTCACCACAGCTTTTTAATGTTTAATGAATCATCTAGGAGGTTATTTGCATTCTTTTAAATATATTTTCATTATCATATGCTGATGATATACAGTGCACTCCATTTAAGTGCACGTCGGATAAACACATGCTCTGTTTAACTGCATGCCGTACTTCGGTTCCGTTTTTGGCGCCATCAATTTATATGGGGACAAACTTCGGTTTAGAGCACCACTGATAAGTGCAAGATTCGCTTATATGCATTGTTTAAGACCGCTCCTCTACAGGAAAGACTCCGCATAAGTGCGCGCACAGAAAATGAAAGCCGATTGGCGCGTAACAACCAACGAGATTTCAAATTTACCGCCCCTTTAACTGCCACAGGCAGAATAAGCGAAAGAATGTTGTTAGAGTGTACACTGGGGTCGTTGTTGTCGCGCAACTGTAAGACTTTAACACTGGCTGAACGAATAGAAGTTCTTAAAAAATTCAAAAACAAACAAAGTCAAGCATCTTTTGCTAAAGAATATGGTGTCAATCCCAGTCAAATTTCACGTATCTTGAAGCAGAAAGACCATCTTCTGGAAGACTGGCAAAACAATACAAATCCACACCGGAAACGAAAATGGGCGGGGAAAGCTGAGGAGGTAGAAGATGCTCTTCTTCGGTGGTTTTCTCAAGTCAGGAGCAGACAGTTTCCTGTCAGTGGTCCACTGCTTATGGAGAAAGCTAACCAGCTAGCTGAAAGTCTTGGACTAACTGAATTCAAAGCCATTGTTGGATGGTTGGATAGATGGAAGGAGAGGAACAACATAAAATTCAAGAAACAGCACGGTGAGAAACAAGACGCTGATGACTTTGGTGCTGAAAATTGGGTTGCTTCAGTTCTTCCTACCATCTTGAATGAGTTTGCACTTTGTGACATTTTCAATGCTGATGAAAACTGTCTCTACTGGCGAGCAATTCCTGATGGAACACTTGCATTCAAACAAGCTGAAACTACAGAAGGTAAAATGTCAAAAAACCGACTGACGATCCTCCTTTGCTGCAATATGATATTTTTTTTCCATGATATTTTATTGGTTTTAATATAATGTTAATATTACAAAAACCATAAAGAAAATGGTAAACAAAGTTATTACATTTGAAAAAAGGGGTGTGCCAAAGGAGTATACAAATATAATTATTATAAGATAGATATTCATTATCAACTATTCAGTCTCAACAGCAATAGAGGCTAGATAAGAAGCAACTGGAGTCCATAAAATATTTGCTGCAATATGGATGGGAGTGAGAAGTTGGAACCACTCGTCATTGGAAAGAGCAAACAGCCCCGTTGCTTCAAGAATGTTAAGCGACTTCCTGTGTCATATGAGGCTAACACAAATTCATGGATGACTGGGGAAATTTGGAAGCAGTGGCTAAAGAAGTTAGACACTGGCATGCGGGCACAAAAGCATCAGATTTTGTTGCTTTGTGATAATTGTGCTGCACACAGTGATGATGTCAGGCTGTCTAACGTCAAGGTGGTCTTCCTGCCACCAAACTCTACCTCTCTGATCCAACCTATGGATCAGGGCATAACAACATTATCGGGCTCTTGTGCTATGTCGTCTGATGAGCATTATGAATGACCAGACTGGCAAGGATAAACGTGCTGTTGAACTGGCTCGTAATCTGTCACTGTTGGATTCCCTACATATGCAGAAAGAAGCCTGGAATCATGTTACACAGGCAACCATTGTGAACTGCTACAAGTGGGCAAGCTTTGTTAGGGATGTGGAAAGGGACGAAACAGATGCAGCTGTTGCAAACACGTCAGATGAACAGGCTATTGACATCCCAGCCTGTGTTACTGAAGAGGAGTTTCATCACTACGTAGCTGTTGATTACGATCTACAAACAGCTGATGACAGCACTGATGTCCAGATATGTGCCTACACACAGGCAACGGCTGGTGATGAAACAGATGATGAAATGAGCAGCGAAGCACATGCTGACGAAATTCAACAACCTCCTGTCACTTTTGCAAGAGTGCTGGAGAGTCTCAATACCATGCGGGCCTATCTGGAGGCCACTGGATGTCAGTGCTAAGACAGTTTTTACCGTCTGGCAGATGTAGTCTATGGAACTCACAGACCAAAGAGCGTACACGGAGGTGAGAGGCGCTGTGAGGGCCCGGCCCGGTGGCAGACGGAGGGGGGCCAGTGGAGGGGGGAGGGGGGAGCGGCGGCGGCGACCTCAGGGGGGGCGGTGGGAAGCTGTCATTTCAATGCAGGGGGGAGGGGGGAGCAGCAGCGGTGACCTCGTCAGAAGGGAAAAAAAAGCCAAGTGCACGTCAGGGACGTCCTTGAAGGACGTCCATGTTAGGCACTTTAGAAGGACGTCCCTGACGAGCACTTGGGACATGCAGCTTGCTCTTTTTTTTTTTTTTTTTTTACAGGTGCTTTCCCACTGGTCTCCACAGCAGCCCCAGCTTAACAAGAGGTGCAGACCTCACGTTAGGTTTTCCACGGTAAGGGGAATCAGTAAACGTTGCATCTCATTATAATAGCCTTACAACGGTAGTGCAGCTTCTTTGGATCATTTGCATTCTGTTTTCATTAGCTGCTACCGTGATCAGAAAATGGCCTTTAGTGTATGCCAGGGTTTATTACTTGCTCGTTAATGGCTCGTTAAGTTTAGTGCATCTGGCCCTAGAAGTGCAATAAGAACACAGGCAGAAACAGACCAGAAGTGCACAGATACTAAGAAACAGCACTTGACTAGGCAGGGAACACAGGGACAGAACTAAGTAAAGCCAGAAGAGAAAACACTCAAATGGGCTGCAAGGCCGAACTGGAACCCATGCACACAAAGCCCTCTTATACGGGCTGCAAGGCAGAACTGGAACCCAAGCACAACAGAAGAAGGTAGAAGAGACTAGGCAGAACTCTATGCAAGGCAGACTAGGCAGAACTCTAGGCTGGGCCACACGGCCACACAAACAAACAACAGAACAAACAGGCAATAACCAAGACAGAAGTGCTAACACTAGCACACAGACAAACAGAAGAACTAAAGCAGACGTGCTAACACTAGCATACTAACTAGAAAACTAGACAGAAGTGCTACATACAGTGGTGGAAATAAGTATTTGATCCCTTGCTGATTTTGTAAGTTTGCCCACTGACAAAGACATGAGCAGCCCATAATTGAAGGGTAGGTTATTAGTAACAGTGAGAGATAGCACATCACAAATTAAATCCGGAAAATCACATTGTGGAAAGTATATGAATTTATTTGCATTCTGCAGAGGGAAATAAGTATTTAATCCCTCTGGCAAACAAGACCTAATACTTGGTGGCAAAACCCTTGTTGGCAAGCACAGCGGTCAGACGTCTTCTGTAGTTGATGATGAGGTTTGCACACATGTCAGGAGGAATTTTGGTCCACTCCTCTTTGCAGATCATCTCTAAATCATTAAGAGTTCTGGGCTGTCGCTTGGCAACTCGCAGCTTCAGCTCCCTCCATAAGTTTTCAATGGGATTAAGGTCTGGTGACTGGCTAGGCCACTCCATGACCCTAATGTGCTTCTTCCTGAGCCACTCCTTTGTTGCCTTGGCTGTATGTTTTGGGTCATTGTCGTGCTGGAAGACCCAGCCACGACCCATTTTTAAGGCCCTGGCGGAGGGAAGGAGGTTGTCACTCAGAATTGTACGGTACATGGCCCCATCCATTCTCCCATTGATGCGGTGAAGTAGTCCTGTGCCTTAGCAGAGAAACACCCCCAAAACATAACATTTCCACCTCCATGCTTGACAGTGGGGACGGTGTTCTTTGGGTCATAGGCAGCATTTCTCTTCCTCCAAACACGGCGAGTTGAGTTCATGCCAAAGAGCTCAATTTTTGTCTCATCTGACCACAGCACCTTCTCCCAATCACTCTCGGCATCATCCAGGTGTTCACTGGCAAACTTCAGACGGGCCGTCACATGTGCCTTCCGGAGCAGGGGGACCTTGCGGGCACTGCAGGATTGCAATCCGTTATGTCGTAATGTGTTACCAATGGTTTTCGTGGTGACAGTGGTCCCAGCTGCCTTGAGATCATTGACAAGTTCCCCCCTTGTAGTTGTAGGCTGATTTCTAACCTTCCTCATGATCAAGGATACCCCACGAGGTGAGATTTTGCGTGGAGCCCCAGATCTTTGTCGATTGACAGTCATTTTGTACTTCTTCCATTTTCTTACTATGGCACCAACAGTTGTCTCCTTCTCGCCCAGCGTCTTACTGATGGTTTTGTAGCCCATTCCAGCCTTGTGCAGGTGTATGATCTTGTCCTGACATCCTTAGACAGCTCCTTGCTCTTGGCCATTTTGTAGAGGTTAGAGTCTGACTGATTCACTGAGTCTGTGGACAGGTGTCTTTCATACAGGTGACCATTGCCGACAGCTGTCTGTCATGCAGGTAACGAGTTGATTTGGAGCATCTACCTGGTCTGTAGGGGCCAGATCTCTTACTGGTTGGTGGGGATCAAATACTTATTTCCCTCTGCAGAATGCAAATAAATTCATATACTTTCCACAATGTGATTTTCCGGATTTAATTTGTGATGTGCTATCTCTCACTGTTACCAATAACCTACCCTTCAATTATGGGCTGCTCATGTCTTTGTCAGTGGGCAAACTTACAAAATCAGCAAGGGATCAAATACTTATTTCCACCACTGTAAGCACACCGACTAGGAAACAGGACAGAAGTGCTACACCAGCACACTGACAAACCTGGAGATCTTTGGCTTTGCAGCCCGATTGATTTTTGGTTTAGGAAAATTTAGTGAACTTACTCCTTTGTTGTGTGATTTAAAATTATATGTCAAATATATAAGTGTGTTCATGGTATGAATTCTGTTATGGTGGGACACTTAATATCATTTTTAGGATCAAGAGATTATTTGAGGAGTTTATGTGTCCGGTCCTTTCAATTCTGCATCAATAAACTGTTAAGCTTCTTGGACTGACTGGAAGGAGCGCCATTGTTCCCATGTTTGATCTTCAAAATTGCTGGGTATAGTAGCATAAATCTAGTGTTCTTACTAACCAGAGCTGAGCATATTGGGTGAAATCGGCGTCTTTGCTCCTGTACTCCTGCCGAGTAATCCTGGAAACTTTTTATCGGAGTACCCTCATATGTAAGGGAATCCTGCTTCATTCGGAAACCCCTCATGATTTCTTCTTTATGTAGGTAGTTGTGCACTTTTATGATGACAATTCTTGGTCTTTGCATGCCCTGTTGCCAACGTCCCAGCCTATGGGCTCGTTCTATGCCCAGCTCCCCATAGCTGTCAGATAGGGCCAGTTCCTTTTTCAGCCATTGTTCCAGGAGGTGTCCTAGCGATTTCTCTGGGATTTTTTCGGGGAGGCCAACAAGTCTCAAATTGCACCTTCGTGCTCGATTTTCCATGTCCTCCATTTTGTCCTGTTGTGACTTGAGCTGTGCCGTCAAGCGGGTAATCTCCTGTGTGCAATGTGTCCCTGAGTCCTCCACTGTTGAGATCCAGTTTTAGGCTTCCCCCAG
Organism: Microcaecilia unicolor; assembly: GCF_901765095.1. Taxonomy (NCBI): domain Eukaryota; kingdom Metazoa; phylum Chordata; class Amphibia; order Gymnophiona; family Siphonopidae; genus Microcaecilia; species Microcaecilia unicolor. Next base: position 150,463,033 of record NC_044041.1, on the reverse strand, counting down.
TCTCTTCACTGTATCTGCCATGGAGGACTCCAAGTTTTTCAACTGCCCTGCCAACAGATCTAATCTCGGGCTCAAGGCTGTGCTCACAGCCTGTGTAATCTGCGCCAGTTGTTTTTCAGTGAATTCACCTGTATCTGCGCTTTTCATTTCCGCCATTTTATGGCTGGGTTTAGGAGGGGACAGTTTCTCTTTATCAAATTTCGTTCCTCTGCGGGTGGTTCCGGAGGGCATGGGTTTCAGGAATTGCACCATACAAGAGATTTAATAGTCCGCAGGCACCCTCCTCGCACCTATACAACAGGTTCAGCAATAGACTCTATTCGATAGTTCTTTAATTCCAGTGTCTGGTCGGGTTGTCTCAGTTTGTTTCTCTATATCACAAAGATTTTCTTTCATATGCCCCTTAAGATTCTTTGCTGGGCTCCCTTGGTTTGTTACAGTGCTATTGGCTATACAATCTGGCTTGGGGGGGGGGGCTCCTTCGTTCCGCCATGTGTTATTCTCCGCTGTCCCTTCCCCCGTACTGCAGTCGCTGCGCTGAGAATTGACCGCCGGGTGCCACCCCCCATAGTTATTTTCTCTACCAGGAGTATTTCCGCCTCTTTGCCACCTCGGGCCCAAGCTCCACTCTCTGCAGTCTGCCCGCGCCACTCCCGATAATTCATCTCCGCCGTCCCTGGGGCTGAACGGCTCTGGAGGTATAACAGGCTCTGCAGTCTCCTCCCGCTCTGTCTTCGATTTGGTCTCTTTAGCTTTCCTGTGTATTTCCCCTTCACGCACACCCTCCAGCTGCCCTGCTCACCACTCAACCCGGTTTCACCTCGGATTCCGCGTCCCGCCTTAGGCCGCCATCTTGTGTCCTGGTCCGCGTGTTTGGCGCGTTCGTGGTGCCTCTCTCTGTTACCGGCGGCAATGGAGGGCTTCTGTGGGTCCCTTCGTGCTACTGCCACCCTCCGACATCGGTGTGGTCCCTCGGGAGCGGGTCTGGCGCTTTCAGAGTCGGGGCTTCATTCAAGGCGCGACGGAGCTCACAGCATAGCAGCCATCTTGCTGTCCAGCTCCACCGGAAGTCTTATTTGAGGAGTTTAAAGAATTTGACTCTTCTTATGCCATCTATGAAGAAGATGAGGTTAACAGCCACTTGGGAGTGTTCTTTTGCATTTCAGGGCCCGAGAATATGGAATATCTTGCCTGTATTTATAAGGTTAATACCTGAATACAGTCTTTTTCCTAAAATATTGAAATCTTATCTATTCTCATTGTAATATTTTGTTTTAAGTTTGGTTAACTTAAATGTAGTTGTAAATCATATCTAAATGAGATATTATTCTTGTTATGAACTGCTATGAAATATTGTTAAAAGCAGTATACAAGATGCAGAATAGAATAGGTGCTACATGTAGAGCAATACTAGAGGAACAGAAACTGAAATGTAAGATATCAGAGAACTACATTTGCAAAATTGACACATTCCAGTTAATACTTTCAGAATATTGTTTTATTTTTTTATTTTTTTTTTTAACCTTTATTATCTGAGCATTTTATTTGTCCATTTGCCTTAGTCCCAGTGTCTTTTTTCTGCTTTTCTCTTGTCAAAGTCTCCTGTCCATTTCACATTTTATCTCTCTCCATGTCCACCATCCATCTTCCCTCTATGTCCCAAATGCGTCCTGTCCAGTATATCCCCTCTATTTCCCTGCCTCTATCCTCCCCCAATGTTCACCATCTGCCCTCTCAGTGTCCCTATCTCTCCCGCTGCATCTTATGCTCCCTCCATGCCTAATGTCTTTTTTCTATGTCCCTGTTCCATCCCTTGTACTACTACTAATCATTTCTATACTGCTACTAGATGTACGCAGCACTGTACACACATTATATGCAGGTACTTTCTCAATCCCTAGAGGGCTCACAATCTAAGTTTTTGTACCTAAGTTTGGCAGCCATATTTGACCACGTGAATACCAGGCCTATCCTTTGCCGGATCAAACTTAACCAGCCTGCTCTGAATATTGGCTTGGCCAGTTAAGCTTGAACCGGCCAAAAAATAAACCGGATATTCTATGCTGGTCACTGGAAATGGCCCAGCATTGAACAGCCGGTCTCAGTGCCAACTGTGGGAGTTAGCCAGGCTAACTCACGCAGTCTGAACATCGGGCCCTGAAACATCACTGTACCAGAAAAGCACTGGGATCGCAATTCTCAAAGAACTGCAGAGAATGAAAAAGTTGTGATCAGCAGGCACAATCCCATAACAATTGATAAAAAGCAGAAAAATGGGACGTACTGGTAAAGTAGAAAAACATGAGAACAGGTTAAAGTTTCAATGCTAAATGATTATTCTGTACAAAATATGGAAAGAAGTCACAGACTGTGGAAATGTGTCAGAAAGACAGAAATAGTCCAAATTGCCCCCAACCTGAAAAAAAAAAAACTTACAAGATCTACTTAATCTGTTTCCTGTACACGATGAGGCATATTTTCAAAGCACTTAGCCTTCCAAAGTTCCATAGGTTTCTATGGAACTTTGGAAGGCTAAGTGCTTTGAAAATATGCCTAAGTGTCATGTACTTGTTATGAATGGCTGCTTAGTAAGAATTGGTGTTTTTTTTTTCTTTTCTTGTTAGAATGGTTGTCTTAGCTTGCTTTCCTATCAATTTGATGGAGTTCTTTTATGTTTGCTTTTATTATGATTTTTATCAATATGCAAACCGTTCTGTTTTGTAACTACAATTTGATACGGTATAGTAAAATGAATAAACGATAAACGATTGTACCATACAATTTACAGAATGATGCTCTTTCCCACAATGTATATATAGGGAAGAGAACTAGCAGTAAATGTGAACTTGACATCATGCCCAGCATAGCTGGGATAGCAAGTTGTAGGAAGATCAGATTTTACTCCTGGGGGAATTCTGTGCAATTGCAAAGCGTAGAATTTGTGAATTCCCCAACCTTGAAGAACACACAAAATTCTGCACTTCTTGTGCAAAATTCTCTGAAGGAGCTACCATCGGGTCAGGCCTCATGCTCTCTCTCCCTCCCCAACAGAGACTGCGCACCAGGGGAAGGAGGAAGTGAACCACTACACGTTAGGTCACTTCGTCCTCCTCTGCCGGCTTAGACTCAGCTGTTTAGGTGAACCACAGGGCTGTAGGGAGGCCCGCAGAGGAGGATGAAGTGACTTCATATGCAGTGGTTCACTTCCTCCCCCTCCTGCCGCATGATCTCTGCTGGACAGGGGGAGAGAGAATAGCTGATGTGCCAGGAGGAATTAGGGGAGCCCAGAGCAAGTGCTGAGCCAATGGGGAGGGGGGGGGGGGCAGAGCAAGTGAGTGTGCCATGGAGAAGGTGGGGCTGAGCAAGTGAGTGTGCCATGGCAATGGGGGCAAAGCAAATGTGTGTGCCTGGGATGAAGGGGGGCAGAGCAAGGTGACAGTGAGCAATGGGGACGGCGGGGGATCAGAACAAGATGACAGTGAAGCATGGGGATGGTGGGAAGGGAGCAGAGCAAGGTGACTGTGCCCTGCAGTTTGGGGGGGGGGGGAGTGAAAACTGGGACAGTGCCATAGGATTGGGGGAGGGGCAAGAAAAAAGAAAGGTCTAGAGAAAGCTGAGAGTGTACAATGAGGATGAGAGGGGGCAGAGATAGTTGAGAGTGTGCCACTGGGTAGCTAGGGTTGAGGGTGTGCCATGGAGAGCCAGGGTTGGCAACCAGCCAGTTTTAAGTCGGCCTGGCTTGTTTTGCAAAGGCCAGGCTGGCAGGCAGACCTTTTGAACTGACACCAGGGTTTTCTTGCTGCTCCAGGCTCCCTGCCCTGCAGTCCACAGTTCTCTCTCTCTCCCTCCCTTCCCTCCAGTGGGTCCGGCAGCTCTCCCTTCTTCCATTCCCTCCCCCCTCTGGCTCCAGCGGCATCCCTTCCTCCTTCTCAGTGCTGGAAAACCAACAAATTGTGGGTAGCACTAAAGACACACTGATTCCATCTGACCCAGTGCTTCTCTTTGCTAGGTACTGCCTTCTTTGATACAAGTTTCTGTGGGTGGGGCCAAGTACAGAGAAGCACCGGGCAACCAGAAGCAGCGCGTCTTTAGCGCTGACTGCGACTCACTGGTTTTCTAGGACCAGGAGGGAGGAAGAGGAACAGATGCCAAACAAGTGGAGGGGGAGAAGAAGAGCTGGCAGCTCCACTGGTTGGGGGAGGGAAAGGAAGCGATGCTATTCCCATAGGTGAGTTGGTGGGTGGGGAGGGGAGGCCAAACACGTGGGATGGGGGGAGAGGAAGAGATGCCAGACAATTCAGGGAGGGGAGATATCAGACCCATGGGATGAGGGAAGAGGGAGAGATGCAGGCACTTGGGGGAGGAAAGCTGCCAGACATGCAGGATGGGAGGAGGGGAAGAGAGGAAAAGATGATATTTCTGTTGGTGGATGGAGAGGGCAGACCCACAGGATGGAGGGAGAGGGAGAGATGCCAGGCACCGGGGGGGGGGGGGGGGGAGATGCCAGACACATGGGATGGGGGAGAGAGAGAAATGCCAGACCCCTCCTCTTTTAGGATGGAGATGCCAGATCAGGAAATTAGGGGAGGAGAAAGGGAGAGATTCTGGGGGGGAAGAGTAGAGGAACAGTGAGAGACCAGACTGTAGAGGGAAAAGATGCTGGACCTACAGTGGGGGAAATGGGGAGTGGAGGGAAAAGAGAGATACCATATAGGGGGAGGGGGAGAGATGCTGGACCAAGAGGAGAGAGAGAAGATCCTGGACTGTAAGGGTGGGAAGGGAAGAGAGAGCGAGAGATGCTTGCCACAGGGTAGGGTTGCCTTAGAAGGGGAAGAGAGAGTGGATGGGACAGGAACACAGAGAAAAGATGCTAGGCATGGAGAGAGCCTAGGGACAGGGATAAAGAGGTGCAATGCTGGACACGGGGGGGTGGTTAGGGACACTGAGAAGGCAGATGAGGAATGTGTGAGGAGGATAGAGAGAGGGACAGATAAAAGATGCAGAGGGAAGAGTGAGAAGACATGTCAAACGGACAGGAGACCTTGCAAGAGAATTAGGGGAAACAGAGAGAAAAACAGAAGAGAGACACTGGGACTAAAGCAAATGGACAAAGAAAATACTCAGAAAACAAAGATAGATAGATAGATAGATATTTTGTTAGTTAGTTAGGGCCCCTTTTACAAAGTGGCGATAAACCCAATGCGGGCTTACCACTCTCTGAAAAGGAACTACCACCGGGCTACTGCAGCAGCCTGGCGGTAGTTCCCACCCCCAGCGTGCCGTCATATCTGAAGCTACAAAAATATATTTATTTTTGTAGTGCCGTGTGTACCAGGCGGTAATTGGGCAGTGCCATGCACTGCCCAGTTACTGCCGTGTTAGTGTGGGAGCACCACCATACCAATGGGTGACAGTAAGGATTCCCCCCACGAAATGGCTGCCCAGCAAGTGCTTTACTTGGCTGCAAGGCCATTTCCTGCAGAAAAGAAAGACCTACCTTTTACCCTGCTGCGGTAAAAGGGGGCCTTGGCGTGGGTCAAAAACACGCGCCGATGTCAGCGCAGGCCCCCTTTTGCCACAGTTTGGTAAAATTGGCCCTTGGTTAGTTAGTTCTGAATTTAGTCACGATTGTGACTATATTCCCTGTCGGACTTGCTGTGGGGTTCCTCCAGCCAAGCCACGTCTGTGTGTAAATCCTGAAGCCTGTGTGAAAATCTTGAAATCCGTTCCAGTCCAGTCTTGTCCATTCCGGGATCCTGTTCCAGCCAAGCCGTGGTCTGCTGTTGTGTTGCTAAGCCCCACCCTGCTGGTGACCTCACCTGTAGTGCCTTTATTACCACCTGGGAACTTCCTAAGTTTGCCTTTGCATCGCTATAGGTCTGTCGGTGTGCTGTTGCACTTCTGCTCTTGGTTCTGTCTGTGGGCATTTCTGCCTTCTGTTTCAGTGTGTCTGTTTGGGTCAGTGGTGTTTGTTATATTCCTTTTACTTGTATTTCTTGTTCTGTCTCCTTGTGATGGCTGCTACCAGTGGGTGTGTATTAGCCCTCACCATACTACACCTGGGATTGTTCTCTCCGGTTGCAGTACTCTGTGGTGAGCCTGTTTCTCTCTAGTGTTTCTCTGTGTGTTTTGTGGCTACCTTGTGTTCAGCCTTCTGTTATGTTTTGGTATTAGTTTGTGGTTGTAACCTAGCTTTATGTTCTGCCTTGTCTGTCTTATTTTGTGTCTCTAGTTCCCCTCTGCCTTTTCCCTCAGTCCCACTTTGTGCAAGCTTGTTGTTGTACCTTGTTACCTGAGGAAGTTCTCTCAGTTCTGAGTCCTGTTTCCTGGTCCCTGTTTAGTCAAGCTTGCTTTGGAGTCCTAATCCCTGTGTGAGTTCCTGTATCCTGTAAGTCTTGCCGGCTGCCCGCACCTAGGGGCTCAACCCCTAGGGAACGGTGGTCATGTGCAGGTGAAGTCTTGTTGCAGTCCTGTGTTCCAGTCTGAGTGTTCTAGTCCAGTGTGTTCCTGCTTTGCTTATCTACATCTGCAGCCCCTGTCTTGGTGGTGTGTTTGCCCAGTGCTGGTTGGGGGGGTTTGGTGGTCCAAGGGCTCACAAATCCTGTTTCCCCTTGAGAGGCCTGGCAGGAATGTGTCAGCTTTGGCAAATGTTCTTCTCTGATATCTTGTATTCCAGTTTCTATTTCTCTATTGCTGTGCATGCAGATTCTGACTTCCTGAAGTTTCCAGTTCAGTTTTCTTGATTTCATATCTCTTATTACTGATGTGTGGTGCCTTGTTTTAGATTTGTTGAGGGTCTCTCATTTTTGTGCATATGACCAAGGTGCAGTATTCTGTTAGAATGTACTTTCTGTGAGGTATTCTGCTAGTGTTTAGTTTCTAGGTAGGAAGCTGTAACAGTCTGATTTTCCAGTAGGTAATGTTGTTGTTATTTGAGCCCTGGACATTAGTGCTACTTTATTATGTCAGGTTTTCTATTAATGTGTGGAATGTGTTTGTTTTTTTGCAGGTTTGGCTACTAGAGCTGTTTCTTTTATGTCAAGTTTGTGAAATAACCATAGAGCATGCGCACACGTAGCAGTTTTTTCTTGAGATGATATGATGGAAAATAATAAGAATTGCTTTTCAGTTTTGCTCTTGACCGATAATACACTTTAAAACTTGTTTTTGACTAAACATGAAAGAACAATGGAATGTCCTTGAAGCCAGCTTTGTGCAGGGGGGGGGGGGGGGGGAGGCAGGATGTGCTTGAGATCCAGAAGAGAAACCACCTGGCCAGTGTTTTTTCTATCTGAAACCAAGAGCATGTGACTGCATCTTCCGTTCATTCTGGTAATTTTCCTTGGCTCTGAAGATAAGTTTTAACTCTCTATAAAGGGGGCCATGCTGCAGCGAAAGCTCAGAGGTCATCTGCAAGCAGACGTGCTATGTAGAAGCAGAGATCAGTGGATCCGTTCCTGTGTCCAGACTTCAAGCTTTCATTGGATCTGGCTTCCCCCAGCTGATGATAAGAGCCTGAAATTTCTGACCAGTGATGTATGTATAAATATATATGTAAATATCTGTTTGAAAGCCTTTTCTTAGTTAGATAATTCGAGTTTCATTTACCCAATACGAACTCAAAAGAATCTGTAGTATTTCATATTTTGAGCAGTGTGGGGTAATTGAGTAGGCTGCAGTACCAAAGCAGTACATTAAGTGGCGCTGCGAGCAGGGTTCGTAGAGGGGAATGGAATTTTTTAAACAGAAAATGGGGAAGAATAGAGAGGAGAGTGTTATTGAAATACCGGGATGGGATGTAGTATCATATGATATAATAGCCACTGAGTGGTCAAAATGTGCAGGTTAATGTGAGGAGTGGGGCTCCTGTTTAAAGGGGTTGGAGCCTTTAGTTGTGGTTAGATGTATGCAAAAAATTAAGATAGAACGGGGGAAGGAACAATACTCTATTGGGCGGTGTGGATGGATTCTGTTAACCGCCTATTGGAAAATCCATCAGAATCGTGATGAACAGCATAGAAAGATTGCAGAATTAGAGCGAGAAATGTGTGACTTGTGTACTCAAAATGTAATGCTTAACTGTAAAAATAAATTGTTAGCTGATAAGCTGGATACATATTAGACCATCGCTGAACGTGCTGCAGTGAGGGTAGCACAGTATAAATATAAAAAGCGGAGAGGGAAAGTTAACAAGAAAAAAGTACATTTATGTATTGCTAAGGCAGGGCTGTCTTTTGACCCTGATTCTTGGGATGGGGACATTTGGGATACCTCAACCTCAGAGTCAAGTGAGGATCCCAAAGATCTCACATCCTCTCCAGAAGTTATAGGAGGGGAAAAAGCACACCCCATAGAACAGAGGAACATGGTAAAAGATGCTCAGGAAGTGTATCAAAGAAGGGATTTAGTGGAAGATTACACCCAAAATGAAGTTGCTGATTTGATAGAGAGATTTCAGCTGAGATCGGGGGAAACTTTGCTTGCATGGGTTGTGCGTATTTATGAATTGGGTGCAGCTGACATTAAGTTGGATACAATGGACTGTAAGAAATTTATTACATTAAGTAAAGAAGCCTATGTGCAGGCAGCCTTTCGGGATTTTCAGGGGCATCCCCCGGTAGATGGGAGACCTCATAATAATGACACCACTCTGTTATAATTGGTAGTGGATGGGTGTAATCGTAAATACCCTACCGAAGCAGATTGGCCTGGGAATGAGCGTCCCTGGTATACTTTAAGGGATTGTGTGCAAAGAATAAAAGAGGAAGGGATGAAAACAGCAATTTTTGTAGGGCAGGCTGATACTTTCTCTCAGATAGCATTGTCTGTTAGTGTCCCAAATAAACTGATTAAGACTGCTCCTCCTGCATATAAGCAGGTAATTATGACCCTACTAATTTTTTGAAACAGGGAACCCTATTTGTGATGTGATGGAAAAAGTGCAGCAGTTAGGAGATCTTGGGGAATGGGGCCCAAAAATATTTGATCGGGGACAGAAGGGGGGAAAGGAAGGTGATGGGATTAATTGAGCCTCCAGAAATGTTTATTGCTTTGTTGAAGGATGGGGTAGCTTAAGAAAGATTGGATGGTATCACCACATCTGAAACGTGGCAGATATATAAAAAGTGGGGATTGAATGGGGGCAAAGTAGTACGCAGTCAGCGAGCTCGGGTGAATGCTTACAAGTTGGGTCCCCCTCCCCCTTCGGCAGGAACCCCTAGTGCTAGTGTTAGTGCACCCCCCCCCCCCCCAGGAAGAGGGGGAATGGCAGGGATATGAGGACTTGTATCCCTGGACAGAAGTGCAGCATCTCAAAAAAGCAGGAAAATATGATTGATAGAACGGCCAGTCTTCCACCCACTTAGCGCTAGGTCCTGTCAAAAAGTGCGTGCTCTGGTGGATACTGGAGCTGAGGCCACTTTAATATATGGGAACCCACGTAAATTTAAGGATCAGAAAGCTGTTATTACTGGATTGGGGGAAAAACAAATTGAAGCTGTACAGACCCGGGTGGCATTAAAAATTGGAAATTTACCTAAAAGAGAATATAAAGTTATGATTGTGCCTGAGTATATATTGGGTATAGACATATTAAAAGGACTGACATTAGCATTAGAAGATGGAACATATCAATTTGGAGTAAAACTTTACATTCAATCTTGTCCAGTCACTGTGGGGAAAGTGAAAATGACCCCAATAGAGATTCCCCCGGCCACACGGCCTACTACTACTACTACTTAACATTTCTAGAGCGCTACTAGGGTTACGCAGCGCTGTATTTGAAACAGTATAGAATACCAGGTGGGCATCTTGAGATCAGTCAAACCATAAAAGAGTTAATGGAAAAGGGGGTTATTAAAACTACCACCACTGATTGGAATAATCCGGTCTGGCCAGTCCGAAAAAGTGACGGTTCCTGGCGTATGACTGTAGATTATCGGGAACTAAACAAAGTCACATCTACTTTAACTGCTGCAGTCCCAGATACTATTACTTTGATAGAGAAAATACAGACACAATCTGGCTGATGGTACGCTGTAATAGATTTGGCTAATGCCTTTTTCACAATACCAATCAATGAGAAATATTGGAATCAATTCGCTTTCAGTTGGCAGGGCAGACAGTATGCACTCACCCGGTTACCACAAGGCTGGATTCATAGTCCCACGATCTGTCACCGGACGGTGGCAGATCATTTAGATGAATTTCCTCTAGCTGATCACATGCAAATTGTACATTATATTGATGATATTATGATTCAAGGGGAAACACAGGAAGATGTTCAGGCCCTGTTGGAGTCATTAATTATATATTTAAAGGACAAGGAATGGGAAATAAATCCTGACAAAATACAAGGTCCATCCCAAACAGTGAAATTTCTAGGCATTCAATGGCATAACGGTTTGAGAGAAATTTTGCCAAAAGCTAAACAGAAAATTTTGGAATTTGTTCCTCCTAGTAATAAAAGGGAGGTACAACGTTTTATTGGATTATTTGGTTTTTGGAGACAATATGTACCCCACCTGGGGCAAATTTTAGCACCCTTATATAAAGTGACTAGGAAAAAATATGATTTTGAGTGGGGAGAAAAAGAGCAACAAGCTTTTGAAGCAGCACAGCAGGCAATACAAACTGCCTTAGATTTATGGTCAGTGCAGCCGGGAGAAGTGGAGCTCAGTGTTTCAGTGAATGAAACTTATGCTAATTGGAGCCTTTGGCAGAAACAAAAGACCTGGGTGCCATTAGGGTTCTGGAGTCGTAAGCTACCAAAGGCAGGAATTAAATACACTCCTTTTGAAAAACAGCTGCTAGCCTGTTATTGGGCTCTGATAGATACTGAGCAGTTAACTATAGGACATGTAGTTGTCCTGAGACCTGAAATACCAATAATGCAATGGATACATAGTTCCCCGAAGACTCATCAAATAGGGCATGCACAGGAAGCCAGTATAATTAAATGGAAATGGTACATCCAGGAGAGGACAAAATCAGGAGCTGGGGGAATTCCCTTATTGCATGAAAAAGTGGCAGCCCTTCCAGAGACAGGACAAACTGGGCTAGAACCCCTGGAATGGGTGGAGAGCCCAGTTAAGTGGGGAAAAGCTTATGATCAATTAACTGATGAAGAGCAGTGGCATGCCTGGTTTACAGATGGTTCTGCTAAATATGTTGGAGGAAAGAGAATGTGGAAGGCAGTAGCTTACAATCCAAAAATAAAACTTAGTGGGGAAGGAGCACGTAGTCAACATGCAGAGTTGTATGCTGCTTATATGGCTTTGAGAACAGAGAATTTAGAACAATGTTACATTTATACTGACTCATGGTCCGTGGCAAATGGAGTAGCCACATGGCTACCTAATTGGCATAAGAACAATTGGAAAATTAATACCCAAAATTTGTGGGGTAAGGAATTGTGGCAAGACATTTGGAACTATGTGCAAAATAGTAATGTCACTGTTTTTCATGTAGATGCTCATTGCAAGGGTGATACTCTAGAACGCCTTTACAACGCAGTGGCTGATGAGCAAAGCAAAATCACACCTCTCAGGGTGGAAACTTTGGAAGAACCAGATAATTGCTCAGGTTTGGATATGGGCGCACCAGAAATGTGGACATTTGGGAGAAAAGCCACTTACAGGTGGGCAACAGATCGTGGTTTAACTATGGATGTTATTAAAACTGTCATTGCTAAATGTCCAGTCTGTCAACATCAGACAAAGCGATCTGTTCCCCACGTGACTAAAGGGCAATTACAAAGGGGAAAATTACCTGGACAGATCTGGCAAATGGATTATATAGGACCTTTACCCAGCTCACAGGGATGTCAATATGTATGCACGGCAGTAGTTACTTACTCTGGATATCTGGTTGCATATCCTTGCAGACGAGCTACTCAGACTAATACCATTAAAACTTTAGAATTGATATCCCTTTATTATGGTATTCCCCTTCAAATTCAGACAGATAATGGTTCCCATTTTAGAGGTCAATTAGTACAACAATATGCTTCAGACCATAATATATATTGGATTTTTCATATTCCCTATTATCCACAGGCAGCAGGTTTAATTGAACGAATGAATGGTCTATTGAAACAACAAATACGTAAAATAGGGGGATCATTAAACAATTGGAAAGCAAATTTAGTAGAGGCCTTAAGAATACTTAATAATCGGCCTATTGGGGAAGAAGAAACATCCCTAATGCGGATGGTTACTCCTAACCTACAAGTCTTGACTACCAAACATGACCAATTAGGGTATTGGGAAATTACAGCAGGAGCTATGATGCCTTACAGGGCCACTCCAGGAGCAGCAGGGCTGGACTTATATGCTCAACAAATGGTTAAATTGTTGCAAAGAGATATTCAAATAATAAATACAGGAATAGGAGTGGCTATTCCAACAGGATATTTTGGGTTAATAGCCCCCCGCTCAAGCCTAGCAGTGAAAGGAATACAGGTCTTAGGAGGGGTGATTGATACAGACTATCAAGGAGAAGTAAAGGTTATACTTAATAACCAAGGTCCACATGATGTGTTAATTCAAGCTAATGATAGAATTGCTCAATTATTGATTTTACCTGTGTTACAATCTGGAATTGTGAAGTTGGATCCACCCACTACCTTTACCATGCGAGGGGATAAAGGATTTGGATCCACAAATTTGTCTGCAGGTGCGAAGGTGTGGGCCACCCAAGAAAATGGGCCCCCACAGCCTGCTGAAGTTATTGCCCAAGGAGCAGACAATACTGTTCTAATTCTCCGATCTGGGCAGGAAAAATGGACTTATGTCCCAGCGAATAAATGTTATCTCAGAGAGTAATTAATCTGTTAACATGTTTCATTCATAGATCCTTGTAAGAATCAGTATAATCCTCCTTCTTATGGTGTTTTTGGGTACTGCCATTACCCCCGGTGGACGACTACATCTGACCACCGAAAGACAAAGACAAGCTTATTTGGCAATGGAAGAATCAGAGTGAAATCTGACAACAAGATAATTACACATGCACAGCTTATTGAGCGTGCCCCGTGGTAACTATTGCTTTCACAGGAACAAAGATACGATTATGGAAAGGAGTTCAGCCATATGAACGAGCTTATGTCCAACACATAAACAATCACTTTCTGCTCAAGTTATTAATAACACCCAGATTCGGTGTTGTCAATTTAATATGACTTGTACAGCTAAATTTCGTTTAAACCAAAGACAGACAATACGACACTGTTGTCCTAAAGCTGCAAGCATTGTGGACATTTATACTACCAATATATCGTTAGCAAATGTTTATACGCTTTTTTGTGTAAATGCTACTCCTATCAAGAACCGTACCTGGTGGATTGATTATGTCAATATATTTGAATCAAATCCAGGGGTACACACTGATAACCTAATCCGTATACCTTCTACCTGCATAAATACTGCTATAAACCATCAAAAGAATGTTATTCATTTTAATATTACTTTTCCTCAACTGCCTAAATGTAGAATTAAACGAGCTTGGTATGATACATTATTGGGAGCTTTTGGTGCAAGTGCAGGCATAATAAATGCTATTGATGCTGAGACTTTAGCTTATAAAGCTAAGCGTATTGGAACTGATGTTAATCAGCTTATCACTTTACAAGCTCAATGGATGCCCACAGTCTTTGAACCACAACAGATGACCTTACAATATGATAAAAGTTTTCTAAATCTTTTCAGTTATACTCAAATAGCCCAATTACAGCTAAATGTCAATATTACATATTTTATGAATTGGACTACATGTACATTGCAGTATTTATTTGCCCTCATACAAAGGAATAAGGCTCAGGATGATTTAATGACTAATTCTGAATATTTGTGGAGGCGGATCTTTCACCGGTGGATTCCTTCCGCAAATTGGATTTTAATAACTCCAAATACTGTAGTATGTACTGACCTCTTTTGTTCTGGGCAAACTGTGCACTTTAATGTAACCAAACAACGTGTCTTGTGTAATTTTATAATCTTGTCCATTGCTTTTGTTAATGAATTTTGGTTACCACATTTTTCTGGAAATTATATTGGGACAGATAATATTACTTACAACTTAGAATTTTGTCAACATACCATTAATGGGGCTATTTGTGGACAACATTCTCCTTTATATGAACCTTGTTTATTACAGCATTCTATTAATGTTTGCCCTAGGACTATACTCCCTGCTAATTTTAGTATGTTTGTTGAAATTAGTGCTCAATAATGTTTAGCTTCTTGTGATATTAGTGGAGGAGTGGCCTAGTGGTTAGGGTGGTGGACTTTGGTCCTGAGGAACTGAGTTCAATTCCCACTTCAGGCACAGGCAGCTCCTTGTGACTCTGGGCAAGTCACTTAACCCTCCATTGCCCCAAGTACAAATAAGTACCTGTATACAATATGTAAGCCACATTGAGCCTGCCATGAGTGGAAAAGCATGGGGTACAAATGTAACAAAAATAAAATATTAATGTAACTCATTTGTATAATCTATCTTATCCTTTCTCTGGTTGTTTTACCAATGTCACTCATCTATGGTGGCATGGACAATTACATACTTTTGTACCTGATATGGAACAACAATTAACCCTGTATTGGTATGCACAAGTACTGGACATAGCTGATATTTCATTAAGTTTACAGCCTTTGAGAGATGCCATACAAAGTACTAAACTTTTGAGGCAATACTTGCAGAAGCGTAATAAAACTTTACTTCAACACCAGATTAATACAACTCTTGCTGGAGATACGCTTGTGGATATTTCTTCACGCTTGCAGAAAGCTACCGCCCATAATTGGTGGGACATTTTCTCTGGACATTCACCTTCAGCTACCAAAGCATTAAATCTGCTATTTCATCCAATTTTAATTATACTTTGCATAATCATCATTTTAACTATATGGAATTGTTGTCTTACCTATTATATGCGAAAAGTAGCTCATAGTTACTCCATTATACCATTATCGTATAAGCAAAATTGAAAAGCAAAGAACCAAATGTGATGGAAAATAATAAGAATTGCTTTTCGGTTTTGCTCTTGACCGATAATACACTTTAAAACTTGTTTTTGACTAAATAGGAAAAAACAAAAGGCTGGAATGTCCTTGAAGCCATGGGGGGGGGGGGGGGGGGGGGGGAGGCAGGATGTGCTTGAGATCCAGAAGAGAAACCACCTGGCCAGTGTTTATTCTATCTGAAACCGAGAGCATGTGACTGCATCTTTCGTTCATTCTGGTCATTTTCCTTGGCTCTGAAGATAAGTTTTAACTCTCTATAAAGGGGGGCCATGCTGCAGCGAAAGCTCGGAGGTCATCTGCAAGCAGATGTGCTGTGTAGAAGCAGAGATCAGTGGATCCGTTCCTGTGTCCACACTTCAAGCTTTCGCTGGATCTGGCTTCCCCCAGCTGATGATAAGTACCTGAAATTTCTGACCAGTGATATATATATATATATATATATATATATATATATATATATATATATATATATATATATCTTAATTATTGTGTAGTTGGAACAATAATGGTAACATACACTCTCCATTTGAAGTACTAATAAAGATTTTCATTTACCCAGTTTGAATTCAAAAGAATCTGTAGTGTTTCATATTTTGAGCAGTCTGTGGTAATTAAGTGAGTAGACTGCAGTACCAAAGCAGTACAGATGGCAACCCTAGTGTGGACAGTTGGTTGAAGAGTAGTTTGGTGAAGAGTACAACAGTGGGTGTGGCAAAGGACTAGGGGAAGGGCATCGGGCAGGACAAGTGTCGGGTTTTTCATTGCCTAAAAGTTGAGCATGGGTGAGAGACACAATGATAGCTGGGGAGAAGAAAGAATGAAAGGTGGAGGTGTGTGCCTGGGGGGACAGAGTTTATAGTTTATTAAAATTTGCTACACCACTCTATCTGTCCCAGGCATAGCACAGCGTATACAATCTACAGTTTATATTAGAAAAGAAAGGAACTCCAATAATGCTATTTAAATTCTGCAATATTGTAGACTTTGGGGGCTTAAACTGCACCTCACTGCAAATCCTCACTTTATTTGCTCTATTAATTGCTGCTCTACAATCTGCAATATTGCTAGCATTTAGGCTTAACTGCATCTCACTGTAATCTACTTTAATCATTGATTGATCTGCTTTAATGCTATGTTGTTACCTCGACTTCTGATGCACATTGAATACCTACTTTAACTGTTGACTGTACTCCTCTACTCTATCTCAACTGCTGATTGAATTCCTCTACACACTATCACTCCCTATGCCTTAGCTGTTGCCTGCTGTCCCAGTCCTAGCCTTCCTGCTTTCCTCCTCTACTCCTATCACCTTAGCCACTTCACATTTATCCGCATCCACCTAAGCCCTATATATGGCCCCTATACACATTCTCTTCATCGCCCTGTCCCTTCCTAACATCTTCCCCCTCCCCCTCCACTGTCTACCTCAGGAACTCATTGCCCACCCTTGTCCCCTCCCGTCCTGCTCACTACTCCCCTACCTCCCCCCACCCCCCACTACCTCCCCCAGCTCTCCTGCCCCCTCATCATTCTTAGCTCTCAACCTTCTACACTTCCTCCCCACCATTAACCCATCCCCATTCCTCCTTAACACATCCCGTCTTCGTCATCTTCGTCGACCCTCCTCCCCCACCCTCCTCCGCACTCTCTTACTCCTTCTCCTACTTTCCGCAGGTGACATCAATCCCAATCCAGGTCCCCCTCACCTCTCCTCTCCATATCCACGTAACCGATCCCAGAATGTCTCCAATCTCATCCCTATCCCCCTTCTCCCCCCCGCTTCCCTCCCCTTCTCGTGTGCCCTATGAAATGCCCACTCAGTATGCAACAAACTCTCCTTCACCCACGATTTATTCATCTCCCGTTCCCTTCAACTGCTCGCTTTAACTGAAACTTGGATAACCCCTAACGACACTGCCTCAATCGCAGCCCTATGCCATGGAGGATATCTTTTCTCCCACACTCCCCGCCCAGATGCACGCGGTGGAGGCGTTGGGTTTCTTCTCTCACCCTCCTGTAGTTTCCAACCCCTCCTCCTGCCACAGTCTCACTGCTTCTCATCCTTCGAAACTCATGCCATCCGGCTATTCTACCCGACACCACTCAGAGTTGCAGTCATCTACCGCCCCCCTGATAAGCCCCTCTCTTCATTCCTTACTGACTTCGACGCTTGGCTCACCATCTTTCTTGATCCCTCATCTCCATCCCTCATTCTTGGTGATTTTAATATTCACGTTGACAACCCATCCAACTCCTATGCTTCTAAATTCCTCACTCTGACATCCTCCTTTAACCTCCAACTATGCTCTACCACCCCTACTCACCGTAATGGCCATTGTCTTGACCTCGTTCTCTTCTCTTCCTGCTCACCTTCCAACTTCTGCACCTCAGTCCTTCCAATCTCAGATCATCACCTAATCACCCTCACACTTCACCACCCTCCCCCTCAACCTCGCCCAACTATAACCACTGCCTTCAGGAATCTCCAAGCCGTCGACCCCCCTACCCTATCCTCTCACATCTCCAATCTCTTCCCTTCCATCTCGTCTTCTGAATCCGTTGACAAGGCTGTCTCTACCTACAATGAAATTCTCTCCACTGCTCTGGATACCCTAGCACCATCTGTCTCTCGCCCCACTAAGCGCATTAATCCTCAGCCCTGGTTAACCCCTTGCATCTGTTACCTTCGCTCCTGCACCCGCTCTGCTGAACGAATCTGGAGGAAATCTCGCACCCTGTCAGACTTCACCCATTACAAATTCATGCTTTCCTCCTTCCAGTCCTCCCTATTCCTTGCCAAACAGGAATATTACTCTCAATTAACCATTTCTCTTGGTTCCAACCCTCGTCGCCTCTTCGCCACCCTCAACTCCCTACTTAAAGTGCCCTCCGCTCCCACCCCCCCCTTCACTCTGTCCTCAAACACTAGCTGATTACTTCCGCGATAAAGTGCAGAAGATAAACCTTGAATTCACTTCCAAGCCTTCTCCTCCCTGCGACTTCTTAACCCACTCCCTCAACCAACCTAACCTGGCCTCCTTCTCCTCCTTCCCTGAGATCACCGAAGAGGACACTGCTCGCCTTCTTTCTTCCTCTAAGTGCACCACCTGCTCCTCTGATCCCATTCCCACCAATCTGCTTAACAACATCTCTCCTTCAGTTATCCCCTCTATCTGTCACATCCTCAACTTCTCTCTCTCCACCGCTACTGTCCCTGACACCTTCAAGCACGCTGTAGTCACACCACTTCTCAAAAAACCTTCACTTGACCCCACCTGTCCCTCCAACTACCGCCCCCATCTCTCTTCTACCCTTCCTCTCCAAATTACTTGAACGCGCTGTCCACAGCCGCTGCCTTGATTTCCTCTCCTCTCAGGCCGTCCTCGATCCGCTTCAATCCGGCTTTCGCCCACTACACTCGACAGAAACAGCACTCTCTAAAGTCTGCAATGACCTGTTCCTTGCCAAATCCAAAGGTCACTATTCCATCCTCATCCTCCTCGACCTATCGGCCGCCTTTGACACCGTCAAGCATAATTTACTTCTCGACACACTGTCCTCATTCGGGTTCCAGGGCTCCGTCCTCTCCTGGTTCTCTTCGTACCTTTCCCAATGCACCTTCAGAGTATTTTCTAATGGCTCTTCTTCCACCCCCATCCCACTCTCTGTTGGGGTTCCTCAAGGATCTGTCCTTGGACCGCTTCTTTTCTCGATCTACACCTCTTCCCTGGGCTCGCTGATCTCATCACATGGTTTCCAGTACCATCTCTATGCTGATGACACCCAGCTTTATCTCTCCACTCCTGACATCACAGTCGAAACCCAGGCCAAAGTTTCGGCCTGCCTCTCAGACATTGCTGTCTGGATGTCCAACCGGCATCTGAAACTGAACATGGCAAAGACTGAGCTCCTTGTCTTTCCACCCAAACCCTCTTCTCCTCTTCCCCCACTTTCCGTCACTGTTGACAACGCCCTCATCCTCCCCGTCTCCTCAGCCCGCAATCTCGGAGTCATCTTCGACTCCTCCCTCTCCTTCTCTGCCCATATCCAGCAGACAGCTAAGACCTGTCGCTTCTTCCTCTATAATATTAGCAAAATTCGCCCATTCCTCTCTGAACAAACCACCTGAACCCTCGTCCACTCACTCGTTACCTCTCGTCTTGACTATTGCAACCTTCTTCTCGCTGGCCTCCCGCTTAGCCATCTATCCCCCCTTCAATCTGTCCAAAATTCCGCCGCACATCTTATCTACTGCGTGAACCGATACTCTCATATCACCCCTCTCCTCAAGTCGCTTCACTGGCTCCCGATCCGTTACCATATACAGTTCAAGCTTCTCCTATTGACCTTCAAGTGCACTCAATCTGCAGCCCCCCCATTACCTCTCTACCCTCCTCTCCCCGTATGTTCCCACCCGTAACCTCCGCTCTCAGGACAAATCACTCCTATCCGTACCCTTCTCTACCACCGCTAACTCCAGACTCCGCCCCTTCTGCCTCGCATCACCTTATGCCTGGAACAGACTTCCCGAGCCCATACGCCATGTGCCCTCCCTGCCTATCTTAAAGTCCTTATTCAAAGCCCATCTCTTCTCCCTTGCTTTTGGCGCCTAACCACCTTCCCCATTCATGTTACCTACACTGACTACAGAGTTTGTAACCTCTAGATTGTAAGCTACCTACACTGACTACATAAGTTATAAGTTACCTACACTGACTACATAGTTTATAACCTTTAGATTGTAAGCCCTCTTGAGCAGGGACTATCCTTCCCCATGTTAAACTTGTACAGCGCTGCGTAACCCTGGCAGCGCTATAGAAATGCTAAGTACTAGTAGTAGTAGTAATGATGGAAAAGATAAGTATGAGAGGTTTTGGGAGGGGGAGGAGGTGTCTTAGGAAAGGAAAAATGAGAGGTGGTGGCATTGTATGCTGGAGAAGACATTGGGGGCAAAATTAGAGGTTTTGCTGGGAATTAGAGGGAGAGAACTGCAGTTAGAGTGAGGGGATGGAACAGGAGAGTCTGAAGCCTGAGGAGGGAAAAGGCAGGAGGGACTTTCAGGCCTTAGGATGGGGAAATTCTGTGTAAAAACACTACAACTAATCAATGCAGAATTTTGCGCAGAATTTTCAAAAATTTTGCACAGAACTCCCCTAGGAGCAAGATTTACAGGAGAAGGGTGTGGAGTTTTTCTCTTTCTACTCAGATTGTTATTGATTAGTTGGGGGAAAGGAAGGAAGAGGTACAAATTCTCCCCAACCCCCCAACCAAACTTACACAAACATATAAACTCATTCACACTCTCTCTCTCAAACACACACATCTGCACATTCACTCTCTTTCACCCACACATACAGAAATGCACTCCTTCACGCTCTCATACATACACAAATGTTCACTCTCTCACATACAAAGACACACAAACACTCATTCACTCTCTCTCTCTCTCATACATGTGGAGGGCCATTTTCGAGATAACATCTAAGTCCGACTTTGGACATTTTGCAAAAAAAACATCCAAAATCTGAATAGGAAAGAAGGTAATTTAAAAAAAATTAAAAACATCTTTTTTTTTTCAAAAATACTGTTTTGAACAAGGTATTGTGATTTGGACGTTTTGTTTTTTGGTCCATTTAAAAAAAAAAAAAAAAAATGTCTGTGTGCAAAACACACAAAATTAAGCCATTGGGATGTAGGAGGAGCCAACATTTTTAGTAGACTGGTCCCCCAGACATCCTAGAAAAGTAATAGGGCACCCTAGTGGGCAGTGCAGTGGACTTCATAATATGCTCCCAGGTATACATCTCACCATTACTCCCTTATCTTGTCTGCTGAGACCCGTAAAACCAGGGCCGGTCTTAGCAATTGCGGGGCCCCTGTGCAGACCAGTTCAGTGGGGCCCCCACCATAAGCCATAATTTATCAGAGTTTAAAAGGAGGTTTGGAACTCTCGGAACTCCACCTCACCCCATACCTTGATGTGCATCCAGCATGCTTCAGTAGAGAGTGGCAGACAACAGTAGCGATTTTCATATCCCATCAGCTGCCGAGCCCAGAGCTTCCTCGCTGCTGCATCCCGCCCTTGAGGAAGCAGTAAGTGACATCAAAAGAGGGCGGGATGCAGCAGTGAGGATGCTGTGGGCTTGGCAGCTGATGGTATATGAAAATCGCTGCCGCTGTCTGCCGCTCTCTACTGAAACCTGGATGCACATTAAGGTAAAGAGCAAGGAGGGGTTCCGAGACAGGAGGACAGACGTGACAGAAATGCGGGGTTCATACACTCATACACGCACACATAGACACTTACCCCTCATTCTATAACTTGGTACCTACAATTACATGTTGAGTGTGCACATAAAATATAAAATACTATCATGAGTGTTACAGTTACCGATGTAAATACTAGTCGGGCACTAAGTAGAATTCTATAACTTTAGTGCACAAATCTCTTAGTGCATAAATGCAAGAGGCATGCATAGGAGGAGGCGCTGACATGTCCAACATTTACCCATGTAATTTACACTCTAAAGTGCAGCATCTATGTGTGTGCATTTACAACTTTTACTGACATGGAGTTAAGTGGGCCAATTCCAACTTACACTATTATACTATAATGGAATTTGGGCACTCAGATGATGTTATAGAATTAGTGCTCAGCACACTGCAACTAGGCGTCAAATTTGTACCACCCAGTTTACAGAACTGCCACATACCTTCACTCTCCTATATATACACACAAATGCACTCATTCATGCTTTCTCTCTCTCTCTCGTATGCACTCCTTCACACACGCTCACACATATATACTGTGAAGGGGTGGAGCAGAGGGAAGTGGAAGGGGAAGGAGTGAGGAGGCTCCAGAGCAAAAGGAGACAGAACAGAGCCTTGCCTTTGTTACTTCCCCAGAGAGAGAGAAGAGAAAGGTTAGTGCCCCCTGAAAAATGGAGGAGAGAAAAAGACTACATTACCCAACAGCCCCGGCGCAAGCCCTAGTATAGAGATGACCTTCCCCAGCAGGTCACAGGGGAGAACTCTGACAAGGCAAGGGAGGGGCCCCTGGAGGGTAATCAAGTGAACGAGGGACAGCTGAAAAGTGGGTGGGACGAGGAACCCATGGAATGGCAAGAGGCTGAGGAGACGGAGAGAGAGGAGAACCCAGAGGAGCCGATGGACCTCACAGCCTGGGCTCATTCCTTAGGAAAAAAGCTGAAAAAGCAGGTGAACTCGTGGTATGGCAGCTGGGTTACAAGGGAAAAGGAAAAGGGTCATGAGGGAGCAGGTCAGTGTATTGAGAGAGTGACCCAAGAAAGGGTGGGACCTTTTTTTTCTCCCCAAAACGAGTTCAGGCTGTTATGAACTGTGTGTTAAAGGTGCTGTTTGAAGAGGGATTATTGACTCCCCCTGTGTGAACTGTTCACAGTGGGAGGAAGCTGGGTGTGGGAAAAGCGTTTGCCCAAGCCTGACAAAGTGATTCATTGGGAACTGTTTACTGGGACTGTTTGCCAAAGCACCAGGAAGAAACCGGGAGCAGGTTCTTTCTTTTTCTTGTGTTTTTTTTTTTGATTGCCCTTCACGGACATTCTCCTCCTTTTCAAAGGGGAGGGGGAGAAGGAGAGTTCGGGGCTGTAGACTGCTTAAGGTGGAACAAACTGAGTTCTGGAAGCAGGGGAGTGGAGTTGTTTTTTCTTCCCCTGTTGTGCTAGTGCCCTGAGAGGAGAAACAAAGGGGATTGTGTGTTGGATGCCTGCTTTATTGCTGTTTTGGAAACTGCTGGACTGTGAAGCCCAGAAGGAAAATAAAGCGACTTGCTGATTTTCTTTTGAGTTTGATTTCTGCAAGCTCTGCCTTGTGGACTACAGTGGGCTAGGAGGTTGAGACAGGTATCCTGACTCTTAACTGGAGTGGCCAGGGCAGAGGCAAGATCCTGAGGACCCCAGGAGGAGGGGACAGATCTTTCACAAGTGGTGGCAGTGGTGGGATCACAGCGGACGTCCATGCAGAAGGAAGGCAAACCCGAAGGGAGCCAGAAGCCCAACGAGGGGGCCAACGCTGAGATCAGCGCAGACTCGTTTCTGCTTCCGGTAAGCATACACGGGAGCAGGCGTGGAGTGGAGGTGAGAAGGGAGTGGTCAGCGGGGACAAGGTGCTGCACTTGGAGAGTTTTTTTTTTGTGCCCTCTTTGTAGATGACGGCAGCAGCACAAGCAATGGATCCTAAGGAGGTTTTCGCCTGGATGACCCTGCAATTCCAAAAGCAGCATGAATTGGCGGAAAAGATGATCGGGGATTCCCTGGCGGCTAATCTAGCCCAGCAGCAGCCAGTACTGGACATGTTCCAGGAGTTCCTGCAGAGGGAAGCACACGCCCAGGGAGCCGTGAGTGGGGCAAGAGGCCGGGACTTGACTTTTGATGGGACAAGCATGGTAGGACCTTATCACATGAACTGGCTCACCTGGGGTAAACTGACAGAAAAGGACAATGTGGACGACTTTTTGTGTGCTTTTGAGAGGGTGGCAGTGGCAGCTAAGTGGCCTCAGGAACAATGGGCCATTCGTTTAGCCCCCTCTCTATCAGGGGAGGCCCTAGGTGCTTTCCGCGGACTATCGCCCCTGGATGCTGGGGATTTTAGGAAAATGAAAGAGGCCATCAGAGATAGGTATGGGCTTAGTGCTCAGGCCTATCGTAGGCAATTTAGGGCCCTGGCATGGGGAAAAGGGGAGTCTCCTAAGGGCCTAGCCACTAAATTGATGGAACTAGCAAAGAAGTGGCTAGAGCCTGAAGGACGTACGGTGGAGGATATTCTGCAGGAGCTAGTGCTGGAGCAATTCCTACAAGCCTTACCCGGGGAGGTATGGGTATTGGTGGTACGGAGGGGGTGTCGTACCTTAGAGGAAGCTGTGGGGAGCCTAGAGTGCTGTATGGAAGCCCAACATTGGGGTAAAGTGGGGAAAGACCAGAAGGGAGGGGAAGCAAGTGGCAGCTCTCCCGAGGGGCTGGGGCTGCCGTCCCCGATTCCAAAGGGGGGTATGGGGAGCCTTGGACCCGTCTTCCCACGTTCTAAAGGGACACGAAGGGGGCAGGGATGTCCCAAGAGCGCCTCTGCTACCAGTGTGGAGGAAGGGGGCATTTCCAAAGTAAGTGTCCTGGTCGAGCGGGGTGGATCTCCCGGGTCTCTCCTAGTGCCCAATCTAGATATACCCAGGAGGTAGAGGTGGAGGGCATCCCGGTGAAGGCTCTATTGGACTCCGGGACAGATCAGTCGATGATGTCAAGGACCCCGTGGAAAAAGATAAGGAGGACCGGGATGTAGGACAAGGGGACTTATGATGGGCAGGTGGTGATTCAGTGCATTCATGGGGCTAGTACCCAGTACGGGCTGCACCGGGTGAGCATTCGGGGCCCCACAGGGAAGATAAAGCTAGACGTAGCGGTTTTGCCCAGATTTCCCCAAGAGTTGATTTTGGGCAGGGATTGGCCGCCGTTCGCAGAATGTATAGAGAGTAAGAGGGTTATGGTGACCACTCGAGCGCAGGCCCGGGAGCGCCAGGCATCCGAGCCCAATTTGGATCAAATTTTCCCTTTTCAAGGTGAGGTGGTGGGTGAGCCCGGGAAGACTCGCAAGGCGAGGGCAGACAGAAGGGCGGAGAAAAGGGAACGAAGAAAGGCCTTTGACCAGGGCGAGAGGGAAGCTTATATACCCCGAGAAGTAGGCCGACTCAAAGAGCAGTTCCCCCACTTTCCTAGGGAGCAAGAGTCTGACCCTACTCTAGAATATGCTTGGGAAGGTGCCCGTAGGGAGGAGGGTAGCCAGGTCCCAAGATTTGTAGTAGAAGAAGGGGTACTGTATAGGGTGAGGCCCACCTGGGAGAATCCCGAAGGAGGGAAGCAATTGGTGGTACCCCGAGCGTTCAGGCCCCTGGTAATTCGCCTGGCCCACGATCATCTCCTGGGAGGGCATAAGGGGACACAAGCCACATTGGAGCAGGTGCTGAAGAGATTCTATTGGCCCGGGGTGTACAAGGAGGTGGAAGGGTACTGTAAATCCTGTCCGAATTGCCAGAAGGTGGCCGATCACCTCCCCCCCCGGGCTCCCTTGTGTCCTCTGCCCTGGGTGGGTCAGCCCATAACGCGTTTAGCTATGGACATAATCGGCCTAGTTACTAAGTCAAAAAGGGGCCACCAATATGTACTGGTAGTGATGGATGTCGCTACGCGATTCCCTTGGGCCATTCCCCTAAGGAATATCTTAGCTAAGGTGATAGCGGCCGAAATAATTAAACTTTTTTGTGAGGTGGGGTTTCCCAGGGAGGTGCTGACCGACCGAGGATCTAACTTCATGTCCCGAACATTACAACGGGTGTGGGAGGCATTTCAGATACACCATGTGAGAACTTCAGAATACCACCCCCAAACAAATGGGATGGTGGAGAGGTTTAACCGAACCCTTAAGGGGATGCTGAAAAAAGGACTGGGGACCGAGTTAGAGAACTGGGATCAGCTGCTCCCCTTTGTGCTGTATGCCTGCCGGGAATCCATTCAGTCCTCCTTGGGAGTAGCGCCATTTGAACTCTTGTTCGGCAGACCACCAAGGGGGATCCTAGATATTCTAAAGGAGCAGTGGGTGGCCCCAGAGACAGAGGATGAATCGGTAGGATCCTTCCTGCAGGACTTGAGAGGGAGGCTCGAACGACTAAGGGAATATTCTCAGGAGCAGCTGACACAGAGTCAGGAGAGACAAAAGGAGTATTACGATCAGGGAACTCAGTAGAGGGAGTTTCAAGAGGGAGATAGAAGTCCTCATATTAGTATCGGAAGCTCCCCATAAGTTTGAAAGCAGGTGGAGGGGACCCTGTGTGGTGCGTAGGAGAATGGGCCTTCTGACATACGAAGTAGCCCGGGGGTCTGGGAAGAGGCAGACTTTTCATCTTAATTTGATGAAGCCCTGGGTTGAAAGGCAAGGGTTTCAGGCTCTGGCTAAAGAGGAGGCAGAGGAGGACCTGGGGCCCCAGATAGATGAGATTTTCAGGCCCGGGTTACCAGACATTAACGCCCAGTTAAGTTGTGCCCAGAAGAAGGAAATGCAAAAGCTCCTGAAGGAGTTTAAAGATGTCATTACACCCTGTCCCGGGAAAACTCACGTGTTGCAACACGAGATTGTAACAGAGGAGGGGAAGGTGGTTAGACAGAGGCCTTACAGGCTGTCCCCCAAAAAAAGGCAGGAGGTCATGCGGCAGGTTCAGGAGATGCTAGGCTTTGGGGTGATCGAGGAGTCTAATAGCCCATGGTCAAGTCCGGTGGTGCTGGTGCCTAAACCAGATGGGTCATGGCGGTTCTGCATTGATTTTCGTCAGCTGAACACCATTGCGCAGACCGATGCCTACCTCATGCCCCATATTGATGAATTGCTAGATAGGCTGGGAACGGCCCAGTTTCTCACCACGCAGGACTTGACCAAAGGGTATTGGCAAATCCCCCTGTCAGAGGAGGCCCGTCCTAAGACGGCCTTCCGGACGCCCCAGGGACTGTACCAATTTAAACGGTTGCCTTTCGGGTTGAACTCGGCATTGGCTAGCTGCCAGCGCCTTCTGGATAGGGTGCTGCGACCACATCAAAGCTATGCTGCCGCATACATGGACGATGTGGTCATTCACAGCAGGGACTAGCCTACCCACATGGCCCGGGTCCGAGTGGTGCTTAGTTCCTTCCGGGAGGCTGGACTAACCCTTAATCCGGAGAAATGCCACTTTGCCCAAAGGAGAGTTAAATACCTGGGTTATATGGTAGGGCAAGGTGAAGTACGGCCGATTATTGACAAAGTCCAGAGCGTCCAGGAGTTTCCCCGGCCTAGCACAAAGAAACAGTTAAGCGGGTTCTTATCGGATATTATCGCCGGTTTATCCCCCATTTCTCTGCCATGTCCGCACCCCTTACTGACATGCTGAAGGGAAATAAGCCCAATCAGTTAAAGTGGGAGGAGGAAGGGGCACGGGCGATCAAAACCCTCCGGAGGGCCCTCTGTCAGGAACCCGTGTTGAAGGCCGTAGATTTTAGGAAATACATTATCCTGCAGACTGACGCTTCCGGGGTAGGGCTGGGAGCGGTGTTGTCCCAGGAGCATGAGGGGGAAGAGCATCCAGTGCTGTACTTGAGTAGGAAGCTCTTCCCACATGAAATCCACTACTCCACGATTGAAAAGGAGTGTTTGGCCATTAGATGGGCAGTCCAGGCCTGTCAGGTGTTTGGAGGGGAGGGAGTTTAGGCTGCTAACAGATCATGCGCCCTTCAAATGGCTTAATCAGATGAAGAACAATAATGCCCGCCTCATGAGATGGTATCTGGCTCTGCAGCCATTCCGTTATTCGGTGGAGCATCGGCCTGGCAGTGCCCTGAGCAATGTCGATGCTCTATCCCGAATCGGAGAGGAGGATACAGAGCCTAGGGTTCAGAAGAGGGGTAGTCTCTTAAGTGGGGGGGGGGGGTATGTGAAGGGGTGGAGCAGATGGAAGTGGAAGGGGAAGGAGTGAGGAGGCTCCAGAGCAAAAGGAGACAGAACAGAGCCTTGCCTTTACTATTTCCCCAGAGCGAGAGAAGAGAAAGGTTAGTGCCCCCTGAAAAATGGAGGAGAGAAAAAGACTACATTACCCAGCAGCCCCGGCACAAGCCCTGGTATAGAGATGACCTTCCCCAGCAGGTCACAGGGGAGAACTCTGACAAGGCAAGGGAGGGGCCCCTGGAGGGTAATCAAGTGAACGAGGGACAGCTGAAAAGTGGGTGGGACGAGGAACCCATGGAATGGCAAGAGGCTGAGGAGATGGAGAGAGAGGAGAACCCAGAGGAGCCGATGGACCTCACAGCCTGGGCTCATTCCTTAGGAAAAAAAGCTGAAAAAGCAGGTGAACTCGTGGTATGGCAGCTGGGTTGCAAGGGGAAAGGAAAAGGGTCATGAGGGAGCAGGTCAGTGTATTGAGAGAGTGACCCAAGAAAGGGTGGGACCTTTTTTTTCTCCCCAAAACGAGTTCAGGCTGTTATGAACTGTGTGTTAAAGGTGCTGTTTGAAGAGGGATTATTGACTCCCCCTGTGTGAACTGTTCACAGCGGGAGGAAGCTGGTTGTGGAAAAAGCGTTTGCCCAAGCCTGACGAAGTGATTCATTGGGAACTGTTTACTGGGACTGTTTGCCAAAGCACCAGGAAGAAACCGGGAGCAGGTTCTTTCTTTTTCTTGTGGTTTTTTTTTTACTGCCCTTCACGGACATTCTCCTCCTTTTCAAAGGGGAGGGGGAGAAGGAGAGTATGGGGCTGTAGACTGCTTAAGGTGGAACAAACTGAGTTCTGGAAGCAGGGGAGTGGAGTTGTTTTTTCTTCCCCTGTTGTGCTAGTGCCCTGAGAGGAGAAACAAAGGGGATTGTGTGTTGGATGCCTGCTTTATTGCTGTTTTGGAAACTGCTGGACTGTGAAGCCCAGAAGGAAAATAAAGCGACTTGCTGATTTTCTTTTGAGTTTGATTTCTGCAAGCTCTGCCTTGTGGACTACAGTGGGCTAGGAGGTTGAGACAGGTATCCTGACTCTTAACCGGAGTGGCCAGGGCAGAGGCAAGATCCTGAGGAGCCCGGGAGGAGGGGACGGATCTTTCACAATACTCATTCATGCTCTCTCTCTCTCTTTATCTCATACACACATACAAACCAGGTCCCTGAGATGTGTATTGACTCTCTCATCTTATTTTTTAGGCTTCTATCCCCCCCACCTTCTGATAGTCAAAACTGGCCAGGAACAGCACCTAGCCGGTTAGATGGTTCTTAGCCATCTAAGTGCTAATATTCAGCACGAGACAGCCAGTTATCTCAGCTGAATATCAGTGCTTAGCAGCTAGCTGTCACGTGACATAGCCGGTCATGCTGATATTCAGGTCTGGCCGGCTATATTTGGCAGCCAAATATGGCCGTGCCAATAGATGGAATATCTTCGGTCAGTTCCAACTTAATTGGCCAGTGCTGAATATAGGCTTTGCTGGTTATGTTCAAACTGGCCAAAAATAAACCGGATATTCAATGTCTCTCACCAGAAATGGTTTAGCTTTGAATATCCAGGCTCAGCATCGATTGTGGGACAGGGGCGTAGCTACTATGGGGCCATGGGGGCCTGGGCCCCCGTAGATTTGGCCCTGGACCCCCCTGCCGATGACCCTCTCAACCCCCCTCCCGCCGCCAACCCGCCGTCGCCGTCTGCTACCTTTGCTGGCGGGGGACCCCAACCCCCGCCAGCTGAAGTCTTCTTCCTTCGTTTGGTTTCTGAGTCTGACATCCTGCACGTACAACATGCAGGACGTCAGACTCACAGAAACAGAATGAAGCCCTGCAGATCGCAAGGCTTCATTCTGTTTCTGTGAGTCTGACGTGACGTCAGACTCAGAAACCAAATGAAGGAAAAATACTTTGGCTGGTGGGGGTTGGGGTCCCCCGCCAGCAAAGGTAGGCGAAGGCGACGGCTGGCGGGGGTTGAGAGGGTCGTCGGCGGGGGGTCAAAGTTGTTGGTGGTGGTGCTGGCGGCGGCGGGGGATGTCAGCAATGGCGGAGGGGTGTCGGCAATGGTGGCGGGGGGGGGGGGGGGGGGTCGGCGGCGGCTAAAATGTGCCCCCTCACCTCGGGGTCTGGACCCTCCTACTACTACTACTTAACATTTCTAGAGCGCTACTAGGGTTACGCTGTGCTGTACAGATTAACAAAAAGGACAGTCCCTGCCGAAGTCTGGCTACGCCCCTGACTTTAGTATTTCTATACAGACACTTCAAAGTGTGTTATTTGTTTATATCTACAAGCTGCTTACCAGTTGACAGGGACAATATGTAATCTTACATTACATCTTTATTCTGCTCTTCACGTAAAGGCTTCTGGCTTATTTTTGCCTTTTTTTGTAACCTCTCTATCAGGATGCCCTAACTTTTCTGTTTTGATGGAATTTCTCAAAGATACCTTAGTTTGAGCCATACAATCCAAACAACAGTTAGTTAGTGTATAAATATCTCATTTATTTTTAAACATCCCTATAGAAGATGCTTAAGCTGGAGCCAAAGAAGTATCTAGTATAGCTGAATTAAAAAAAATGTTTAGACAAGATTCTGGAGAACAGATCCATAATTTCTAGCCAGATGGACCTTGTGTATCTCCATGTTTTATATGAGATAGTAATATGGAGCAGATTTTTCTATTGGAACTTGCTGGTTCTAAGACTGGGCACTGTTGGTAATAGGATGCTAGGCTTGGTAGGTCTCACCCAGCATGGCATTTCTTATATTCTTATAACCTAAGCCAAAGCTTTATCACTCAGGCTGCAAAAAACACGTTCTTCTAGATTTTTAAGTTAATTTATACCTAACTGTGACCCACCCTATCTCAAACATTAATTCAAACAGAATCAAGCACATTGGTAATTAGGTGTTCTAACCTGCATTGTGGCTAGAAGCTGATTCAGTCCTGCTTTTGCCCCTCTGCATGCATGACGTTGTAGCTCTGTCTTCCAAAAGAAAGGTAGAATGCATGTAATGGGGAAATACTTGATCTGGATTACACTCTGTGGGTAGACATGGATGACATGACAACCCTGCTGGCTCACTGTAATCTGGAGAAAAGGCTAAGCCAGTCCTGGTTTTAACCCCAGTGTATCTGTGGCTGTATATGTGTAGTTTTTCTTGGAGGCCCTCCAGGTTACATGTTTACACACATTAATGATACCTGAGTATAACCCCTTCCCAGGTTCTCCAGGAGTCTTACCTGGGTAGAAGTCTTTGGATTTGGAGAGTTTAATGGTGGCACCTGTCTCCTTCTGGAGCTGGACGATGGTCTGCCCACCCTTGCCAATGATGGATCCGGCTGCATAGCTGGGAATTAACACCTTCAGGAAATATTCACCTTCCTCTGTGAAAGAAAGGCAGAGGAACTGCCATCAGTGACAGTGCAATGAAGCGCCACCATAGTAAGGAGATCAGATTGGTCCATGATAGCATCAGGACAAGCTGATATGGCTCAAGTTTTATGCCAGCTATATGCACAGAAAAATAATTCTGATTTACTGGTGGCTTGGTGGAAGACCTGATTTTATTTGTTACATTTGTATCCCACCTTTTTCCACTTATTAGAAGGCTCAAAGTGGCTTACATAGTTCCAGAGAGGTAGTTACAGACTCCGGTGTGAACAAATACAGTATACTACTACTACTTATCATTTCTATAGCGCTACAAGGCATACAGTGGTACCATTACAGTGACAAGTACAGTAAAGAAATATCGGTAAATAGGTTGGGGTGATTCAGAAAATATGTTAGGGTGTGATCATGCGTCGGGGTTGAAAATTGTCCCTTTCCTGATTAAAATACCATATTTCATTATTCGGTGTTTATGTCAGATACTGTGGGGTATGCCTTCTTGAATAGGTGAGTTTTTAGGTTTTTTTTTTTTCGGAATTCTAGATGATTATTCATAGATTTCAGGCGTTTTGGTAGAGAATTCCAGATTTCATTTCCCAAGCCCCAATTTCTGTTTGTTGGACTAGTCAGGGTTAGAGGTGCTGCTTTACTGAAATAATGGTGGACACCTGGTGCTGCTTTACTGAAATAATGGTGGACACCTGGAGGGGCATAATTGAACGGGGTGCCCAAGTTGTCATGAGGGTGTCCTCGCAGGACGGCCCCGTAAAGGGGCAGGGCAACTCCTATTATCGAAACAAGATGGGCGTCCATCTTTCGTTTCGATAATACGGTCGGGGACGCCCAAATCATGAAATTTAGTTCGACCTTGGAGATGGTCGTCCTTAGGTCGTTTTTGAGATGGTCATCCCCGGTTTTCGGCGATAATAGAAACCGAGGACGCCCATCTCAAAAACGACCAAATCCAAGCTATTTGGTCATGGGAGGAGCCAGCATTCGTAGTGCACTGGTCCCCCTTACATGCCAGGACACCAGCCGGGCACCCTAGGGAGCACTGCAGTGGACTTCACAAATTGCTCCCAGCTGCATAGCTCCCTTACCTTCGGTGCTGAGCCCCCCAAACCCCACAACTGTACACCACTACCATAACCCTAAGGGGTGAAGGGGGGCATCTACATGTGAGTACAGTGGGTTTGTGGGGGGGGGGGGGGTTGGAGGGCTCAACATTTATCACCACAAGTGTAACAGGTGGGGGGGATGGGCCTGGGTCTGCCTGCCTGAAGTGCACTGCACCCACTAAAAACTGCTCCAGGGACCTGCATACTGCTGTGATGGAGAAGGTATGACATTTGAGGCTGGCAAAAAATGTTTTACATTTTTTTTGGGGGGGTGGGGGGTGGGTGGGAGGGGGTTGGTGACCACTGGGGGAGTAAGGGGAGGTCATCCCCAATGCCCTCTGGTGGTTATCTGGTCAGGGCGTCCTTCTCTTTCGAAAATGCCCCTGCTGGAATCACATACCAACAAGAGGCAGTACCAACCAAACCAGTGACATAATTCAAGCTTGCTTAAAAAAAAGTCGGCTAAGCCAGCAGATGAGAACCATACAACCCATCTCCCTCTCGGCATTACTATCCCTTCCCCTCCCTCAGAGAACCTCTATGATTGTCTCATGCTTTCTTGAATTCTGATGCTGTTCTTGTCTCTATCACCTCCACTAGGGGTCGTTCTATCCAGTTGCCACCCTTTCTTTAAATAAATATTTCATTAGATTACTCCTGAGTAATCGCTTCCTTCATCCGCCCTCACCCATCACCTCTTGCTCTACACATTCCTTTTAATTGAAAACGCCTGCCTCCTCTGCATTAATTCCTTGGCAACACGTCTATATTTCCCCTCTCCCCACCTTTATCCTGGATGTCGACTAAGGTCTATCCAGACCAGGGCGTACGAAAGAGAAAGTCTCTTTTCGAGCAGTGCGTAGGGCTGGGGCGGTTTAAGCCACCACTTTTATTACTTTGACGCTGTCTCAGGAAAATAATTCACTCATTCCAGGAGTTCCTTTTGTAAACTCTTGACATTTTACTAACAGAACTTTAAACAGAAATGTTCAGCAACAAGTCAGTTTAACAGTCATAAATCTTTATCCCCTCATGGGAAAATCATGATGCACCAAGCAGATGGATAGTACCTCAAATTCTCTTTCAGTGTCCATTCAGATCTTAAACCTCCAAGCCCTGGTAGGACAATCTGGGGCTGCAGCTTGTCTGCTCCCTTGCCAGACAAGCATCCCATTGTCCGTCCTTCTCATGTTTAAACCAAAGTGGTGCTGACATCAGCACAGGGAACCTGAAGTTCCATTGCATCCCCTCCAACAAGGGGAATTCCAATCCCTGGTGGTCCAGTGGGCCCAACCCAACCTCCCAATGTAGCCCTGTCCCTGAACCTCCTTCTCTTTCTAAACCCTGCTCCATCTCCTCCCCCATGCAATGCATCTCTCTGGCATCCTGTTCACCCCAAAGGTCCTGGGGGGCAACAGAGGCAATCCCCACTTGCTCCTGCCCCAGCAGCAACCGTCTTCAAAATGGCACTGCTGAGGAGTATTGTGGTACTACAGTTTGGGAATTCAAGCTGCCACATAAGGGCAGTGGGAGCACCACAAGATTACTGCTAGGGGTCAGTGGTGTCATTTTGAAGATGGCTGCCACCAGACAGGAGAGTGGAGATTGTTCCTGCCCCCTGGGGTTTCTGTGGTAAGTCAAGGTTATACTGGTGAGCATAAGCTGTCTGGAAGGGAGCTGATGCAGGTGAGCAGGGGAAGCTAGCTGGCTGGCTGGCTGGCTGGAAGAGAGCCAATACAGATGGGGCGGTGTTGATGCAGATGGAGAGGAAGGGTCACCAGGGGGGGCACCAAAGCAAAAGGTGGTTCAGGGTGCTATTTAGTTTGTTATGATTGTTCTCTTATGTTTTATGGTGAAGGCTTCTGAATATTTTGGCAGCTGTCCTCTAGACAGACTATCCAGTTTACAACCTTTTGAAGATGTGGTCTCCAAAATTGTGCACAATATTCAAAACAATAACTCACTAGTGAATTATACTGTGGCAATTAACACTTCCATTTTCCTGCTGATTATTCTTCTACCTATGTATCCCACCATTCTTCTGGCTTTAGGCGCAGGTATCACTTGTTTGGCTACTTTAAAATCATCTAATATGATTCCTTCCAGATCTCTCTCTTCTTTTACGAACATCAATCCATATATTACATATTTATACCTTGAGCTTTTGCAATTCATCTGCATGATGTTGCGATGTTTTTTAATATTAAAGTTTAGCTGCTGAACTCTAGGCCATTCTTCAAGCTTTCTTAAATCTCTCCACATGATTTAGGGATTTTCAAGGATGTGTACAGATGTGGTGAAGTGGGAAGAAGACAACCCAAAGTCTAGTATATGGTTGGTAGAACTGGTAGGCCACTGACAACTACTATGTAACCCAAAACACAAATCCTCTGAGCAATACTGCAAACTTGTCTTACAGTTTTATATCAGAGTAAAGATTCCCCTTATAACAAAATGTCCTAGGTCAATTACCTTCTCTCCCCACTTAGGGAGCCCGGTCTCATTTCTTATTCAAATTCACCCTTCAGTTACATTTCTGCTAGAGAAGTGCTCTTCTAATCCCACCACTTCAAGTCACCTGGGACAAGACTTTGATCTGATCATGGTTAGTGCTTGGAGACATCACTCTAGTCTGAGAAAAGGGGAAAGCAACATTGCTTACCTGTAAAAGATGTTTTCTGTAGACAAGATTTATCAAGCATACAGGTTGGTGACATCATATGAGGGCACTAAGATGGAATAGCTTTCCCAGAGCTTAGAAATACTGTAAAGTTCTGACTGTATATAGCCCTTCCAAAGCACAGCAGCCCCTCAGTTAGTTTAAAGCTTGAAATCAACTCTTGAGCAGGTGGTTGGGATTATGTGCCTGATTAATCCCTTTGTCTGTGGAGAACACCTGTTACAATCGAGCAACTTTGTTTTCACTGTTGACAATTGTATCATGCACACATATGGGTGATTCCCAAGCTCAGGTTTGTTCTCACATTTGCAAAACATGTTCAACAGTTATGGAACAATCCACTAAGCTGTTTTATGCAAGAGTTGACTAGCAGGGTAGGCAGGTTTAAGGCCCCCATGACATGGGGGTCTGGGGCAATTGCCCTGTTGACTAGTTTATGTGAACAGATTATTTGCATTGTTCTTGACTGAAGATTTGTTGAGGCAATAGTGTGAAGCAGATACAAAGCAAGGAACAGATAGGTCCTTTGCAGAGGTTCCGTGCTAAAGCACATTTCAAGAGAGGTACAGTAACAGCAACAATTCTAATCTGATGAGGTTTGATTCTGCTGGCTAGAGGATTACAAACTTGATCATAGAAGAAATAAATACAGACTTTTTGAAAGACTATGTCCTTATGTAATCAGCAAGAGTTCACTTACATTCCAGAGTATGGAGAGCTTTCTCATGCTGGTGCCTATGATTCTTAGAATAGAAAGGAAGTAACAACATTATTCTTTCCATGATATAACAGAGGTGACTACTTTTGATATGAACTTAGGATGCATTCATAGAACTATTCTAAGGAGACATGTATGGGACCCATAAATAATCAAGACTTGAAGTTCATTGGATATCTGATTGCTGTTCACAAAATCTCATACCCATGCAGGCTCTTGGAATAGAAAAAGGAAGCCCGATCATACCTGCTTGTTAAAATAAAATATGGTCACCTTGTTGTCTGTCTGAACTAGAAATGACTAACCATAAAGGAGGTGGACTAACATTAGGAGAGAATAAATGTCTGTTCTTAGCTCCAGATGAGTAATGTGAAGGATCTTTTTGGCTCTTCATTGATACCTTGAGTATGTAGTTGGCCAAGGTGAGCTTCTCATTAGTATTATGATCCATCCATGATGAGAACAAACTGTTGCTGCTGAGACATACAAAGGAGTCCTCTGTGTAGGTTGGCTTCTTTAGTCCACCACTGCAACATGAAATAAAGGCAGGCAGATGGGAAGATCTTCCTGGATAAGGAATAGTATATTTGATGTTATTGAAAACTTAGGTCCTATTGTGATCTTCTCACTTTGAGAATTGCAAAAGGAACCATATGCACTGTGGAAGCCATATGTTCCAGAATTTACAAATAGGTCTGGGCTGTGAGCCAAGTATTGCATTTAACTGCCTAAACAGACTGTACAAGACAGTAAAGTCTATCATGAGGAAGAAAAGTTTTCACTTGTTCTGTGTCTAGAACTGTCCCAGTAAAGGATATCTTCTATTGTGGTAGAAGAGATGATTTTCTGAAGTTTATATGGAATATCAATGACTGAAGAAAGCATATGGCTATACCCCTTAACTGAATTGGAAGGGGGGAAAAAACCCTGTTTGTGTAATTAGGCTACTACAGTCAAACACTGGTGAACACTCTGGGAGCTGAAGAAAGTCTGAAATGGAGGTTTTTGTATGAATTGATCTGAAAGATAAAGTGAAGGTACTTTTTGTAGCTTTGATGGACTCGTACATGAGTGTAAGTAATGTTGAGGTTCAGAGAACATTGAAAGTCTCCTCTGTTCAAAAACAAGAGAATAGTGGGAAGGGTTTTCATTGTGAACTTTTTCTTCATAAGGAATAGAGATACCTGAAATTCAGAAATGGCAGTAGTCTACCAAACTTCTTCAAAATAAGGACATTTCTGGGATACGGCTCTTGATCTGTTTCATTAGATGAGACTGGTTTGATTGTATTCTTAATCTTGTATTGACAAAGCTTAGTATGAAACGGTGATGGTTGACTTCAACTGAAGGGTCTTCTCAGGAGAATGGAGAGAAACCACAGACGACAGCCAGTTTTGATGATGCTTAGTGCCCAGGAATATGTTCATTTCTTGAGGAAGAACTGTACCCAATGTCCTACAGGTATGGCAGGATATGGATTAATCAAGAAACTGACTGTGTTTGAATTGCAAGTCCAAAGTAAGAAGGCCACTTAGACTAAGTGTGCTGCATATGATTGGGTTGACTCCTTTCCTTTGAAAGGGCCTGGGGAAAAAATGGTGCTGGGCTTTGTCTTGTGAAGGGGAATGCAGTTTTGTTTTGTTTTTTTAAACTAATTTTAAACAGTATAATGTTGGTTCTCCTGGAAGATAAAGTGGGCTATGCAACAAGAATAGGAAGATGTTGAAGGATTGTACAGTGACCTTTTAGAGTGTTGATTATTTCAATTACTATTTCTCCAGAAACATAATCATAGTGCAAGGTGTCTGAGCCAACTCTGTATAGGCAAATTCTCTAAGGCCCAGTGCCCTTAACATCTGGCAGTCACAACTGAAGCAGAGAGCTAGAAAGCTGTGTCAAAATCATCAGCAGTGGAATAAATGAACAGAGATTTAATTGTAGACATTTAAAATATAGTTATGAAAGAGGGGGTACTACTAATAGGTAATTTTAATACACCAGATGTCAATTGGAGTATCCCTTTTTACGGGGTCTAGAAGTAGGGAGATCCTGTATTCTCTACAGGGAGAACAGTTCCAACATTAGTAATGGAACCCATATGAGACGAGGTCATATTGGGCTTAGTGCTTTCGAATGGAGGGAGTGTTTCTGATGTTGTAATGGGTAATCATCTAGAATCCAGTAATCACTGGACGGTGTGGTTCAATATTAAGACAGGTGTGGAGAAGGTTCATTCAAAAGTGAAGGTTCTAGACTTCAAAAATACTAACTTTGTTGAGGTGGGGGAGGGGGAATTACCTTGAGGTGTTGTTAGCTGGAAAGAAACATTTGGAAGAAATAGGAAAGCAGTGTGCAAAACTGAAAGGAGCTATTTTAAGAGCAACAAACCTATCTGCAAAGGAAGTAAATAAAAGTAAGGGAAAAAGAAGGTCACGTTAATTCTCAACAGTAGTATCTGAAAAGCTAAGGAATAAGAGGTCAGTCTCTATAAACTAAGTCCATAAGTATATAAGTATTGCCACACTAGGACAGACCAAAGGTCCATCAAATCCAGAGTCCTGTTTATAACAGTGGCCAATCCAGGTCACAAATACCTGGCAAGTTCAAAACGTTTTATGCTGCTTATCCCAGAAATAGCAGTGGATTTTCCCTAAGACATTTTAATAATGGTCTAGGGAATTTTCCTTTAGGAAGCCGTCCAAACCTTTTTAAACCCCGCTAAGCTAACCGCCTTTACCACATTTTCTGGAAACGAATTCCAGAGTTCAATTATACATTGAGTGAAGAAAGCTTTTCTCCGATTCATTTTAAATTTACTACTTTGTAGCTTCATCACATGACTCCTAGTTCTAGTATTTTTGGAAAGAGTAAAAAAACGATTCATATCTACCGGTTCCACTCCACTCATTATTTTATAGACCTATTTCATATCTCTCCTCAGCCATCTTTTCTCCAAGCTGAAGAGCCCTAGCCGCTTCAGGCTTTCCTCATTGGGAAGTCGTCCCATCCCCTTTATCATTTTCGTTGCCCTTCTTTGTACCTTTTCTAATTCACCTATATCTTTTTTGAGATGCGGCGACCAGAATTGAACACAATATTCGAGGTGCGGTTGCACCATGGACCAATACAAAGGCATTAAAACAGCCTCATTTTTGTTTTCCATTCCATTCTATTTGCTTTCTTAGCTGCTGCAGCACACTGAATACAGGGTTTCAGTGTATCATCAACGAAAACGCCTAGATCCCCTTCTCTGTCGGTGACTCCTAACGTGGAACCTTGCATTACGTAGCTATAATTCAGGCTCCTCTTTCCCGCATGCATCACTTTACACTTTCTCACATTAAATGTCATCTGCCATTTAGATGCCCAATCTTCCAGTCTCATAAGGTCCTCTTGTAATTTTTCACAATCCTCTTGCGATTTAACAACTTTGAATAACTTTGTGTCATCAGAAAATTTAATTACCTCACTAGTTACCCCCATCTCTAGATTATTTATAAATATGTTAAAAAGCAGCGGTCCCACCACGGACCCCTGGGAACCACACTATCTACCCTTCTCCATTGAGAATACTGACCATTTAACCCTACTCTCTGTTTTCTATCCTTAACCAGTTTTTAATCCACAATAGGACACTACCTCCTATCCCATGACTCTACAATTTCTTCTGGAGTCTTTCATGAGGTACTTTATCAAATGCCTTTTAAAAATCCAGATACACAATATCAACTGGCTCATCTTTATCCACATGTTTGTTCACCCTTTCAAAGAAATGTAATAGATTGGTGAGGCAAGATTTCCCTTCACTAAATCCATGTTGGCTTTGTTTCATTAATCCATGCTTTTGAATATGCTCTGTAATTTTGTTATTTATAATAGTCTCTACCATTTTGCTCGGCACCAACATCAGGCTCACCGGTCTATCATTTCCTGGATCTCCTCTGGACCCTTTTTTAAATATCAGCATTACATTGGCCACCATCCAATCTTCCGGTACCATGCTCGATTTTAAAGATAAATTACATATTACTAACAATAGTTCTGCAAGTTTATTTTTCAATTCTAGCAGTACTCTGGGATGAATATCATCTGGTCCAGGAGATCTGCTACTCTTCAATTTGTCAAAAATTGCCCCATTACATCCTCCAGGTTTATAGAAATTTCATTCAGTTTTCTGACTCATCAGCTTTGAATACTATTTCTGGCACTGGTGTCTCTCCCAAATCTTCCTCGGTGAAGACCGAAGCAAAGAATTCATTTAATCTCTCCATTATGGCTTTGTCTTCCCTGATTGCTCCTTTTACCCCTCGGTCATCTAGTGGAGCAACCAATTCTTTTTCCGGCTTCTTGCTTTAAATATATCTAAAAAAAAAAATTTTACTATATGTTTTTGCCTCCAACGCAATCTTTTTTTTCAAAGTCTCTCTTTGCCTTCCTTATCAGAACTTTGCATTTGACTTGACATTCCTTATGTTGTTTCTTATTATTTTCAATCAGTTCCTGCTTCCATTTTCTGAAGGACTTTCTTTTAGCTCTACATAAGTACATAAGTATTGCCATACTGGGAAAGACCAAAGGTCCATCAAGCCCAGCATACTGTTCCCAACAATGACCAATCCAGGTCACAAATACCTGGCAAGATCCCCAAAAAAGCACAAAACATTCTATATGGCTTATCCCAGAAATAGTGGATTTTCCCCAAGTCCAATTAATAATGGTCTATGGACTTTCTTTAGGAACCCATCCAAACCTTTTTTAAACTCCGCTAAGCTAACCGCCTTTACCACATTCTCTGGCAACGAATTCCACAGTTTAATTACACATTAACTGAAGAAAATTTTTTTCCGATTCATTTTAAATTTGTTTCATCGCATGCCCCCTAGTCCTAGTATTTTTGGAAAGCGTAAACAGACGCTTCACATCTACCCGTTCCACTCCACTCATTATTTTATAGACCTCTATCATATCTCCCCTGAGCCTCCTTTTCTCCAAACTGAAAAGCCCTAGTCACTTTAGCCTTTCCTCATAGAGAAGTCGTCCCATCCCCTTTATCATTTTCGTTGCCCTTCTCTGCACCTTTTCTAATTCCACTATATCTTTTTTGAGATACAGCGACCAGAATTGACCATAATATTTGAGATGCGGTCAAACCATGGTGCGATAGAAATGCATTATAATATCCTCATTTTTGTTTTCCATTCCTTTTCTAATAATATCTAACATTCTATTTGCTTTCTTAGCCGCAGCAGAACACTGAGCAGAAGGTTTCTACGTATCATCAACGTGGAACCTTGCATGACGTAGCTATAATTCGGGTTCCTCTTTCCCACATGCATCACTTTGCACTAGCTCACATTAAACTTCATCTGCCATTTAGAAGCCCAGTCTCGTAAGGTCCTCTTGTAATTTTTCACAATCCTCTCGCGACCTAACAACTTTGAATAACTTTGTGTCATCAGCAAATGTAATTACTTCACTAGTTGCTCCCATCTCTAGGTCATTTATAAATATGTTAAAAAGCAGCGGTCCCAGCACAGACCCCTTTATTCACGTTTGTTCACCCCTTCAAAGAAATGTAGTAGATTTCCCTTCACTAAATCCATGCTTTTGAATATGCTCTGTAATTTTGTCCTTTATAATAGTCTCTACCATTTTGCCCGGCACCGACGTCCTGTAATTTCCAGGATCTCCTCTGGAACGTTTTTTAAAAATCGGTGTTACATTAGCCACCCTCCAATCTTCCGGTACCACGCTCAATTTTAAGGATAAATTACAGATTACTAACAATAATTCTGGAAGTTCATTTTTAAGTTCTATCAATACTCTGGGATGAATATGATCCAGTCCAGGAGATTTGCTACTCTTCAGTTTGTAGAACTGCCCCATTACATCCTCAAGGTTTATAGAGAATTCATTAAATTTCTCAGACTCGTCAGCTTCGAATACTATTTCTGGCACTGGTATCCCCCCAAACTTCCACGGTGAAGACCGAAGCAAAGAATTCATTTAATCTCTCTGCTATGGCTTTGTCTTCCCTGATCGCCCCTTTTACTCCTCGGTCATCTAGCGGTCCAACTGATTCTTTTGCCGGCGTCCTGCTTTTAATATACCTAAAAAAAATTTTTACTATGTGTTTTGGCCTCCAATGCAATATTTTTTCGAAGTCCCTCTTAACCTTCCTTATCAGTGCTTTGCATTTGACTTGACATTCCTTATGCTGTTTCTTATTATTTTCAGTCAGTTCCTTCCATTTTCTGAAGGATTTTCTTTTAGCTCTATTAGCTTCCTTCACCTCACTATTTAACCACGCCGGCTGTCGTTTGGTCTTCTGTCCTCCTTTTTTAATACATGGAATATATTTGGCCTGGTGAAGTAGGAAGTACTCCTGTAGCCAGGACCTGCCCACCAGGGGATGTACTATC
The DNA here is from genome assembly GCF_901765095.1 of Microcaecilia unicolor. Lineage (NCBI taxonomy): Eukaryota > Metazoa > Chordata > Amphibia > Gymnophiona > Siphonopidae > Microcaecilia > Microcaecilia unicolor. The sequence continues at coordinate 150,421,157 of NC_044041.1, read as the reverse complement.
CTCTCGCACCAAGGATATGTCTCCAAGTGCTGCCCGGGAGGGAAAGGTTAGGACAGCTGTTGTAGTTGGTGATTCGATCATTAGGCATATAGATAACTGGGTGGCTGGTGGACGTGAGGATCGCCTGGTGACTTGCCTGCCTGGTGCGAAGGTGGCGGACCTCACGCATCACCTAGATAGGATTCTAGATAGTGCTGGGGAGGAGTCCGCTGTCTTGGTACATGTGGGTACCAATGACATAGGAAAATGTGGGAGAGAGATTCTGGAAGCCAAATTTAGGCTCTTAGGTAGAAAGCTCAAATCCAGATACTCTAGGGTAGCATTTTCTGAAATGCTACCTGTTCCACGCGCAGGGCCGAAGAGACAGGCAGAGTTCTGGAGTCTCAATGCGTGGATGAGACGATGGTGCAGGGAGGAGGGTTTTAGATTTGTTAGGAACTGTGCATCATTCTGGGGAAGGGGGAGCCTATTCCGAAAGGATGGGCTCCACCTTAACCAGGGTGGGACCAGGCTGCTGGCGTCGGCATTTAAAAAGGAGATAGAGCAGCTTTTAAACTAGAAATGGGGGGAAGGCCGACAGTCGCTCAAAAGCGTATGGTTCGGGATAAGGTATCTTGCAAAGATACCTCACAAACAGGGAAGATAGGGCTTCTGGACAGTGAGGTTGCACAACAGACTGTGGTAGGCCAGGTGCCCTTAAATACAACTAAAGATCAGGCAAAAGATGGCAAATCAGTAGTGTCCAGTACTAAGCATCAGGCAAATAGGAACAACAAACATACTCTGAAATCTCTATATGTAAATGCTAGGAGTCTAAGAAATAAGATGGAAGAGTTGGAATACATGGAGGGGCATAATCGAACGCCTATCTCCATGGGCGTCTATGTCCGAAAACAGGTACAGTAAGTGAAGAGGCGGGACAGACCGTATTTTCAAAAAAATGGACGTTTTTCAGCTGAGCGTTTGTTTTTTTTTAGTGATAATGGAAACTAAAAATGCCCAGCTCAAAAACGTCCTAATCCGAGCCATTTGGTCGTGGGAGGGGCCACAATTCGTAGTACACTCGCCCCCCTGACATGCCAGGACACCAACTGGGCACCTTAGAGGTCAGTGCGGTGGACTTCAGACAACGCTCCCACGTGCATAGCTCCCTTACCACGGGTGCTGAGCACCCAACCCCCCCCCCCAAAACCCACTACCCACAAATGTACAACACTACCATAGCTCTTAAGGGTGAAGGGGGCACCTACATGTGGGTACAGTGGGTTTTGGAGACCTCCCATTTACTAGCACAAGTGTTACAGGTAGGGGGGATGGGCCTGGGGCCACCTGGCTGAAGTGCACTGCGGTACCCTCTAAAAGTGCTCCAGGGACCTGCATACACGCAGGCCTCTAGGACTTGTTGCTGCTATATAACATTGGCACACCAGTTGACACCTGAAAACTAATCTCTCCAAAAACGTCCTTTATTGGAATAAGCACGCTTACTCACAGTTAACTGCAGATCAGAGGTTGTGCCCCACTGGCAACGAGTCTCCCTGGTACTGAGATTAGCAGTAGGTCAGAGCTGGCAGAATGGTGTACAATGCCCTCTTTCAGCCACATTCAAGGTAAGAACTAAGTTCTGTAACGTGGCTAACACGTGAAAGGGATCTAAAGCTGGCTTACAAAAATGGCCACTATCTCATGGACTACCGGAAACAAAACAGGACACACTCTGACCCAGTAAGCAGGGGGAAAAGCACCATGGGAGTAGAGCCTACCAACTACCAACATCGTGAGCATTTGCCACAAGCTAGTGGAATCACGGAGCCTGATACCCTACACCCACCACAATGCATTGCTGATGTGACTCTGCAGTGCGCATAACAGAAAAGGTGTCACACTCACCCGAGAGCCACATCAGAACCAGGGAAAAGCTGTCACAGGATAGAACACATTCTGCTGTCATGGAGGTGGGTACAGCATTTGAGGCTGGCATAGAGACTGGAAAAAAAGTTTTTAAAGTGGGGTTTTTTGGTGGGAGGGGGTTAGTGACCACTGGGGGAGTCTGGGGAGGTCATCCCCGATTCCCTCCAGTGGTCATCTGGTCAGTTGGGGCACTTTTTTGGGACTTGTTCGTGAAAAAAAGGGTCCACAAAAAGTGACCCAAAATTGCGGTAAAAACGCCTCTTTTTTCGATTATCAGCTAAAGACGCCCATCTCTCCTCGGCCGATAACCACGCCCCAGTTCCGCCTTCACCACGCCTCCGACACGCCCCCGTCAACTTTACCCGTTTCCGCAACGGATTGCAGTTGGAAACGCCCAAAATCGGCTTTCGATTATACCGATTTGGGCGCCCACGGGAGAAAGACGCCCATCTCCCGATTTGGGTCGCAATATAGGCGTTTTTCTCTTTCGATTATAAGCAGGATAGTAACATATTCTGAAAGGATGGGCTCCACGTTAACCAGGGTGGGACCAGGCTGCTGGCGTCGGCATTTAAAAAGGAGATAGAGCAGCTTTTAAACTAGAAATGGGGGGAAGGCCGACAGTCGCTGAAAAGCGCATGGTTCGGGATACGGTATCTTGCAAAGATACCTCACAAACAGGGAAGATAGGGCTTCTGGATAGTGAGGTTGCACAGCAGACCGTGGTAGGCCAAGTGCCCTTAAATACAACTAAAGATCAGGCAAAAGATGGCAAATCAGTAGTGTCCAGTACTAAGCATCAGGCAAATAGGAACAACAAACATACTCTGAAATCTCTATATGTAAATGCTAGGAGTCTAAGAAATAAGATGGGAGAGTTGGAATATATTGCACTAAATGAAAAATTGGATATAATAGGCATTACTGAGACCTGGTGGAAGGAGGATAACCAATGGGACACTGTCATACCGGGGTACAAAGTATATCGTAGTGATAGGGTGGACCGGACTGGTGGAGGGGTAGCATTGTATATTAACGAGAGCCTTGACTCAGATAGATTACAAATTCAGCAGGACACAAATCACACCTTTGAATCATTGTGGGTTGAAATTCCATGTATAAAAGGGAAAATGACGGTGATAGGAGTGTACTACCGTCCGCCTCGCCAGGATGAGCAGGTAGACGCAGAAATGATAAAAGAAATCAGAGACGCAAACAAAATTGGCAATGTGATAATAATGGGTGACTTCAATTATCCAAATAGAGACTGGGCAAATGTACAATTCCTTGATGAAATCAAGGACAGCTTTATGGAGCAGCTGGTGCAGGAGCTGACGAGAGAAGGAAAAATTCTAGACTTGGTCCTTAGTGAAGCGCATGATCTGGTGAGGGACGTTTTGGTACTGGGGCCACGATAACAGTGATCATAATATGATCAGTTTTAATATCAACCTTGAAGTAATTATACACAGGAAGTCAAATACGTTAGTGTTTAACTTTAAAAAAGGAGACTATGATAAAATGAGAAGAATGGTGGAAAAAAAACTTAGGGGGACAACTGAGAGGGTAAAAACTATACAACAGGCATGGACGCTGTTCAAAAATACCATCCTGGAGGCCCAGGACGAACATATTCCACTAATTAGAAAAGAAAGACGGAACTCCAAAAGACAGCCGGCCTGGTTGAAAAGTGAGGTGAAGGAAGCTATTAGGACTAAAAGAAATACCTTCAGAAAATGGAACAAGGAACCGTCTCAAAAAATAGCAAGAAGCAGCATAAGGAGTGTCAAAGCAAATGCAAGGCGCAGATAAAGAAGGCCAAGAGAGATTACGAAAAAAGATAGCATTAGAGGCAAAAAAACAGTAAACATTTTTTCGGTATATTAACAGCAGGAAGCCGGCAAAAGAATCGGTTGGGCCGCTGGATGACCGAGGATTGTGAAAAATTACAGAAGGACATTACGAGACTGGGAGACTGGGCGGCTAAATGGCAGATGACATTTAATGTGAGCAAGTGCAAGGTGATGCATGTGGAGAAAAAAGAACCCAAATTATAGCTACGTCATGCAAGGTTCCACGTTAGGAGTTACGGACCAAGAAAGGGATCTGGGTGTCGTCGTTGATAATACACTGAAACCTTCTGCTCAGTGTGCTGCTGCAGCTCGGAAAGTGAATAGAATGTTGGGTATTATTAAGAAAGGTATGGAAAACAGGTGTGAGGATGTTATAATGCCGTTATATTACTCCATGGTGCGACCGCACCTTGAGTATTGTGCTCAATTCTGGTCGCCGCATCTCAAGAAAGATATAGTGGAATTGGAAAAGGTGCAGCGAAGGGCGACTAAAATGATAGCGGGGATGGGACGAGTTTCCTATGAAGAAAGACTAAGGAGGCTAGGGCTTTTCAGCTTGGAGAAGAGACGGCTGAGGGGAGACATGATAGAGGTATATAAAATAATGAGTGGAGTGGAACAGGTGGATGTGAAGTGTCTGTTCACGCTTTCCAAAAATACTAGGACTAGGGGGCATGCGATGAAACTACAGTGTAGTAAATTTAAAACAAATCGGAGAAAATTTTTCGTCACCCAATGCATAATTGAACTCTGGAATTCGTTGCTGGAGAACCTGGTAAAGGCGGTTAGCTTGGCAGAGTTTAAAAAGGGGTTAGACAGTTTCCTAAAGGACAAGTCCATAAACCGCTACTAAATGGACTTGGGAAAAATCCACAATTCCAGGAATAACATGTATAGAATGTTTGTACGTTTGGGAAGCTTGCTAGGTGCCCTTGGCCTGGATTGGCCGCTGTTGTGGACAGGATGCTGGGCTCGATGGACCCTTGGTCTTTTCCCAGTGTGGCATTACTTATGTACTTATGAACAGCATCCACGCCTGATGTAAATTTTTGACCCTCGCAGTCGCTCCTCTAAGTTTTCTTTTCACCGTTCTTCTCATTTTATCATAGTCTCCTTTTTTAAAGTTAAATGCTAACGTATTTGATTTCCTATGTATACTTACTTCAAAGCTAATATCAAATCTGATCATATTATGAACACTGTTATTAAGCGGCCCCAGCACCATTAACTCCCGCACCAGATCACGCGCTCCACTAAGGACTTGGTCTAGAACTTTTCCTTCTCTTGTCGGCTCCTGGACCAGCTGCTCCATAAAGCAGTCCTTGATTTCGTCAAGGAATTTTACCTCCCTAGCATGCCCCAATGTTACATTTACCCAGTCAATATCGGGGTAATTGAAATCACCAATTATTATTGTGTTGCCCAGTTTGTTTGAGTCCCTAATTTCCTTTAACATTTCTACATCCGTCTGTTCGTCCTGGCCAGGCGGATGGTAGTACACTCCTATCACTATCCTTTTCCCCTTTACACATGGAATTTCAATCCAAGATGTGTTTTGTTTCCTGCAGAATTTTCAATCTATTTGATTCAAGGCCCTCCTTAACATACAATGCTACCTGTCCATCAATTCGATCCACCCTATCATCACTATGATATAATTTGTACCCCGGCATGACAGTGTCCCACTGGTTATCTTCCTTCCACCAGGTTTCGGAGATGTCTATTATATCTAATTGGAGGAGTGGCCTAGTGGTTAGAGCACCGGTCTTGTAATCCAGAGATGGCTGGTTCAAATCCCACAGCTGCTCCTTTTGATCTTGGGCAAGTCACTTAACCCTCCATTGCCTCAGGTACAAACTTAGATTGTGAGACCTCCTGGGACAGAGAAATATCCAGAGTACCTGAATGTAACTCACCTTGAGCTACTACTGAAAAAAAAGGTGTGAGCAAAATCTAAATAAATAAAATTTTCATTTAGTGCAATATATTCTAACTTTCCCATCTTATTTCTTAGGCTTCAGGCATTCACATATAGATATTTCAAACAATGTTTGTTGTTCCTATTTACCTCATGCTCAGTACTTGACAGTATTAATTTGCAATCTTTTGTCTGATTTTTATTTTAGGACACCTGATCTACTATGGTCTCTTTTGCAAACTTACTATCGGGATACCTGATCTTCCCTGTTTTGGTGATATCTTTGAAAGCTACCTTATTCCAAACCATGCACTTCTGAGTGACTTTCGGCCTTCCCCCAGTTTCTAGTTTTTTAAAGGACAATGCCAGCAGCCTGGTCTCACCCTGGTTAAGGTGAAGCCCATCATTCCAGAATAGACTCCTCCTTTCCCAGAATGTTGCCCAGTTCCTAACAAATCTAAAACCCTCCTCCTTGCAGCATCGTCTCACACACACTTTGAGACTTTAGAGCTGTGCCTGTCTCTTGGGCCCTGCACCTGGAACGGGTAGCACTTCAGAAAATGCTACCCTAGAGGTTCTGGATTTGAGCTTTCTTCCTAAGAGCCTAAATTTGGCTTCCAGAACCTATCTCCCACATTTTCCTATGCCATTGGTACCCACATGTACCAAGACAGCCGGCTGCTCCCCAGCACAATCTAAAATCCTATCTAGGTGATGTGTGAGGTCTGCCACCTTCGCACCAGGCAGGCAAGTGACCAGGCGATCCTCATGTCCACCAGCCACCCAGCTATCTACATGTCTAATAATCGAATCACCAACTAAAACAACTGTTCTAACCCTTCCCACCTGGGCAGTAGCTCCTGGAGACACATCCTCGGTGCAAGAGGATATTGCATTCCCTGGTGTGCTGTTCCTGTCTACAGCATTACTTTGCTTCTTAGAAACTAATTAAATGTAATTAAAACTCTAATGAAAATTCCCCTATAAATGAAAAGTTGAGCTAGGGGTGGGTGGGAATGAGTACTGAACTGGGCCCTTCTGTACCTTCAAGAGTCTATTTGTTAATACTGTGGCAGAAACTTCAATTTTTAAAACTATGGGGGAAAGGGTATAGAAACTAGCTAATAAAGTTTGAATGCTTTTTTTTTACTTTTAAAATTCTAACTGTGTTTATCAATATCCTACAATTCCTCTTTTAAACCCTAATCTTTAAGTTACCAAGCTCAGAATAAAATAATGCCACTTACCCACAGAGATGTCCACTTCTCTCAGAAGTTCTCAGAAAGAAAGTTAAGTGGGACCTTTCTTCTCTATATAATTTGGATTCTAAGGAAACTATTTCAGGCAAACCCTTTTAAGCTAGCCCAGTAATCAAATTGCCCTTAGTAACCTTAGCAACTATTCTACTTCCTCGCACCTTAATTAACAACTAAGTCAGGTCAACTGCAGTGCTACCTTTCCAGCAGGCAAGAACAGAGAATAACTTTCGTTTAGGACAGTTCAAGCCTTGCTACTATCCTTTTTATACTCTTGGCTATTAAGTTTCAATCTCTAGAGAAATTTTCAGTTTAAAACTATAGAGAAAAGGGATTGCACACTATGGAAACTAGTTAATAATACTTGCTTCCCTCTCTTCTATTTTTATTTTCTTTCTAAGACTAAACTGGGCCCTTCTGTGCCTTCTAGAGACTGTTAATGCTGTGTCAGAAACTTCAAGTTTTAAAACTATGGGGAAAAGGGTATGGAGACTCGCTAATAAAGTTTGCTTGCCTTTTTTTTTTTTTTTTTAAATTCTGTGTTTATCAATATCCTACAATTCCTCTTTTAAACCCTAATCTTTACATGAGATGACAGAATGAGGAAGACAGGAAACAATATCTGGAAAAGCTAAGCGAAGCAAAGACAGACAGGAAAGCAAAGATGTGAATGGAAGAAAAAATAGCCAATACAGTAAAATGGAGGGACAAGATATATGTAGATATGTTAGTAATAGGAGGAAGTGCAAAAGTGGCATTGTGAGACTGAAGGGTGAAGGGAAGGAATAAGCAGAAGCTGATAGGTATTTCTGTTCTGGGTTCACAGATGAAGGAACAGGAATAGGACCACAGAAGGCAAATATAAATAGGACTGATTCCCAAAGGACTGTATTTGTGAGTAGCTCATGACACTAAAGGCAGCCAAAACAATGGGGTCCAGTGGCATACATCTGAAGGTACTGAAGGAACTTAGGGGAGTTCTGGCATCTCCGCTGTCTGACCTTTTCAATTCTTCTCTAGAGTCAGGCGTGGTCACGAAGAAGTGAAGAGTGGATGTTAATCTCTGGAACTCTTTGCCAGAGGATGTGGTAATAACACTTAGCATGTCTGGGTTTAAAAAAGGTTTGGACAAATTCCTGGAGGAAAATTCCATAGTCTGCTACTGAGGCAGACAAAGGAAGCAACTGCTTGCTCTGGGATTTGTAATATGGAATGTTGCCATGATTTGGGTTTCTGCCAGGTACTTGTGACCTGGCTTGGCCACTGTTTGGAAAACAGGATACTGGGCTAGATGGACCATAGGTCTAACTCAGTGTCGCGTCCCGCCGCGCTCCTACCTGCTCTCCCGCCGTGAGGGGCGGGAGTCAGCGGCCTCCGCGGGGCGGAGTGGCGTTCCGGGGGCTCCGGGGTGGAGGTGGGTGTTGTTGCGGGGGTGGCGGGTCGGCACGAGACCGGCGGTCGGCGACGGCGACCGCCGGCCCCGCTATCGCCGGGTGTGGAGGCAAGCTTCGCGCCGCTCAAGATGGCGGCGCTGGTATGCGGGCACCGGGGTCTTCCGCTCTCCCGAGCCGGAGCTCCGCCCACCAGGCACCGGATTGGAGGGCCGAGGCAGTGGCTCCACCTGGGAGGTCGGGCAGCACCAATCCAGGGGGCTCTGCCGACTCCCGGGGTCGGATTGGTGGTCTGCTTCCACGAGGGCGGGGCGGCTAATAAGGCTCAATATTTAAAGAAGGAAGCTAAGCTAACACTTCGCTTCCAGTTCTGTTCCGTAGCCGCTATCCAAAGACTGTGCTGAGATTCTCCAGGATTGCTAGCCGCTATCCAAAGACTGTGCTGAGACTCTCCAGGATTGCTAGCCGCCTTGCTAGCCGCTATCCAAAGACTGTGCTGAGACTCTCCAGGATTGCTAGCCGCCTTGCTAGCCGCTATCCAAAGACTGTGCTGAGACTCTCCAGGATTGCTAGCCGCCTTGCTAGCCGCTATCCAAAGACTGTGCTGAGATTCTCCAGGATTGCTAGCCGCCTTGCTAGCCGCTATCCAAAGACTGTGCTGAGACTCTCCAGGATTGCTAGCTGCCTTGCTAGCCGCTATCCAAAGACTGTGCTGAGACTCTCCAGGATTGCTAGCTGCCTTGCTAGCCGCTATCCAAAGACTGTGCTGAGACTATCTCCAGGATTGCTGGCCGTCCTTGCTAGCCGCTATCCGAGACTGTGCTGATATTAGCTACAGGATTGCTAGCCGCCCTTGCTAGCCGCTATCCTAAGACTAAGTTTGTTGATTGCTAGCCAGGTCAGTCCGACAACCCCGTGGTTCCAGCAGTCCTGCTGGCCGCCTGCAGCTGGGGGCTCAACCCTTGGTGAACGGCGGCTGCCGCGGGTGAAGAGTCGGGGTTGTACGGCTGTCCTCTGAGGTCCTTCGGGCCTTGCGGGGCCTAAGGGCTCACCAACAAAAGACAAGACAGGAACCGGAAGCCATGAGCTCGCCTACGCAGCCCGATCTACGGGACCTGGCTAAGGTACTTCAGCAGCAGCAGGAACAGCTGAACGCCCTGTCGGGGGCACTCCAGAACGTGTGCTCTCAGCTGTCGTCACTTCAGGTACAGAACCAGGCCGCTGCGGTCCAGGGGTCCGCAGCGGCTCCCCGTCCGGGAGGGTTCCGCGTGGGACCTCGGTTCCCTGAACCTGCACGATATGATGGGGCCCCCGGAGGCTGCCGGGGTTTCCTCAATCAGTGCAACTTAGCCTTCCGGATGCAACCGGAGGCATTTTCATCAGACCAGATTAAGGTGGGATATGTGCTTGGCCTATGCGAGGGGAAGGCCCTGGCATGGGCGTCCCCGCTAAGCGAACAGCAGGACCCCATCCTGGACGATTATGCCGAATTCCAGTGCCGTTTCCGCATGGTGTTCGACCTCCCTGGCAGGCCGTCCTCCGTGGCGTCGGAATTGCTGCGAATTCAACAGGGGGAGGGTCGGTGGCTGATTATGCCATTCGTTTCCGGACCCTCGCCACCGAACTACGTTGGAACCAGGAGTCCCTCGTGGCAATCTTTTTGGAAGGATTGCAAGAGCGAATCAAGGACGAATTGGCAGGGCGGGAGGTCCCGGGACAATTGGACGCCCTGATTTCGCTCTGTATTCGAGTGGATACCCGGTTCCAAGAGAGAGCGAGAGTCCGGGCAGAACGGCAGAAGTGGGGAAGGGGTGCTTCCCGGACAGGCAAGGGACCGTCCCCCCGCCATAGTACCCGGGACCTAAGGAGACTGGTGAGGAGCCAATGGTGATCGGCCGTCAACGATTGACCCCTTCGGACAGGAAGAAGCGCTTGTGGGGCGGACTGTGCCTGTATTGTGGTGAGGCCGGGCATTTTGTCCGTTCTTGCCCCGCACGAGCGGGAAATGCTTCCCCCAAGGCAACCTGAGGGGAGGGGTCTTGGGGCACTCCACTCCCCTACCGGATCCTCTGATAACACTGCCAGTAACTCTGCGATGGCATGAGACTATGATCCGGACCCGGGCCCTGGTGGACTCCGGGTCGGGGGGAACTTTATTTGCCACGAACTTCTGCAACAGATGGGGTGGCCCATGCTTCCCCATCGACCAGCGCTGCAAGTAACATCCATTCAAGGGACTACCTTACCGCAGCCAATCACGGAGATCACACCTTTTTTGGAACTTCAGGTCGGGGAGGATCACCGGGAGGAGGGTCGATTTCTGGTACTCTCTCGGGCCATTCATCCGGTGGTGCTGGGGTTGCCTTGGCTACGGCGCCATACCCCCATTATTGACTGGACTGAGGGGAAGATCCGGTCTTGGGGTAGCGCCTGTCTGGGAACCTGTTTGAAGGGCCAGAATTTCAGTTGTCCCGCGATGGCAGTTGTCCCCGGGCCGGCGCTGGCGGGTCCGGCCACACTGCCGGTGGACTATCGGGACTTTGCGGATGTATTTAGTCCCGTGGAGGCGGAGGTCCTACCGCCTCATCGGTCCTTTGATTGTGCTATTAGGTTAATGGCGGATACCATGCCACCCCGGGGCCGGCTTTATGCCTTGTCCCGGGAAGAATCCAAGGTGATGCAAGGCTATATCCGGGCGAACCTTCAGAAAGGGTTCATCCGCCCTTCTACGTCCCCTGCCGGGGCCGGGTTCTTTTTTGTGACCAAGAAGGATGGCTCCTTGAGGCCCTGTATTGATTATCGGGGGTTAAATGCCATCACGGTGAAGGATCGATTCCCCTTACCGCTCATCCCTGAACTCTTTGACCGGTTGCAAGGAGCCCAGATCTTTACCAAGTTGGACTTGCGGGGGGCCTACAACTTGGTCCGTATCCGGCAGGGGGACGAATGGAAAACTGCATTTAACACTCATGAGGGGCATTTTGAATATCGAGTGATGCCGTTTGGCCTATGCAACGCCCCGGCAGTGTTCCAAAGATTCATCAATTTTGTGCTCGAGGATTTGTTGAACTCCACGGTGATTGTCTACTTGGATGACATCTTAATTTTTTCCCGGAATCCCGCAGAGCATGTGAGTCATGTTCGTGCCGTGCTACAGCGTTTACGGCAATACCAATTGTTTGCCAAACTCAGTAAGTGCTCATTTCATCAGCGGTCTCTGCCCTTCTTGGGACACATTCTGTTACTCGGACGCTTGCGGATGGATCCTGACAAGCTCCGCGCCATTCGGGAGTGGCCTCAACCGCTGGGATTGAAAGCGCTACAACGGTTCTTGGGATTCGCGAACTACTATCGGCAGTTTATCCCTCAGTATTCGCAACTGACAGCGCCATTGACAGCGCTCACTAAGAAACATGCGAATGTACGGGACTGGCCACCAGAGGCGCAAGCCGCATTCCGGCAGGTAAAGGAGGCTTTTGACTCGGCCTTCATCCTGTTGGCCCCGGATCCAGAGAAACCGTTTATTGTGGAGGTGGACGCGTCCGCCTTGGGCGCAGGGGTGGTCCTCTCCCAAGTCAATACCAAAGGCCGGCGCCAACCTTGCTCCTCCTTCTCTCGTAAATTCTCCCCAGCGGAACGTAATTATACGGTGGGGGATAAAGAACTCTTGGCATTGAAATTGGCCTTACAAGAGTGGAGACATTTGTTGGAGGGAGCCGAGCATCGGTTTACGGTAATCACTGACCACAAGAATCTGTTGTATCTCCAAGAGGCCAAGCGGCTGAACCCTCGACAGGCTCGTTGGTCCTTATTTTTTGCCAGGTTTCACTTTCAACTGGTTTTTCGGGCTGCCGCCCAGAATACCCCTGCGGACTCCCTCTCCAGAGCATTTGAGGTTCCGGAGGAGACGGAGGAACGTCATCCCATGTTGGACCCTAACTGTCTCAGTGCTGCCGTAGGGGGGGTCGCTCCAGCGAAAGAACTGGTACCGCCCTCCGACCGAAGAAGTGTCATGCAGTGGGGACATTCCTCTGTCTGGGCCGGACATTTTGGGTACCAAAAGACCCTCCGCTTAATTTCTCGACATTACCAGTGGCCTCAGATGAGGCGAGATATCCTTCAGTTTGTCACGACTTGCCCTGTCTGCGCCCGGACGAAGTCAGTAATCGGGCATCCCGTGGGAGACCTGCAACCGCTGCCTGTGCCGACAGCTCCCTGGAGGGAGTTGTCGATGGACTTCATCACCGATCTTCCCAGCTCCCAAGGACACACCGTGATCTGGGTCGTGGTTGACCGTTTCTCCCGGATGGCCCATTTCGTTCCCCTGCCGGGGCTTCCATCGGCGGCATCCTTAGCCCAACAGTTCATTCAACACATTTTCCAGCTTCATGGGCTGCCCACCAGAATCATCAGTGATCGTGGACCCCAATTTACCTCACGATTCTGGAGAGCCTTGTTTGCGGCTCTGGGGGTTGCGACCCAATTCTCGTCAGCCTACCATCCCCAGACCAACGAGATGGTTGAACGGATTAACCAAACATTGAAAGGGTTCTTGCGGGCTTTTGTCAATAAGTGTCAAGATAACTGGGCATCCCTGCTTCCATGGGCTGAGTTTGCCTACAACCACAGTGACCATTCGGCCTCTGGGCACTCTCCTTTCTTCTTGGTGTATGGACAACATCCACGGCTTCCAGCACCTTTTCCCGCGGGCACCTCTACACCCATGGTTTCTCAAACCTTAGCCGATCTGCAAAAGGTCTGGGAGATAGCCTGGGTACAACTACAACGAGTGGCCGCCAAATATAAGGCCTTCGCTTATCGCCACCGACGCCTTGCACCGGTGCTACAGCCAGGGCAAAAGGTGTGGTTAAGTACGAAATACCTAAGATTGCGGGTCCCCTCTCGGAGACTAGGGCCACAGTACATTGGGCCGTTTACAATCCAATCTCGGATTGGAGCAGTGACTTACCAGTTGTGGCTCCCGAGGACTTTACGAGTGCATAACGCCTTCCATGTGTCGCTGTTGAAAAGTTTCCGGGGGTCCAAGTGGCATCTACAGAATCAAGAGACAGTCGTTCCGGAGGCGGACCCCGATCCGGAGTATGAAGTAGAGGACATTCTGGACTCCAAGAGGCGGCGGGAAAGGCTGTACTACCTGCTATCTTGGAAGCATTTTGGTTCCGAGGACAACTCCTGGGAACCAGCTACCAACGTTCATGCCCCGGACTTGGTAAGAACCTTCCATACACGTTTTCCTCTCAAACCGGGTCCCAGGAGAAAGGGGGCATCCGGGGGGGATACTGTCGCGTCCCGCCGCGCTCCTACCTGCTCTCCCGCCGTGAGGGGCGGGAGTCAGCGGCCTCCGCGGGGCGGAGTGGCGTTCCGGGGGCTCCGGGGTGGAGGTGGGCGTTGTGGCGGGGGTGGCGGGTCGGCCCGAGACCGGCGGTCGGCGACGGTGACCGCCGGCCCCGCTATCGCCGGGTGTGGAGGCGAGCTTCGCGCCGCTCAAGATGGCGGCGCTGGTATGCGGGCACCGGGGTCTTCCGTGCTCCCGAGCCGGAGCTCCGCCCACCAGGCACCGGATTGGAGGGCCGAGGCAGTGGCTCCACCTGGGAGGTCGGGCAGCACCAATCCAGGGGGCTCTGCCGACTCCCGGGGCCGGATTGGTGGTCTGCTTCCACGAGGGCGGGGCGGCTAATAAGGCTCAATACTTAAAGAAGGAAGCTAAGCTGACACTTCGCTTCCGGTTCTGTTCCGTAGCCGCTATCCAAAGACTGTGCTGAGATTCTCCAGGATTGCTAGCCGCCTTGCTAGCCGCTATCCAAAGACTGTGCTGAGACTATCTCCAGGATTGCTAGCCGCCTTGCTAGCCGCTAGCCGCCTTGCTAGCCGCTATCCAAAGACTGTGCTGAGACTCTCCAGGATTGCTAGCCGCCTTGCTAGCCGCTATCCAAAGACTGTGCTGAGACTCTCCAGGATTGCTAGCCGCTATCCAAAGACTGTGCTGAGATTCTCCAGGATTGCTAGCCGCCTTGCTAGCCGCTATCCAAAGACTGTGCTGAGATTCTCCAGGATTGCTAGCCGCCTTGCTAGCCGCTATCCAAAGACTGTGCTGAGACTCTCCAGGATTGCTAGCCGCCTTGCTAGCCGCTATCCAAAGACTGTGCTGAGATTCTCCAGGATTGCTAGCCGCCTTGCTAGCCGCTATCCAAAGACTGTGCTGAGACTCTCCAGGATTGCTAGCTGCCTTGCTAGTCGCTATCCAAAGACTGTGCTGAGACTATCTCCAGGATTGCTGGCCGTCCTTGCTAGCCGCTATCCGAGACTGTGCTGATATTAGCTACAGGATTGCTAGCCGCCCTTGCTAGCCGCTATCCTAAGACTAAGTTTGTTGATTGCTAGCCAGGTCAGTCCGACAACCCCGTGGTTCCAGCAGTCCTGCTGGCTGCCTGCAGCTGGGGGCTCAACCCTTGGTGAACGGCGGCCGCCGCGGGTGAAGAGTCGGGGTTGTACGGCTGTCCTCTGAGGTCCTTCGGGCCTTGCGGGGCCTAAGGGCTCACCAACAAAAGACAAGACACTCAGTATGGCTACTCTTATGTTCTTATGGTCCTGCTCCACAAAAGTGGAAGAGGAGGTTGGGAACTACAGGCTGGTTACTAAAACAAAGAATAATGAGATTTCTGGAAGCCAATGGATTGCAGGGCCTGAGGCAACATGGTTTCAATAGAGGCAGATCTTGTCAGACAGATCTGATTAACTTCTTTGACTAGGTGACCAGAGACAGGGCCGGCCAAAGGCAAGATGCCGCCTGAGACAGAGCTAACATGCCGCCCCCCACCCCCCGGCTGAGATTCTGCCCACCCCCCGGGCGGCATTTACCTCGTCATATTCCAAACCCGGCAGCAATTCCCATGCGCTGCCCTGCCGCCTGCACTTGCCTCTTCGCTTTACTGCGATTGCCTGAGCCTCTGATGAAACAAGAAGTTACATCAGAGAAGCAGCCACAGTAAAGGGAAGAGGGGGGTGCAGGCTGCAGGGTAGCACATGGGAATCGCTGCTGTTGCCGGGTTTGGAACATGATAAGGTAAAACGCCATGAAGGGGGCGATGCCGCTCCTGAAGAGTGCCGTCTGAGGGCCCCGCCTCAGGTGGCCTAATTTTCAGGCTACCCCGACCAGAGATTTGGATTGAGGGTGAACACTAGATGTGGTGCACTTAGATTTTACTAAACCCATTAACACAGTTCCGCATAAACTACTACTACTACTACTACTACTATAAATCACTTCTATAAACAACATAAACTGTGTGCCCTCGGTGTGGCTCCTAAAGTGAATGAGTTAGGAACTGGTTGAGTGGAAGGTGACAGAGGGTAGTGGAAAATAGAGCTCACTCTGAGAATTAAAGATCTCAATATGTAGTCTTTGGAAGAAAGGTGGGATAGGGGAGATATGATATAGATGTTTAAATACCTCTGTGGTATGAATGCAAAGAAGGTGAGTCTCTTTCAATTAAAAGGAAGCTCTGGAATAAGGGGGCATAAGCACTATGTTGCCACCGCCCCCCCCCCCCCCCCACTTAGTCCACCACCGCACTGCACTGCTCCCTCACACACACTTTGGCCACACCGTACTGCCCCCCCCCCCCCCTCCGACTTAGGCCGCACACAACAGAAGCAAGAGAGAAAGACCCGGAAGCAGGCATGAAGAATCTTGGCATGGATTCCATCTACTATCCCATGGCCTACTGGAAAGGCCATTTGGTTTTATCTGCCTTTATTTTTCTATGGTTCTATGACTGAAATGAGTTCAGCCTGTGGTGCTGGAAGGGTACTAGATATATCCTGAACCTTTTGCAGTAAGAAATGCATATATTGCAACACAAACAGCTGGTGGGAAGCAATTCTTACAGTGCGCATAGAAGTGTAGGATATTTTCTTTCCTAATTTTCCATGTTATGATGGCTCCAAAGGTTAGAGGCAGCGGGGTTCTGCACTTTTATTTACGCGGACAATGTCACAATTTATATCTGTTGGTGGAGGCATTCTTATAAAGACCTAGACCAAGCAGTTTCAGTACTGCTAAATATTACTACTACTACTACTACTATTTAGCATTTCTATAGCGCTACAAGGCATACGCAACGCTGCACAAACATAGAAGAAAGACAGTCCCTGCTCAAAGAGCTTACAATCTAATAGACAAAAAATAAATAAAGTAAGCAAATCAAATCAATTAATGTGAACGGGAAGGAAGAGAGGAGGGTAGGTGGAGGCGAGTGGTTACAAGTGGTTACGAGTCAAACGCAATGTTAAAGAGGTGGGCTTTCAGTCTAGATTTAAAGGTGGCCAAGGAAGGGGCAAGACGTAGGGGCTCAGGAAGTTTATTCCAGGCGTAGGGTGCAGCGAGACAGAAGGCGCGAAGTCTGGAGTTGGCAGTAGTGGAGAAGGGAACAGATAAGAAGGATTTATCCATGGAGCGGAGTGCACGGGAAGGGGTGTAGGGAAGGACGAGTGTGGAGAGATACTGGGGAGCAGCAGAGTGAATACATTTATAGGTTAGTAGAAGAAGTTTGAACAGGATGCGAAAACGGATAGGGAGCCAGTGAAGGGTCTTGAGGAGAGGGGTAGTATGAGTAGAGTAAAGCGACCCTGGCGGAAGATGAGACGGGCAGCAGAGTTTTGAACCGACTGGAGAGGGGAGAGGTGACTAAGTGGGAGGCCAGCAAGAAGCAGATTGCAGTAGTCTAAACGAGAGGTGACAAGGGTGTGGATGAGGGTTTTGGTAGAATGCTCGGAAAGAAAGGGGCGGATTTTATGGATGTTGTAAAGAAAGAAACGACAGGTCTTGGCGGTCTGCTGGATATGAGCAGAGAAGGAGAGAGAAGAGTCAAAGATGACCCCAAGGTTTCGAGCTGAGGAGACAGGGAGAATGAGAGAGCCATCAACAGAAATAGAAAACGGGGGGAGCGGGGAGGTGGGTTTAGTCTATAAGTACATAAGTAATGCCATACTGGGAAAAGACCAAGGGTCCATCGAGCCCAGCATCCTGTCCACGACAGCGGCCAATCCAGGCCAAGGTCACCTGGCAAGCTTCCCAAACGTACAAACATTCTATACATGTTATTCCTGGAATTTTGGATTTTTCCAAGTCCGTTTAGTAGCGGTTTATGGACTTGTCCTTTAGGAAACCGTCCAACCCCTTTTTAAACTCTGCTAAGCTAACCGCCTTCACCACTTTCTCCGGCAACGAATTCCAGAGTTTAATTACACGTTGGGTGAAGAAAAATTTTCTCCGATTTGTTTTAAATTTACCACACTGTAGTTTCATCGCATGCCCCCTAGTCCTAGTATTTTTGGAAAGCGTGAACAGACGCTTCACATCCACCTGTTCCACTCCACTCATTATTTTATATACCTCTATCATGTCTCCCCTCAGCCGTCTCTTCTCCAAGCTGTATAGCCCTAGCCTCCTTAGTCTTTCTTCATAGGGAAGTCGTCCCATCCCCACTATCATTTTAGTCGCCCTTCGCTGCACCTTTTCCAATTCTATTATATCTTTCTTGAGATGCGGCGACCAGAATTGAACACAATACTCAAGGTGCGGTCGCACCATGGAGCGATACAACGGCATTATAACATCCTCACACCTGTTTTCCATACCTTTCCTCATAATACCCAACATTCTATTCGCTTTCTTAGCCGCAGCAGCACAATGAGCAGAAGGTTTCAGTGTGTTATCGACGACGACACCCAGATCCCTTTCTTGGTCTGTAACTCCTAACGTGGAACCTTGCATGACGTAGCTATAATTCGGGTTCTTTTTTCCCACATGCATCACCTTGCACTTGCTCACATTAAACATCATCTGCCATTTAGCCGCCCAGTCTTCCAGTCTCGTAAGGTCCTCTTGTAATTTTTCACAATCCTGTCGCGATTTAACGACTTTGAATAACTTTGTGTCATCAGCAAATTTAATTACCTCGCTAGTTACTCCCATCTCTAAATCATTTATAAATATATTAAAGAGCAGCGGTCCTAGCACGGACCCCTGAGGAACCCCACTAACTACCCTTCTCCATTGTGAATACTGCCCATTTAACCCCACTCTCTGTTTCCTATCCTTCAACCAGTTTTTAATCCACAATAGGACATTTCCTCCTATCCCATGACCCTCCAATTTCCTCTGTAGCCTTTCATGAGGTACCTTGTCAAACGCCTTTTGAAAATCCAGATACACAATATCAACCGACTCCCCTTTGTCCACATGTTTGTTCACTCCTTCAAAGAATTGAAGTAAATTGGTCAGGCAAGATTTCCCCACACAAAAGCCATGCTGACTTGGTCTCAGTAATCCATGTCCTCGGATGTGCTCTGTAATTTTGTTTTTGATAATAGCCTCTACCATTTTCCCCGGCACCGACGTCAGACTCACCGGTCTATAATTTCCCGGATCTCCCCTGGAGCCTTTTTTAAAAATGGGCGTTACATTGGCCACTCTCCAATCTTCCGGTACCACGCTCGATTTTAAGGATAAGTTGCATATCACTAGCAGTAGCTCCGCAAGCTCGTTTTTCAGTTCTATCAGTACTCTAGGATGAATACCATCCGGTCCAGGAGATTTGCTACTCTTCAGTTTGCCGAACTGCCCATTTACGTCCTCCAGGTTTACCGTGAAGTCAGTAAGTTTCTCCGACTCGTCCGCTTGAAATACCATTTCCGACACCGGTATCCCACCTAAATCTTCCTCGGTGAAGACCGAAGCAAAGAATTCATTCAGTCTCTCCGCTACGTCTTTGTCTTCCTTGATCGCCCCTTTTACCCCTCGGTCATCCAGCAGCCCAACCGATTCTTTTGCCGGCTTCCTGCTTTTAATATACCGAAAAAATTTTTTACTATGTTTTTTTGCCTCTAATGCTATCTTTTTTTCATACTCCCTCTTGGCCTTCTTAATCTGCGCCTTGCATTTGCTTTGACACTCCTTATGCTGTTTCTTGTTATTTTCAGACGGTTCCTTCTTCCATTTTCTGAAGGCGTTTCTTTTAGCCCTAATAGCTTCCTTCACCTCACTTTTCAACCAGGCCGGGTGTCTTTTGGACTTCCGTCTTTCTTTTCTAATTCGCGGAATTAGGTGAAGGCTTCTTTTTTTTTTCTGTGGATTACTATGATATTAAGCAAGAAGGCCATCTGGTGTGGAGCAAGTACCCCACCCCTCCCTCCCTTCCTCTGAGCAGGTAATTCAGAGACAATGAGTCATGCCATTCACTGTTCACATGAGTGTGTTTAAAAGCCTC